>NC_056668.1:130868657-131174112 GCF_018350195.1 Panthera tigris | reverse complement strand
AAACCTGAGATAAGTGTAGGGGATTGCCAAGTGACATGACAGAATTTTGGTGGTGATGGTAATATTCTATCTTGTTGATGATTACACAACTACTTATTTTTAAAACTAATTGAAATGTACATGTGAATTTTGTGAATTTTATTTCATGTTAATTATACTTCAAGAAATAAACTATACCTCAAATAACACGTGGAAATTGGATTTAAAATATACAATTTACAGTAGTTTCAAATCTATGAACTACTTAGGCATAAAGTTCACAAAAGATAATGCAAGACCTGTATGCTGAGGTCTACAGGTATGCTAAGAGAAATTAAATATCTAAATAAATGTTGAGATAACTGTTAACAGATTAAAAGGTTCATTCTTTTTTTAAGATGTCAATTCTCTCCAAATTGATTTATAGATTTAATAGAATTCCAATAAAAACTCCAGTAATTTTTTTTAATGAAAATTGAAAAACTGATTCTAAAATTTATATGGAAATGCAAATGATCTAGAATAGCCAAAACAAGTTTGTAAAGAATAAAACTGATAGGGGGCGCCTGGGTGGCTCAGTCGGTTAAGTGTCTGATTTCAGCTCAGATCATGATCTCACCATTCATGAGTTCAAGCCCCGCATCAGGCTCTGTGCTGACAGCTCAGAGCCTGGAACCTGCTTCAGATTCTGTGTCTCCCTCTCTCTCTGCCCATCTCGTGCTCACACTCTGTCTCTCAAATATGAATAAATGTTAAAAAAATTAAAAAAATAAAAATAATAAAAAAGGAATAAAGCTGACAGACTCACACTTTCTGATTTTAGACTTCTTACGAAGCTACAACAATCAAGACAATGTGGTATTGGCATAAAGACACACAAATAAATCAATGAAACAGAATAAAGAATCCAGGAATAGACCAACATATATATAATCGATTCTGAGAAAAGTGAAAAGGTAATTCTTTTATTTATTTATTTATTTATTTATTCATTTAATTTAATTTATTGCCAAGTTAGCTAACATACAGCATACACAGGTGCTCTTGGTTTCAGGGGTAGATTCCCATGATTCATCGCTTCCATCAGTGCTCATCCCAACAAGTGCCCTCTTCAATGCCCATCACCCATTTTCCCCTCTCCCCCACTCCTCCCCCATCAACCCTCAGTTTGTTCTCTGCATTTAAGATCTTTTATGGTTTGCCTCCCTCTCTGTTTGAAACTATTTTTTCCCCTTCCCTTTCCCCATGGTCTTCTGTTAAGTTTCTCAAGTTCCACATATGAGTGTAAACATATGATATCTGTCTTTTTCTGACTGATTTCACTTAGCATAACACCCTCCAGTTCCATCCATGTTGTTGCAAACAGCAGGACTTCATTCTTTCTCATTGCCAAGTAGTATTCCATTGTATATATAGACCACATCTTCTTTATCCATTCATCAGTTGATGGACATTTGAGCTCTTTCCATAATTTGGCTATTGTTGAAAGTCCTGCTATAAACATTGGGTTACATATGCCCCTATGAATCAGCCCTCCTGTATCCTTTGGATAAATTCCTAGTAATTCTATTGCTGGGTCATAGGGTAGGTCTATTTTTAATTTTTTGAGGAGCCTCTGCACTGTTTTCCAGAATGGCTGCACCAGTTTGCATTCCCACCAACAGTGCAAGAGGGTTCCCACTTCTCTACATTGTCTCCAACACCTGTTGTTTCCTGAACTGTTAATTTTAGCCACTCTGACCTGTGTGAGGTGGCATCTCAATGTGGTTTTGATTTGTAGTTCCCTTATGATGAGTGACGTTGAGCATCTTTTCATGTGTCTGTTGGCCATCTAGATGTCTTTGGAAAAGTTGTCTACTCATGTCTTCTGCCCATTTCTCCACTGGATTATTTGTTTTTCAGGTGTTGAGTTTTGTGAGTTCTTTATAAAGTTTGGATACTAACCCTTCATCCGATATGTCATTTGCAAATATCTTCTCCCATTCCGTCAGATGCCTTTTAGTTTTGTTGATTATTTCCTTTGCTGTGCAGAAGTTTTTATCTTGATTAGGTCACAATAGTTCGTTTTTGCTTTTGTTTCCCTTGCCTTTGGAGATGTGTTGAGCAAGAAATTGCTGAGGCAGAGGTCAAAGGGTTGTTGCTTGTTTTCTCCTCTCAGGTCTTGATAGTTTCCTGTCTCACATTTAGGTTTTTCATCCATTTTGAGTTTATTTTTGTGTATGATATAAGAAAGTGGTCCAGTTTCAGTAAAAGGTAATTCTTATGAGAAAGAATAGTCTTTTCAACAAACTGGGCTGGAATATTTGGATGTCCATATGGAAAAGTAAATTTATTAATCCATACTTTACATGATACACAATAATTAATGAAAAATAAATCATAAACTTAAGTGTAAAACCTAAAAATTATAATACTTCTAGAAGAAAATAGGAGAAAATCTTAGTGACCTTAGGTTAGGTAAAGATTTCTTAGACAGAATACCATAAACACAATCCGTAAAAGAATTTGATCAATTAGATTTTGTCAAAATGAAGAACCTCTGTTCTTTGAAAGGTGCTGTTAGAGGATGAAAGACAAGAAATAGCTTGAGAGAAAATATTCACAAATCACTTATGTGTTCCTGTGGTGGGAAGAAGACATTCTTCTACTTTTTTTCTGACTACAAGTTCTAATTTTTCACCATTTATTGAGAGATTTGTTATTTGCTCTTGATAAACACTCTATTATGCCTAGAAGTTTACTCATATTCCAGTTTTAATTAGAGGTTTTATCAAAAACAACTGATGGATCTTATCAAATCTTTTTTTCTTTTTTTTTTCTTTTTCAGGCATGTGTTGATGAAGGTTTTACTTATCCATTTCTGTATCCTTCTGTATCCAGAAGCTGTGTTACCCCAGTAAGGATTAGTGGGCTGAAGGAGAGAGAGAGAGAAAGGCTCATAAACTACATTTTCTCTGTTTCACATCCTACAAATAATTTCATTCTGCACTAAAATAAACTCTTAATCTGAGGTTTTTCTGCTGATGGAAGACAGAGGCCATGAGAATAAGCTCGTTTGTGGGCTGCAGACCTGAAAGAAAATGGTTCTTAGTCCCACTGCAACATGTAAAGCTTTTTATATTGAAAATTTTCTTAATGAGAGAGCTTGTTCTTTGATGCCCACCTGAGTTACTACTCTGTGGCTTGTGCTGTTAGTTTGAACAAAAACACTATTCCGGAAAGAGATCTAAGTCTACTTGACCGATTGAGATAAAGACTGAAAATAATTGTTTTCCCCCAAGAGAAGCAATGGTAGAGTCTCCTTGTAGAGAATTGCTGTGCTCTATGGGATCCATCATCAGCAAGGTAATTGTCAATAATGTGGTGGCCTTAAACAATTTCCAGGAACGATGGGGCATCATGGGCAGTACATATCCCTCTCTAATAATATAATTTGATGATTCTTCCATTAAAGAAAGTCTTTCCCCAGTCTTTGGAAAGAAAGGGTGTTTATGAAATGTTTGCTCAAATATGACTGAACGTAACTCCCTTCTCCCATAAAATGTGTGTTTTATGAAATGGAAACAAAAACATGGTCCCACTCTGCTAGTGGATGAGAAGGCTAATAAAAGATTGGAAATATTAAAATCTCACTGTCTATGGTAGGCATGTCACTCAGTGTGACTCCTAGGGGATCCCCCCACTCACCAGGGAGCAGAATTCTGTCCTTTTCTTCCCGCGATTGAACACGCAAGTGCTGAGCAATTTCAAAGGACCAGGCTCTTTGCTAGTTCCTATTGGGCGTACAGTGTTGACAGAGATGGAGGTCTAAAACACATGGATGAACGTACTTCACTTTCTCTTTGAAAGAATCAAAAGTTGAGTGACGCAGAAAATGACTGGCTTACAGTCGCCTTGTGGCAGACATAGAAGGAGTAGTGAACTTGCTAACAGAGCAGTCCTGCCCCAATGAGTTCCAGTTTCCTCATCTATACATTGGACAAATGGACTCATTTATTTAACAAGGTTGCAAGTTCACTGCACTTTTTGTGGTCTTTCTTGGTTGGATGAAATTGAGGAGCTACAACTAAAGGTTTTTACTCTTCTTGGCAAACTGGCAAAAGCTTCCAAGTGGAAAAGACACACAGAACATGGATTTTGGATCTCTACAGCCCTGCATTTGAATCCTGCTTCTTCCATTAACCACCTGTGTGGTTTGGTGAAAGTTACTCAATCTTTTAATCCACATCAGTTTATGGGAATACTCATGCCTACTTTCTATATTTTTCTATAAGTGATATAAAATATTTAAATTATCTGCTGTGCCTCACGCAAAAAATATACTTGATAAATATTAGTTACTATCACAAACATCAAAAGATGCCAAAAATAAGGCATTTTCTAAATACAAACCAGTAATAAAGACAATCAATGTTCTAGAAGTTCAAAGAAAGAATTCACCCAACATCTCTGTTAGATTAGTATCTGTGATAGTGCTGCATAACAAGCACCCCCCACAATCTCAGTGGCTCAAAACAGTAAATGGTCAGTTTTTGTTAATAAATGTCAAACTCAAACTGGTGGATCTTGGCTAGACTCACCTGGATTGGGCTGGATTTCAGGCTTCGATTCAGAGTCATACCTGCTCAATGGATTTTCATTTGGCTACCTTAATTATACTCTTCTCATGGCAAAGATTTGAATCTCCAAGAGGGCTGGTTAAACTCTTAAAAGTTTAACTTAGAACAAGCACCATCATATTTGCTCATATTCCATGGGCCAATGTATATCACAAGGCAAAGTCCAAAATAAATAGAGTGGGAAAATGTATTTCTTTCACAGTGAACTTGGCAAAGTTGTAGAAGGAAGAAAAAATCATGAACACATATTGCACTCTACCAGTCCAGAGAAGGTCTTCCTAGAGAGGTATGATCTGAATTCTACATTAGAGAAAAGATATTCATAAAAAAAGTGGAATGGAACAGAATTCATAAAACAGGCTTTCAGGCAGGGAAGACAATGTAAGTGAAGGTACAGTTATCAAATTCTTCATAGCATCTTCAGGGAAAAAAATAAGAAGACAAGGTTAACTGAACTAGATGATCCACATTTATAAAAAGTGGAAGAAGTTTGAAAGTAGTATGGGCTATATTGTCAAAGACTTTGCATAGCTACTTATGCAAAGCACTACTAGTAAACACTGAATTGTATTGAAACGCATAAGCAATAGGGATCAATGGATGATTACTGAGAAAGACGAAGGCATATGCAAAGAAATATTTTACAAAGTTAACTTTGAATTGGACTGTAGGACATATTAATCAGGAAATATACTGGGGACAGGGAACCTAGTTAAGAACCGACTGTTGTAGAGGTTTGGGGGATGAGAACCCAAAGTAGAGGTTTAGAGGATAGAAATAAAATAACCGCTGTGTTAAAGAAAAATTGAGAAGTCTTCTAGAAAGTATGTCTTTTTCATTGTGGGTAACTAAAACTCAGTTTGGACTAACTTATGATAACAGAGCTTTCACTATCGGAATTTGGAGATATTTTGTAGACCCAGCGTCAGGACTGGAGTTCAGTCTCAGAAACAACCGGGATCAAATTTTGAACTCCATCACGTATTTTCTCCACTTCTCATTTCTGCTCCCCTCTCTCTGTTTGCTTATTGTGCCTTTCTCTCTTTAGTCACAATTCCTCAACTTCTCCCATGCATACATAGAAAATCTGGTCACTGACAGCTCCCAGATCCCAAACTTCAATCTAAGCATCCAGAAAGGGAGTGATCCAAGTTTCTATTTCCCATGGATGAACCACAATTGAGAACATAGGTTGGGCCAGTTTCTATCTCTGAACCAATGAACAGTGGACAGGAGGCAGATCTTCTCGAATAATTATTGCAACTCTAGTAGTAACTATGTGGGTGGGAGCAGAAGGGCAGTCAAAATGCAATGACAGACAGTCTGAATGAGTTCTTACAGTCATAAATGCTTGATGGCTATTTATCTTTCTAGGGATCCATAAAAAATACTTTAATGTTTGAGTCTGGGAGAATACTGGTAGCTCCTGATGGCATTGCTGGGCTTTAGAAAAAGATTGTAAACTTGTTTGTGGATTTGCCAATGTCATGGAACATCCAGACAGAACTATCCAGCAGACAGTGGGAGATGTGGTACTAATACTGAACAGAGTCCTGGGTTGTGGTTATGGAGTTCTCATGCTCCGAGTTGAGAGATCAAGCCATGAGAATACAAAAGCATGCAGGGAAAGCAGACGATCAGGGATTAACCTGTTTAATATGGCCACAGGTAGAATACTAAAGGAGGAAATATAATGAGAGAAATGTCACAAAATGTGGAAATAACACCTAGAAGATATGGTCTCCCAAAGACAAAGGAGGAAACTTTCCATGGTGAGGTCAACAGAACCTAATACCACATAACAACTCAGGAGAATGCCACAATTTAGGTAAAGCAAGAAGCAAGTAATCGTTTCAGTTAGGATGTTAGCAGAAAATCATAGAAAACTCAGACCTACCTGGCTAATTGAAAATGTATTTATTCTCACAGATAACAAGAAGTTCTGGGAAGGGATATTGATATTTTCAGGAATCCTAGTCACTGAAGTTTCTGACACGAGTTTAGGGAAAATTCACAGGCAATGGAGGTTTTCTGAGTGCTTATAAAATATCCTGTTTATTCAGTTAGGAGGGTTTAGATACAACCCTGATTTGTCTTGATTCATGAATTAACTTACTCTATTATCTTACTGATTAGAAATCAGAAGATTCCTGAACACTGGAAGCACAGTGTGGCAAGAAAGCAAGTAAGTTACCTCATTATTGAACCTTTCATAAACATGAATGAATGAGACTTTCTAACATGTGGCTTTCCACTGAAGAGATGTTATGGGCACAGTCATAACGACCTTGAGTTTCTCACTGTATGGCTACTATAGGAGCGGGGTCAGGCATCACTCTCTTTAAGTAGCCCCTCTTGTTTTTTAGGAGTGGTGGTCAAAGTGAGATGTAGCTGCCCCACAAAGATTTCTGCTCTCTGGTCAATACTGAAACAGGGTTCCAGAATTGTCTCCTTGGGCTGTTGAAAATGAAACTCAAGAGGACTTTACTTGTTTGGAAGTATAAAATCTTAACCCTGATCTTGACTATTAACATTTTGTTCCTATTTATAAATTCTCTCCCAAGTTTCTTGGGTGGGGATATAGGTTATAGTCATAGGAATTTCATATGGTATAAGTGTAAATTTCATTTGTATCATATTTTTTACACAGAAATTTGGGAAGCATTTGGAATCCTCCTGTAAAAATGTTTCTAACCACAGCAGTAACAACAAAAGCGTCCTAATCATTGGGCTGAAGACATCATATAGACTTATGTGATAGCCAGAACACCAAGATTCAACCACTTGTACACATGTTACCTTCTAACCATTTCTTGCCTCATCAGTTATGTTGTTTTCTTTTTAGGGAACTAATGCTGCACGGCTCAGAAATTTCAGATGCATGCAGCTGGGATAATTATAGTGAGCATGACCTCAGGACATCCTGCCCATGTATGACTTGGTGATTGAATATATCCAGTGGAATTAAACGAGGGCTTGAAACTTCTCATTATTCTTCAGAGACATGTTTACAGAATTATCATGCTTTGCTTGGCATGCTTATGTCTGGCAGTTCAGCAATAATTAAGAATTCAGATATGTAAACATAGATCTGAGTTACTCAATCAGAAAGGGAATAAGTTTACCAAGTAAATGAGAAGAAAAGGAAAAAAAGTAAAATGAGCAGAAAAGGATCCAGAGCATTTGGCATTTCTTTTAAATCTTATATTTGATTTTCTTTAGGTCTATATTTCCTTCTTTAGATTCTTGTCATCCAGACCAGTGTTTATTTGTGAGGCAGCAATAATAATAAAAACTCAAGATATTTTCAAGGGTGTAAGTAGCAGTTATGGGATTCATATAACAGACGCCATTTTAAGATGGTGGGATGAGCTTGTGCTGCTCGATCTTTTATGCAAAAGTCCTGGACATGATAGAAAAATAAACAAATAAAGCAGTCAGTAAATACATACACTTGCAAATAGAAATAGAAACTCTTGAAGGACCAGAAGCTGTGAGAAATTTCCTAAAGATGGAAATTAGGTATTCCAAGGTTAAGGAGGAAATCTACAGCCCAGTCCATTTGTGGTAGAACATTACTGTGAAAGACAGAAGTAGATCAAGAGTGTCCATGCTGAGAGAGAGAAAGAGTAAAAGCCATAAGCAGCAAAAGTTCCAGGGACAAATGACATGGTGATTAGCCGAGTGTTTTGGGGGTAAATGCCTGGGGTTCTTCTCTTTCTTGGGCCAGGCAGAAACAATGGGGAATCACAATGCTCAAGGTAGCAGCAGTGAGTATTGGAGCTTATCTTTCAGAAACAGGGTTTAAGAGGAGTAAGAGATAGTTTCATTAGTTAAAAGACAGAGTTTATGTATTTCAGTAGATGGATAGTCATTACATTAGCCAGGCTTCTTTTATTGAGAGAAACACAATTAACTAGGCCAAGAAGAGCTATTTCCTGGCCAGTGTGCACATCTTGTGGGAAGGATAAAGTCTTAAAGATGACAGAAGCCTAGAGCTCTAATACCACAGGAATTTCTCCCTTCTGCTCTGAGGGCCACTTCTAACCTTCAGACAGTCTTCTTTCACCATAACTGGAATGTAGCTTTCATCAGCCTCAGACTCACATTTATCTGCTGAGGAATGGAAACACAGATTCTCTGAACCCAAGATCCCCAGACCAAGAACTATAGCTAGGGAGGTATGTAGGGGGCTCATAATTTCATTGGCCTTTCATTGGCTCTGAAACAATGGCACACATGTAGAATAAATCCTATGCATAGAACAAATGTGTCGCAGGAGAAGATATCCAAAACAATAGATGTCCCATACCGACATGGAAGTTAACTGTTAGAATCATGATGCTATGATCTTTGTGTGTTTCCATATGTAGACCTATCTGTATAGATTGTTGCAGAGACCGGAACTGACACTGAGTGGAGGTGAGTACAGGGAAGGGACTTCATAGAGGAGGTAACATCTGAATAAGTCTTTAAGGATCACTAGACATTTCCTGGGCAGGCAGATGGGAACGACACTTGCAGAAGTATGAAGGTATGGGATGGCATGTTTGTGGGGAGTAGCAATATAGCCTAGATTTTGATGTAAGTTAGAAAAGTGGACTGCACCTAGGCTCCTAAAGAACTTTTATACCTGACTCTAATTTAACTCCACCCTGTGGGTGCTGGGTAGTCTTATAAGTTCCTGGGCCCAATTCCAATGTGTGTGTTAGGTTTTGGGGGGCTTCCCGCACAGCACCAAGCAATTCTCAGACACCAGCAGGGTGTCTGGGAATTTAACTCAGTCCTGACACTATCTATCCAGAGCCAGAGTCAGATGCCACGAGTTGAAGACTCAGTCTTATGAGACTGTCCCCTGTCCCCCTCAGATGTCAACTTCAAGCCTAAGTTGTTACCAAACCAACCAGCTACAAATTGAAAGGTCCCACGACCCTCTCCTCAGGTTCAATTAATTCGCTAGAGCAGCTCAGGGAACTGAAAGAAATGTTTTACTTGCTAGATGACAGGTTTATTATGAAAGGAAACAACTCAGGAAGAGCCAGGCCATATGGGAGAGACACACAGGGTGAAGTAAGGGGCACGGAGATTCCATGCTCTCTCCAAGCGTGCCACTCTCCCCAATCTCCACATGTTCACCAACCCAGGAGCCCTCTGAACCCTGTCCTTTGGGTTTTTATGCAGTCTTCATTACATAGACACATTTGATTTTTCTTTTAAATGTTTATTTACTTACTTAGAGACAGTGAGAGTGAGCACGAGCGGGGCAGGAGCAGAGAGAAGGGGAGAGAGAGAACCCGTGCAGTCAGCGCAGAGCCCAACAGAGGTGGGGCTCGAGCTCACCAACCAACCGTGAGATTGTGAGATTGGTGACCTGAGCCAAGATCCAGAGTCAGACACTTAACTGAGTCACCCAGGCGTCCTGGCACATTTGATTAAATCACGGACTGTTGGTGATTGATTCCATCTCCAGCTTCTGTCCCTTCCTTGGAAATTAGAGTGGGGATGGGGACTGAAAGTTCCAATCATCTCATCACTGGGTTGGTTCCCATGGCAACCAGACCCTATCCAAGGCTCACCTAAGTGCTCATTAACATAACAAGATGCCTTTACGGTTCTTGTCTTGGGAAACTCCCAGGGTTTTAGGAGCTCTGTGCCAGGAATGGGGGATGAATACCAAATATATACTTCTCATTATGAATCACAATTTCACAGGAAGCCATTGAGGTTTTTCAAGAGGTGAGTTTAAAAGCCGGTTTCTGTTATTGTAGGATTGTTAAGCAGCCCAGGAAGTTCAGACTCCAATCTGGAAACTTGACATTGGCCCGTAGTTCCAGGCTCAACTGCAGCCCAGCTTGCTACCCAACATTTTGGCTCTTCCTTGCATGCGTCATACCTCAGGAGCACTTGTAAAGAGAGACAGTTGGACTGCTGGGGAGGCACACTTCATCCTCCGGGAGGTCCCTCGACTCTTTACTGGAGGTCCACAGCTCTGAGCTTCTACAGCATGGGGGTGAATATGGTGGCCGAGGTATCAAAGGAGAAAGGAAGCCTTAAAGGATACAAAGTGCAGGTTATGGAACGTCAAAGACAGATTGCAGCCACATCAGTATGTTGTTGGACTGTGCCTTAACGCCTTCCTTGATGCCGCTGACTTTTATGCCAAATACCTGGGGCTCACGATTTCATTGGCCTTTGAGAACCTGACAGACTGTGAAACGCTTAAAGCAGAAATTCTCCTGCTTGCCCATGTTGAATCAAGAGCAGAAATCCATAATCGTCAGGCTGTATTTTCTATGTTTCAACCCGCCTCCTTTCTTCTACTATTATTCCTCTCAGGCCAAAGTAATACGTATAAAATAACGTATATGTGTGTGTGTATATATATATGTGTATACAGATAGATAGATAGATGTGCATTGTGTGTGTGTGTGTGTGTGTGTGTTTGTATACATATATGCAAAAAGCAAACACTGCTTTCTCCTCCATGGTAGCTGAAGATAGGTGGGCACAGCCTCCAGTGAGTGACAGGGCTTGCCTGCTACCCAGTGTTTGCATTACGAGTAACGACAAAGCATCTACGGTGCTTGTGTCCTTTCTTATTTGGGGTCATCTGCAACTCCACTGGGTTTGGGGTATATGTGCACTCCCACTTCCTGCAGGGCCCTGTCTGTCCTTGATCCTTACAGCTCCTCTTTCACTAACTTTGTGTCCTGCCCACTCCAGGTGAGGGCAAGGAAGATGTCAGCCTAGAATTCTGCCATGTCTAAAATATTCATGTTCTTTCTCATGGAGGAATGCTTTGCTATCAAGACCTCTATTAGTGAGCGTTAAGATTAAGCTCTCAGCCATGATGTGAAGACACACAAATACAGCATTGCATGGAATTCTTATGACATTGTTGTGTGGCAAACACAATGATCTCTGCCAGTTTAAGTCACGTCACTATCAAAACTCATGTTATGGTTCACACGATGTTGCATGAACAGGGAGAGCATATGTTACCCATAATAGCTTGGAAATACATAATAAAATCGTTATTCTTGTTCAACAGGATTTTCACGAAGATATTTTGGCGTATTTTTATAACCTTTGAAATCAAGGTGGAGAAACAAAACTCAAATCAGCTTTGGACTATTTAGAAAGCCTCATAATTATTATCCTGGCGGGATAGGTCAAGGGAACTTGTACTTTGAGGCTTTAGACTTCTTCTCACTGTAAGAGCAGGGCAGGCCACCCCAAAATGTGCCACAATAGCATATGGATTATTTTGAATTGAAGTTACTTGGGCAACAGCGCAAGAAGGACTCACTCAGGAAAGCATGTTGGCTTAGTTATCGATATTGCATTTTCTTTATTAATTTTTCTATCTACCTGTATGCAGGCATGGGAGAGTAACACCAAGTGTTGCTTGGTGAAAGAAATTTGGTTTTTTCCCCCTATCTCTTAATAATAATGAGTGTATCGAGGAGAAAGTCAATCATGTTCATTTAAATAATCTCCCATCCAAAATCATCCTGCATATTTCTGGTCATACTAGTTTCACATGTTTGGAAATGCCACCAGTATTTCTCAGTGGGAACTAAGGAATGCAGACTAGAATGCAATTTGATATTGCTAATGGTGATGTTATCTCGTTATTTAAAACAGTTGCAGAAATCCCAGACTGTAGAGGTTGGGTTAACGAAAAGCAAATATAACTAGTGGAGAATTCTCTGTAGAGGCTGCTTGTAGGCAACAGGATTCAGCAATGGAATGTGGCAAGCGCCCACAGCGACCCCCTGGCTGATACAAATAGGTCCCAGTGACCCACCTCAAAGTATGCATAGGTCTAACTAACCGACTGGGTACTTACAACCAGGAATAGTTACCAAAAAAGAGAAAATTCCATAGGTCCCCATACCTCCTCACCTTCCCCTTTAAAAACAGCTCTCACCCACCACTTGCTTGCAGACAGCCAGCCTCTCTTTTGCTGTCCTGCTCACCATTCCTTTGCGGTATGTTCAGCAAACTACTAGCTCCTTTATTCCGCCTCTGGTGATTTCTTTTACTGCCTGCATCATTTTCCGCCCACATTTGGGGGCCCCATTTGATAGGACAGACACCACACTTAGAAACTACATTCTCCAAAACATTTAATACTCTTTCCACAATTTTGAAATTTTGGATTTCTTTTCTTTTATTCGATAACTTTTCCTTTTCTAGAGAAAACGGCCGGTGAAGCCAAAGCCAGATACATGTAATATAAGTCCAATTAGGCTATTTTCTGTGTTAAGAAATTGAAACTTGGGGATTTTAGTGCCTGAATTCCTTCAAACGTTCAGCTTAAACTGCTACTTTGTGAAACAAATTAAAGGAGATTAACGCATCCTTAGTAGGAGAAATGTAATTCTTAATATAAGACAAATTTTGCATTATAATTTCTCTAGGGAAAAAGCTTGTTTAAATTTTACAAGCAAAAGAAAGGAAAGGGACGTGTTGAATTCTGTGGAACAGGTTGTAGATCCCCAAAGCCCCTTTTGTATCATATCGTGGTCGCGTAAACTAAACTGGAATTGTATTTGTAAGTAAAAACATCCCTACAAGGATACTTTCCAGAAACCATCCTCAAGAAAGCCAACCTCCTTTTGACTCCAATGCTATTTGAATACTTCTTCGCTCACTGTGAAGAAAGGGCCCCACCCTTCTCCTGAAGTGAAATGTCCTCCTTTCCTCCCTTGGGATTTTACTCTGGGTTGAGGAGGGAGCCTCAATTAATAAATCTTTGCCCCCTGGAAGTGTATGGATACAGCTCCAGCAAAGCATCCGCTGGGGCCAGGCAGGAACGTGAACTGCAAGTGTAATTTGTCCCCAAGACGCCGGCTTTTGGAGCTTGCAGCCAGCCCTCAATGTCACTCTCTGGGATTCACTCTGACGGCCAAGGGCATATTCCCCATGACAGTCTGAACAGAATCTGAGACTCACTGATATTAGAGGGTGGGTCTTGGGGTGGGTGGGGAGTGCATCTCAACCAGGGAAACCATTCTATGGAACCTGGAGTGCTTTTCCTGATTATGTTCTAGAAACAAGGCTACGTGGCAGTGTACAAAGAGCACAGCCTCCCATCGCCTCCAAACATTCTGCTTTTGTTGTGTAATGTTGGTTCTCATTATAGTCCTTGGAGGGCTGTTGAGGCTGGTCTGACAGTCAGGACAAGCCTGGTGGGTGGTGCCAGGAACAGTGACTACTCACAGCACCCTCCCCATCCCCCAGCACACACACACACACACACCCCTCAGGAGGGAGGAGTCAAGGGAGCAGACCCCTGTGGTCCTGGCTGAGGCCTCCTCCCCAAATTGAATAGAACTGTGTTCAAGTCCAGGATTTCAAACACCCTGTAATCCCGACTATACTAAGTGGATTCCAGAAGTCCAGGACAACTTTGGCCTCGAGCAAATACACCGTCTTCTGAGGAAAACTATCCCCCCCCGCCCCGACTTTGATAATTAAAAAAAAAACAAGTTGTTAGTTTACTCATATTTGTGTTCCCTTTGTTTAAAAAAAAAAAAAGATAATAAAAGGGAAAAGTCGTGAGTGCCTTCATTCAACTTCCTTCTCTCCATCCTTCCAACCCCATCCTTTCTGAGAAATGCTTGGAAAATTCCTAATGGACGTCGGAAGCCGTCCTGGAATCAAGGCGCCCTGTGCCTTCAGAGGTCCATGCCCAGTGAGGGGGAGCTCATATCTCTCTTGTGTCCTCTTGGCTTTTTCGTAAACTCTCATCCGTATGAGTAATTTCAGCGTGTCTCTTCATCAACAGCCTGAAAAGGCTGGCAGGCTGAAGCGGGGCTCCGATAGACTGAATTCAAGCGCACAGGCTGGGAACGTGTGAGCATATAAAATCTCAGCTGTGAGTACCTGCCCACGGAAAACAAGGGAACAAACAAACCAACAAGCGGTTCATCTAAGAACAGGCAGTGCTTTCCAAGTTCTTCGGTGTGATCTACGTGCTAAATCGCATCTTCATTTTTGTTCCTTCTCCACCTCCCAGCCTTGCCCTTCCTGGAAGCTCCTGGAGAGAACTGCTACCCTTAGCATAGGTACTCCTTCTCTTTGGGAATTCGACCTTCTTTGGGAATTTCCTCTGCTTCTCTGCAGGTGGGCTCTGAAGCCACCACCAAGTGAGTAAACCGTTGGAGCCAATTAGTAAGCCCTCAGCCCAAGCAGCAGCAGTGACCTCAGCTCAGTAGCCGCAGATAAAGGCTGCCCTCGGTTTCTCAGGAACTTCTTAAGTTCTTTTGGCAGCCCTTGGCTTCTCCGGAATCGCTGCTAAGCCAACACACAGCTGGAGCTCCTCTGGACACTCACAAGAAAACCCGAGAGCCGTTAAAAGCCCCAGCGCGCAGGGGAGCCAGGCCAAGGTCAGGGGTCAGCGGCGGCTTTAAAGGGCCTGCGGGGCTGGCGGCGCTCGCTCGCTCGGTACCACCTGCTGCGGCGCAGCGCGGACCCCGGCTTCCCGCGAGCTCCCTCCGGCCCGCAGCGGGCGCCCCACGGCCCTCTGCAGAGCTGGGGTTGGTCTCTGGGGTTCTGAGGGGCCCCAGACCCCGGGAAGTTCGGTGAGTGTGACGTGCGTGGGGGCTTGTGGCCCGAGGTGGGCGGGAGGAGAGCGCAGGTACGTCGGCGTGGGTGGAATTGTCCCCTTCCGGTGATTTTGCACCTAAAATCCCGGACTTGAAGGAATCTCTCAAACGGTGGGAGACGAGGCTCTTGAAGGCTAGATTTTTAGAATTGGAAAGGACCAAGGACCAGCAGCATCTCCGTCCCCGGGGGCCTTTTTAGAGATGCAACTTCATGGGCTCCAAGCCAGACCTGCTGAACCAGAACCTCTAGGTATGGGGCCCAGGAATGTGTCTTTTCTCAAACCCTCCAGGAGGGTCTGATGCAGCTAACGTTTGCTCCCCCCCACCCCGACTTGGAAGTCATTTAGTCTAAGATTTGGGCCCCTCACTCCATGCAGGACCCCCCCCCCCCCAGGTAAACCGAAAGGGGTGCATGGAGGATAAACCATGAGGCATTAGGTGCTGGGATATATTCAGGCACAGTAAGAACTTTGAAACACTCTTGGTTTGTGGGAATTGCTATTCCGTGTCAAACTGTGAACTGTGATCTTTGATTTCCTCAAAACAGCCGCTCAGGGCTGTAAGAAATGTTACTGAGTTTCTACTATGTGCAAGGTTCCAAGCAAGGTTCTTTCGAAGTGAAGGAGGGAGTTTTGTACTTTTAAAATCTTCAAACTGTTGGTATATTTTTCCTTTAACCAAGATCTTTGTCATTGGTGTAGTGCTTCTCTCCACATTTATTTTGGGTTTTGGTATTTAAGTGCTCTTTCTGAAGTTAATTTTTGTTAATTGTTTTTAACCCAGAATACCAGATTAGATATTCTAAAGATATGTATTTATTTTATGAGTTCTAAGAAAAGCTCACATTGGCAAGACATATTTTTTGATGTTCCTATTGAAGTCTACTTGATACATTTTATAAGTAGAATATATAGGGATCCTGAGATTTCTCTTTTAATGTTTATTTATTTATTTTGAGAGAGAGCATGCACGCAAACAGGAGGACTGGCAGAGGGAGAGGAGAGAATCCCAAGTAGGCTCTAGGCTGACAGAGCAGAAATTGACAGAAATTGACATGGGGTTCAATCTCAGTGAGATCCTGACCTGAGCCAAAATCAAGAGTTGGATACTTAAGTGACTGAGCCATCCAGGCACCCCGGGATCCTGAGATTTTTTTAGGAGTCAGTGAGAAAGACAATTTATCATCTTCTCTGATGAGTCCAATACCAGAGCTAGCTACCTTATACAAACTCTGAGAAGAAATCAGTTGCTATGGGAAAGCCCCTTGGAAACAATTATGGATGCCATTGTGACCCAAATTACACTGTTCCCTGATCTCCAAGGTTCTGAACCGTTCTTGCAGATAAGGCAGCTGGACTCTTCATCACTGCTGAGAGCCTTACTCATGAAATAGTTGATGAAGAAGGTTTTATGAATGGTTTGCTGTTAGTTGTGTTTTTTTATTCTCCTTTGGTGGCTTAATTTAAATATTAGGTCTAAATCTACTACTGAGTCGTTCTGAGACTCTGGAAAAAATCTCTGTGGATATTTCTCAGTTTTCCCTTCTTTTCAATGGGTGGATGCAGGATGTATGCTTTTGATGTGGTACTTGCCAGCATTATTCCAAAATGTCTCCCCAGAGTTCCCTACTTGCCGTATGGTTACAATATTGAATTCTTATTAATATGTTAAAGTAGAGAAAATACTTAATACAATGATCATAGTTAATTATGTATGCACGTTTTAAGTTAAAACATCTCAGAAGCTTCCTCACAGATTTCAAAGGCTCACTTCTGTTTTGAAAACAACTTTGGAAATGTCCGTTAAAATGACAAGTTACTGCTAGCAATGTCATGTGCCTTTGAAAACTAAGCTTGCCATTGTAAATATTCCTTATCCCGAATCATGACTACATACAGTGCTTGCTCATAAGAATTCAAAGAGCGTATACTCAGCATCCTTTTATAATGGACTGTAAGGTTTGCAACATAGGTCTTATTTTTGTCATATTTTATGTTGTTATTTCCCTTCTTCAAGTTCAACTCACCTTCTAAAAGAATAATTTTTAACCCTGGAGCATTTATCCAGAACCCTGTAGCTCTGAGAGTGGGGGACGGGACTTGAGATGTATACTTTTCATGGCATTGCTGTTTGCTTTACGGATCCCCCTGCCAATCTCCTAGGATCTCAGATCCAGGACCTCTCTGAGCAGGTGCAGAGGAGATGATAGGCGCTGGGCAAAGCTGGGACCTAGGATACAAATGAGATGCGTGCCTACCTTATGAGGAAGGACTAGCTGGTGGGGCACGGGCAGTTGCCAGCATTTTTGTCACTGTTGTCAATCACCAGTGCCCTGTGGTCCTGCTCTAGATTCTCTTGACCTGCTCAAATTCTAATCCTTCAAGCCATGTTTTGGGGGCATACTGTAATTCAAGACTTGGTCTCTGAAAAGCAACTGTAAAATTCTGCTTTCTGGGGCACCTGGGTGGCTCAGTCGGTTGGGCATCCGACTTCAGCTCAGGTCATGATCTCACAGTCTGTGAGTTTGAGCCCTGCGTCAGGCTCTGTGCTGACAGCTCAGAGCCTGGAGCCTGCTTCAGATTCTGTGTCTCCCTCTCTCTCTTCCCCTCCCCTGCTCATGCTCTGTCTCTCTCTGTCTCAAAAATAAGATAAAAACATTAAAAATTAAAAAAAAATTCTGCTTTCTTTGATGGACCCAAGTGACACTTTGAGCCTTCTTCCTTAGCATGGTGAACTAATTTTTGGGAGATAATAAAGGACATGAAGAGACCAGAATAGTGGGATGAGAACTTTATAAAGACAATGTAGTTCAGTGGAAGGAATATCATCTTTGCAGTCAGAGAGACTGCAAGTTTTGGGACAAGCTATACTACAACTCTGAGCCTCTGTTTCTTTATCAGTCATATGGGTATAGTCATCATGCAAAAAGACCTACTCTTCTGCTAGTTCAAGTACCTTAAGTGTATATTTCACTAGCTAACATCAGCTACAAAGGAGGTTTGGAAATGTGTTTTTATAGCTAAGCACATTGCCCTAACCATCAGTATAGAGGTTCTATGGATAAAGAGGGAAGATGAGGTAATGAATAGGCAGCTAGAAGTTTACCAAACATGGATACAGGACAAGAACAGTTCTTTGGAGATTGGAAAATGACAATGGTTGTGGTGGATAGTGGGGCGTAGATGTGTGTGCATTGGGGAGTACAAAGTGGTAGAGAAAATGTGATCATGTTTCTAGGCAACTGGATGGCTTGAGGATGTTCAAGTCAAGCAGACAGGCCCCTGAAATAGAAGTGCTCTGGGTGTGAAATTGTGCTGGTAATAATATCTCTGTCTAGGTCTTGAAGCAGTTTACATAAATGGCTATATTTAAGTCTTACCATAATCCTGAGAGGTAAAAAATATATGTGTGTGTGTGTGTTTATGTGTGTTTATTACCACTTCATTGATAAGGAAGTTGAGGCTTAGAATTATTAAGCCTTTGTCTAAGAGCATATGCTCAGTTAGCACACAGTTTCTGTAGACCTTACCTTTCTGGCACCCACTTAATCTCCTTAATGGGGATGGGTCAGGTTGTAGAAAAAAATGAGAGAATGAAGTTAACTTTGTATACTTCCTTTTTTACCATTGCAATAAGGCAAGAAAAAAAATTGGAAAGAGGGAGATAACATAATGAAATTTTGTAATTTAATAATTAAACATGATTTAATGATTTAAGAGCCCATATACCTGGGTTCAAATCAGCATTTAATCACTTGCTAGCAGTGTAAACTTGGGTAAGACATTTAACTTCACTTTTTTCTTCTGTCTTATGGGGTAATAGTAGTACTCATAGAGATGTTGTAAGATAAAAAACAAGAAATAGTGACTGGTACATAATAAGAAATAAATGCATGCTGCAAGGCCTTGGTGCTTCAGATAGATCATAGCTAAGAGAAAAAATTGGAAATTAATCGAGCTAATTAAGATAGCTGACTACAAAATAAATTTCGGTAGTAACAAGCAGCTGAGAGTATAATGAGAGGAAAATGTGTATTCTCAATAACAACAAATTATAAAATAACTGAGGACTATGAATGTGAAATGTGTAGGACCAAGTCCTGTTGGATCCCTGCTGCCTGAACTTTACCCCCCATCCTTGCCCCAAACACACATTCAGATGCGGCACAGAAAACCCAAGGTACCAGTATCGGTTTTATGCAAAAATACTTCCAAGAAAAGAAGAAGCACTGTTATATGCAAGACAAAGATTAAGAATTATTCCAGGAAACAGAGGAAAATTACTCTAAACTCTAAGAAATGTAAGAGGTAATGAAAGACAAAGCCAAGGAAAGCACAGAAGTGACATAAAACCAAAACCCAAATTAGAAGGTATAAGTCAGCCTTGTGGAAAATTAGATTTTGATTTAGAGGACAACTTTGGGGGAAAAAATCTCATAGATTGCAGAGGGCAAGGACAAAGAGAAAAAAGTGGTTTGAATAATAGTGATGGAGAACAAGAGAGAAACAGCATCAGGCTGTGTAAATTTTCTGGAAAAAAAAGAACAACAAAAGGGAACTGAAAATAAATATAAAACATATTGTATTTCTATGATCTCAAACTATCATGAATTTCAAGATGTATCTTTGATTTAAAAATCACCTTTGGGCAAATAAAATGGAACAATAAAATTATATTAAATGAATGTGTCATAAGATATTTTGCAGTTTGAGAAAGACTGAAATGTAAAATAATATATTTTTTAGTTGACAAAACACAGAATTAGATGAAAACTTCCAAAGTAAAAGGACATCTGCATTGCCAGGTCAAAAGTCTCATCATCTTCTGAAAAAACAAACAACCCCCCCCACCCCCCCACCAATAAGATTAGTATGGTGTTCTTTAAGGATAAAGAATTAAATATCCAAGCAGAAAAACAAAAAATAAATTAGACTGGACATATAAATGATCTCACCAACATCAGATTTTGGAAGACAGTGACTCAATGATCAGGGCTTAGAGGGAAAACGACAGAAATTAAGACCAGGGAATTCAATAGCCACATTCAGTATACGGCTTGTGCTATATTTTCGTTAGCACCGATCTAGATTTCTCCAGATGGCAAATTGGAAGGTATCAGAAAGACATTCTCAGTTATGCCAGATGTCAGGGCCTGTAAGCTAATCCTTGCTGTTCAAGTGTTTTCTGAGGACCAGCGTCCTCCAGGAGCTTCTTAAAAGCGCAGAATCTCAGGCCCCACTCCCAAACTACTGAATTGGAGCCTATATTTTAACATGATGCCCAGGTAATTCATGTGCACATTAAAGCTCGAGAAACACTGTCTTCCTTAACCGTTTCCTAAGAGTCTTCTAGCCCACTGCTTTGGAACTGGTGTGTGTTGCAAGGACTGCAGATCTTTTGAGACACTGATCTCCTTAACCTGTGGGGTGGAAGAACTTGGGCTGAGGACCTAAAGAACAATGTCATTTTCTTTGTGCACCATGATCTATGGTTGTGCTGTCCAGTATGGTAACCAGTCATCATGTGTGGCTATTGGGCACTTGAAATGTGACCAGATTTTGAGTACTTAGCATGAAAAAAGAAAGCAAAATGGTGCATTAATAATTATTATATTGATTATATATTGAAATTTCAGCATTTTGGATATACTGGGGTTATGTAAAATACAGCTTTTAATTGATTTCATGTATTTCTTTGCTAACGGGGTTGCTAAAAAATTTAAAATTGCATATGTGGCTTGCATTCTGTTTCTTTTGGACAATGCTGATCTGCTTGCTTTTGGTGGAAAAAAGACAAATCAAAATAAAGAACCCAAGAATGGATATGGACTTATAGGGCACATTAATCCTATTTAAACTTAGAAATAAAATTGAAATAGCTGTGGTATTGTGATCACAGAGCAAGAATTACATTCTTAAAAATAAAAAGTTACAATATGAAAACCCTAAAGTTTAAAAGATAATTTCTTTTCTTTTTTTAATTTTTAAATGTTTATTTATTTTTGAGAGAGAGAGAGAGAGTGCGAGCGGGGGAGGGACAAAGAGAGAGGGAGACACAGAATCTGAAGCAGGCTCCAGGCTCTGAACTGTCAGCACAGAGCCTGATGTGGGGCTCGAACCCATGAACCGTGAGATCATGACCTGAGCTGAAGTTGGAAGCTTAAACGACTGAGCCACCCAGGTGCCCCTTAAAAGATAATTTCATGAGAACAGATGAGGAGATTCCTTTTGCCTCTATAGAATTCAATCCAAAAAATGAAAGAAGAGGAAGGTAATGTAAGCGGACTAATATTCCCATCTTTTGTGGGGAGGGGGGCATAAATTTCCTTTCTAAAGTTAATAAGTTTAGAAATATAAGTTAAAATGTTTTATTTACAAATAAATTTAATTAGTTTGTTCTAAGTAAAAATCTGATATATTTTCTTCCAAATTGATGATCAATAGAGGAGAAATAAAAAAAAAAACTGACAATAAGGGCAAAAAAGTTAAAAGAAACAAGAGGGAAAAATAAGGGATTACCTATAAAAACAGAGATGATACAAATTCAAACATATATTTTATAATATAATGTAATGTGAATTCAAATGTCCCCTTTTCAAAAAAAATTTTTAATGCTTATTTATTTTTGAGGGAGAGAGAGAGAGCGCGCAAGCTGGGGAGGGGCAGAGAGAGAGGGAGACAGAGGATCCAAAACAGACTCCACACTATCAGTGCAGAGCCTGATGCAGAGCTTGAACTCAGGAACTGTGAGATCATGACCTGAGCTGAAGTGGAGACTTAAAAGGCTGAGCCACCCAGGTGCCCTGCCCCCCATTTTTTGAGAGAGAGAGAAAGAGAGAAAGAGAGAGAGAGAGAGTGCATGTGTGAGTTCACACTCCCTGGGGAGGGACAGAGGGAGACTGAGAATCTCAAACAGGCTCCACACTCAGCCCAGAGCCCAGAGCCCAATGTGGGCTCAATCTCACAACTGAGGGATTGTGACCTGAAACAAAATCAACAGTTCGATGCTTAACCAAGTCGCCCAGACACCCCTAAGTCCTCCTCTTAAAGAAAGAGATTCACAGATTGGATCAGAAGACTATATCCAGCCAAATGCTCTCTACCGGAGATGCATCTAAAATTAAAAAGATTTGGTAACTGACATTAATGATATGCTATCCAAGAGAAAGCAGGAATTATGATGTTTGTTATATAATGTTGAGATCAATAACAAATATATTAAATGAGGCAAAATGCATGCATTTTTAAACCTCCTTCCTTCCTTAAACAAACAAACAAACAAAAACCCCAATATTTATTGACCAGACACCAGTAAAGACGGGATACAACAGTGAGCCTATGTTGCTGTGTGACGGAGTGTGCCATCTAGTGGTAGCACACACTATAACCACAGGTCACTTAATAATAGTATACTAGTAACAAATATAATCCGCAGTGAAGATGTACCTGTCACAAACCTTATGAAATAGCTAACATGGTATAGAAATAGATAAAGCTCAAACTGCAAGAAATGAAAAGACAGTGTAGGGGAAATGTTGATCTACTTACATTAGTCCTCAAGAGATCAGATAGACAAAAATAAGTAAGGATGACTTAATAGATTAACAATGAATTCTAAATCATCAGGAGAAAATATTTTATCTCCAAACAGCCATAAAGCATTTTAAAAAGTGAGTTTAGGGACGCCCAGGTGGCTCAGTCAAACATCTGACACTTGATCTCAGCTCAGGTCTTGATCCCAGAGTTTTGAGTTCAAGTCCCGCATTGGGCTCTGCACTGGGCGTGAAGCCTATTTAAAAAAAAAAAAAAGAAAGAAAGAAAGAAAGAAAGAAAGAAAGAAAGAAAGAAAGAAAGAAAGAAAGAAAGAAAAAGAAAAAAAAGTGAGTTTATATCAGGTCACAAAGGAAACCTCATTATGTTCCAAAAAAGAGAAATATTACAGACCACATTCTCTGAATGCAATGTATTAAAACCCAAACTAGGTAATAAAAGCAGGAGTTACACTAACACTAAAAGATAAAACACCTTTAATAAAACAAAACAGAACAAAAACCAGATTTAACATTTCTATCCACTAGAAAAATTTAAAACCACAATTGAAGAATACCTGGTCTATAATAACGAAAATACTTGCCTCTCAAGGCCCATGTTGTAGAGTTATAGCTGTACCTAGAAAAATGCACTGCTCAAAAAGCTTTCATTTCTAAATAATAATAGAAATAAATGGATTAATCATTCAGTTCAGGAAGTTAGCAGACACAGAATGAGCGTAAGAAAAGACAGAGAATTGAAAACTGAGACAGAGAAAAACAACCACTTTGATTAATAAATGAAAAAAGCCTTTTGGAGAGAAAATCACAGTAAAACCAATAATCTACTAGTCATCATAATGCAGAAAAAGAGCAAGAAAACAAAATGAATAACATTAGGAATGAGAAATTAGACATAACCCTTAGATGGTAGAGAAAAATGAGAGGATCTGATTTTTATCCGATTTTATCATAAACACTACAAAGCCGGGGTGAAGTGGAAAGTTGCAAAAGGAAGCAGGAATGTTGATTAACAACATCTAAAGTAGCGGTAGAAACCCAAGGTGTGTGTGACACTGGAAGGGATTGAAACTGCCAAAAGCTAATGTGCTCCAGCCTGCTAATACCACGCGTAAATACCTTTCAACACTTGCAATGATAGGTCACTTAAAATGTTTAGGAGTAAAGAGAAAGAAGAAAGGTTTCCAAGTCATTTTTGTGAATCCAGTGGGGCTGATACAAAAATCACACCAAGACAGCCCGACAAAAAGAAGGGAAATACGCACTCCTCCCTTGTGAACAATGACGCAAAAGATCTGAATCAACTGTTTCCAAGCCAAAGCCAATAGCCCAGAAAATATAGAATGACTAAGTGGAGTTCGTTCTGAAGAAGGGGAATTGATTAAATATGAAGAGCTGTAATAAACTATTCACGAATCAAGTTCAATAGATAATTGTAGTTAGTAGATGCTGAAAAGGTATTTGGTAAAATTTAGCAGCCGTTCTTGATTTTCGCAAGTCTTTGGTGAAAATAAAAAAGGGACATTTTCTTATTTCAATGTTTAGAAATATATGTTGTAAACTAACTGCCAGTATATCACACTTAACGGTGAAAAACTTGAAATACTGCCATGTACTTAGGAACATCAACGACACCATTATTTAACATTGTTGTCAAAGTTCCAGTAAATGTAATAGTTCAAGAGAATAATACAAGCTACTGTGTATACATTTAAAAAGAAGGGGTCAGGGCACCTGGGTGGCTCAGTCCGTTGAGCATCCGACTTCGGCTCAGGTCATGTTCTCCCAGCTCTGTGAGTTCATCTGTGCTGATGGCTCAGAGCCTGGAGCCTACTTCGGATTCTGTGTCTCCCTCTCTCTCTGCCCCTAACCCACTCGCATTCTGTCTCCATCTCTCTCAAAAATAAATAAACATTAAAAAAATTTTTTTTAAAAGAAGGGGCCAAGGTTTTATTATTTATATTTAAAATAAGAGTACACTGATAATCTGAGTTAGCAGGAAAATTCAGTAAAGTAGCCAGTACAAATAATAATTTAGTGAGGTAAGTAAAAGAAAAGATTCCATCTACAAAGCAATGAAAGATAAAAAAAAAAAATCCAGGACTGTGTATATTCATAAATATTGAGCATATATCAAATCAATGCAAAACCAACACTCATGAAGGGAAATGGGCAGAGATCTTTCTTTTTTAGGATTTTTTTTTAATGTTCATTTTGAGAGAGAGAGCAAGAGAGAGGGGCAAAGACAGAGGGAAAGAGAGAATCCCAAGCTGACTCTGCACTGTCCCACAGAGCCTGACATGGGGCTTCAGCTCATGAATTGTGAGATTGTCCCCTGAGCTGAAATCCAGAGTCGGACACTTAACTGAGCCACCAGGTGCCCCCACTTTTAAGTATCAAATGTTACATCAAAAATAATTTTAATTAATTTTATTCTGATAGGAGGCTTATAAGGCAAAAGTTCACAGCACCCACAGAAATCCTAACACAGCCCTACAGCCATGCTCATTTGCTTACCCATATTGTCTGTGGCTGCTTCTACAAGGGCAGAATTGAGTATTTATACTGGAGACAAAGCCCCAAATATTTACTATCCGGTTCTTTCCAGGGAAAGGGTGCTGACTCTTGGCTTAGTGTGTTAATACTCATGTCAAACTGAATGGTCCTTATGACCTGGATTTTATTCTTATTACTTCACCTAGATTATGCGCCTTTCAAGACAAAAAGTTCTGTTTTTGAATTCTTCACATGCCTTGATGATTTGTTAAAGGGGGATGTTTTTATGGGTTCAAAATTTTAAGAGAAGGAAAATCACCAAATAGTCAAGATTTATCTTAAATTCGCTTAATCCCATACATCCTAAAGAATATAAAAAGAATGGGAAAGGGACAGTTTTAAGGGAAAAAAATATCTCCAAACACGTGGTCTTTCCCAATGTCATTTGCAAATGAGTATCTTCTTCGTGTGACATGAAAGTAACATCAGGAACAAGCCAGAAGATGACCGTGCTGAGAATATTATTCCTGAACGGTAGTACCAATTGTTTATAATTCTGCTACTAAAGTTTTAAGAAAATAATTATTGTTGGTGCACTTGGGTGGCTCAGTTGGTTAAGTGTCCGCTCAAGTCTTGATCTCACAGTTTGTGAGTTTGAGCCCCGTGTCGGTCTCTGTGCTGACAGCTCAGAGCCTGGAGCCTGCTTCAGATTCTGTGTGTGTGTGTGTCTCTCTCTCTCTGCCCCTCCTCCACTTGTACTCTCTCTCTCTCTCTCTCTCTCTCTCTCTGTCTCTCTCTCTCTCAAAAATAAGTAAACATTTAAAAAAATTAAAATAATAATAGGTGTTTATAAGTTTGGCATAAAATTTCAGATTTATTTTTGGATCCCTCAAATTTATACTATGATGGGGATTCAGTTTTGACTCTATATTAATTTTAAGAATCAAGTTTGCATTTAGTTCATGTGTATTGTGATTCATTTATGCAGAGGAAGGTTTCTGGAAGAATAATATGAAGCTGGTATGAGTTTTATCTGTGGAGAATGGGACTATGTATCCGTTGGTATGCCTTTGGTGGAGGTGTAGAAGTATTTCATGCAACTAGGAAGGAGTAGATTGTTACTGACTTTGATTAGAATTTTCAGCTCATTGGGATAATACAAAGCAGATCAAGTTGGTTTTGTTATTGTTTTATTTACCGAGAGCCCTGAGTTTACATTACGGTTCACTCCATTTATAATGACCTGTATCCACCATTATAGTATCATACTGAGTAGTTTCACTGCCCTGAAAATCTTCCGTGCTTTGCTTATACATCCCTCCTTCCCCCAACTCCTGGCGACCACTGATCTTTTGTCTCCACTGTTTTGCCTTTCCAGATATTTATATAGTTGGTATCATAGGGTACATAGCCTTTGGGCTTGGCTTCATTCGCTTAGCAATATGCATCAAAGCTTCTTCTGTCTTTTCATGGCTTGATAGCTCATGTCTTTTTAGCGCCAAATAATATTATAATATCCAGGTGTCCCACTGTTTATTTATCCATCCCACTTGGTGAAGGACATCTCGGTTGCTTCCAAATCCACTTTCAGATAATACTGTATCACTTCATGGGTACTGCATACCTTATAATCACAGAGTAT
Organism: Panthera tigris; assembly: GCF_018350195.1. NCBI lineage: Eukaryota > Metazoa > Chordata > Mammalia > Carnivora > Felidae > Panthera > Panthera tigris. The sequence goes on along the minus strand of NC_056668.1, from coordinate 131,147,211 downwards.
CCCTGCTTCCTCCCTCCTGTCCCTTGTATCATTGTTGTCATTCATTTCACTTACGTATAAACTATAATCATCAAGTACATTATTGTTATTATTTTGAACAAGCTGTTAATTAGGTTAAGAATAATAAGAATAGTTTGTATTTAACTGTATTCCTTCTCTAATGTTCTTGTATTGTCTATGTTTTCTTATTATCTGTATTCTTTTTTTTTAATGTTTTTATTTATTTTTGAGAGAGAGAGAGAGAACACAAGCAGGGCAGGGGCAGAGAGAGAGGGAGACACAGAATCCAAAACAGGCTCCAGACTCTGAGATGTCAGCACAGAGCCCGACTTAGGGCTCAAACTCACAAACGGTGAGATCATGACCTGAACCGAAGTCGGATGCTTAACGACCAAGCCACCCAGAGGTCCCGTTATTGTCTGTATTCATGAGGCTCTGGCATCTGGAGTTTCGCCCAACTAGGGAGAGACTGCCAGTCCCCATGATTGACTGATTCCTAGAGATAGTAAAGGATATGCCTTCAAGCCCTCCTTTGATATGCAAACCAACCAAACCTGGGTCCATACCCCCACCTGACTCTTATTGGGCTCTTGAACTCTGGACACTGTCCCCTTTTCCTAATCTTCCCAGGATTGTGCTAGACAACTAGGGACCAGCCTGACAGCACAGAACCCACTGAGATGATTCAAACTCTCCAATTCTAAATCCACCTTGCTTGTTTACTTTGCCTCATTCATTTCTTCCCAGGAAAACTATAATAAAGGCTCCCACCCCCAGTTCTCTCTCTGCCTGCCCTCTTGCCTTAGTTCTTCCCTTTGTGGCCCTCGGTGGTGTGCCAGTGTCTTCTGTTTCCAGAGGGCTGTGAGTAAAATAAAAACTTCTTCCTTCATGACAATCATTTTTGTGTCTGTGCGTCTTACTATACCTGATTAAGAGAAATCCTAGGTACCGTTAAAACTTGAATCTTTATGTAGATCCAAATTTCTGTCCTATATTATTCTTCTTCCCCAAAGAACTTCTTTTAACATTTCTTGCAAGATAGGTCTATTGGTGACAAATTCTACCCATTTTTGTTTGTCTGAGAAAATGTTTATTTCTCCTTCTTTCTTGAAGAATAATATCCTAGGATGCAGAATTCCAGGTTGGTGGTTTTTTGTCTCAGCACATTGAATATTCCACTCCACTCTCTTCCTGCACTCCTCGTTGCTGAGAAGTCAGTTGTAATTCTTATCTTTGCTCCTTTATAGAGAAGGTTCTTTTTTTCTTCTGACTTCTTTCAAGACTTTTGCTTTGATTTTCTGTTGTTTGAATATGATAGGCCTGGGTATAATTTTTGGTGTTGCTGCTGTTTGTTTTTGTTTTGTTTTGGTATTGTTATCCTCTGCACTTCCTGGATCTGTGGTCTGGTGTCTCCATTAATTTGGGGGAAATTCCCGGTCATTATTGTTTCAAATATTTCTTCTGTTCCTTTCTCTGTCTCTCCCGCTTCTGGTATTTCCACTCTAAGTATGTTCTACTTTTCAGTCGTCACACTTCTTGAATATTCTGTTCCATTTTTTCTTAGGCTTTTTTCTTTGCTTTTCAGTTTTTAAAGCTTCTACTGAAATGTCCTCAAGCCCAGAGTTTCTTTTCTCAGCCATGTCCAGTCTACTAATGAGCCCATTTAAAGGCATTTTTCATTTCTGTAACTGTGATTTTGATCTCTTTCATTTCTTCTTGATCCTTAGAATTTCCATGTCCTGATTACATTTCCCATCTGTTCTTTCATGCTGTCTACTTTTTTCCATTAGAGCCCTTCGCATAGGAATCAGTTATTTGAAATTCCTCGTCTGATAATGCCACTACCTCTACTGTATCTAAGTCTGGTATCTTATGCTACTTGACCTGTCTCTTTAAACTGTTTTTGCCTTTTAGCATGTCTTACAATTTTTTTGTTGTCGTTGTTGAAAGCCGGTTGTGATGTAGTGGGCAAGAGAGACTGCAGTGAATACATTTTAGTGATGTGGTGGTGAAATGTGGATGGAAAGGAAGTGATCCATAGCCCTACGATTAAGTCTTGGTCTTTTTGGGTGCTGTGCTCCTGGCCTGTAAACTTCATAGGTACTTGTTTTTTTTCACCCCCTCTGGTGGGACAGGATGGCTATAGGACGCTAGAGGTAGGTATTTCCCTTCTTCCAGGTTGATTAGGTTCTGGTAAAACCCCCGTGGGATAGCTTTTGGTCAAATAGGAGGGCAGGTCTTGTTAAGAACATAACTTTCTGGAATATTTCAAAATGGTTACTTTGGCCCTCCCCCTGCTGGAAGAACAAGGAGTTTTCCTCAGATCCTCACTGAGAACTTGGTAGAGCTACTAGAGGTAAAACTTAGAAAAGTGTGGGTGCCACCCTAACATCCCCTGGAGTTTTTAACTCTCAGATTTGTCCACACTGAGCCTACAATGATTTGTCAATTATGGTTTAGGTTCCTATACCCTGGCACTGGTTCCCACAGAGGTATCCAGAGAAATTTCTGCACATGGATTTCTGCTCTGATAAGTTGTGATTCTTGGTGTCCATCTGTCCCCCCAGTGGGAGCAGTGGTTTGCCCTGTGACTTGACTTCTCTGATGGATATAAGAAGAGTTGCTGATACTCATTTCGTCCATCTTTTTGTATTAGTACAGAGTAATGACTTTCAAGCTCCTTACATGACAAACAGGAAATTGGAAGTCCTGGACACTCGTAAGAGAGAAAGTGAGTGCTACTAATCATTATACCGGAACAATAATCATTCATTGGTACTATTCTAGATAACTGCATCACATATTTGTGGATTTTTAACTCAATTTTTATGTTTGCTTTCCTCAGCAAAAAAAAATTTTTTTAATTTAAAATCAACAGGGGTGCCTGGGTGGCTCAGTAGGTTAAGCGTCCGACTTCAGCTCAGGTCACGATCTCGCGGTCCGTGAGTTCGAGGCCCGCGTCGGGCTCTGGGCTGATGGCTCAGAGCCTGGAGCCTGCTTCCGATTCTGTGTCTCCCTCTCTCTCTGCCCCTCCCCCGTTCATGCTCTGTCTCTGTCTCAAAAATAAATAAAACGTTAAAAAAATTTTTAAAAAAATAAAATAAAATCAACTAAAAATGTCCTCAACCCCATATCCTAAAAATAAATATATTTGACAATTAAAGAAAAGTGAGATCACACTCTACACATCTGCATTTACCCCGTAACCTACTGTACTCTTTTAGTTAAATTTGGCAAGCATTTACTTGCTTTGGATTGTATCTGGAGAACCTGAAAGTAGACTAGAACATGATCCCTTCTGTCAAAACTTACACTAAAGATGGGTCAACCAAACATGTGCACAGAAAGAAACAATACAGATAATAAAATACACACATGAGCTGTTACAAACTAGTGGTGTAGACTGAGTGTTCAGGGCAAATGAGAACATGAAAGGTAGATTCGGCTGCAGTAATCAGGGGGCAGGCCAGGCAGGTCTTGAAGGAAAGTTGTGATTTGATTTTGTGTAGAAGACAAGGGCTTTGCAGGTTTGGGACAGATGAAGAGAGTGTGGGCACCAGGACGTTAGGTCAGCTCCAGAGGGATTGAGAATTTGAGAGCTCTCCAGAGACTCTGGTTCTTGAAAGTTGTAGCGAGAAGGAACCATCCTAGAGGCTCCAGTCTTGAATTTCCCAGTGGGTCTAGTATCTAAGTGTATTCAAAAACTTGCCAAGTGCATGTTGGTCAAGACTCTTTTGCTTGTGATCTATCAAACCATTCTCAAGCAAAAAATGGGATATATTGGCCAAAATACCTAAAGTTGTCTGGGGACATGTCGGGCTGATCGAGGTGTTCAGTCGAGGCCATCGCAAACATGTCTCTGGATCCTGTGGTTCTCCTTCATGATGGCAAGATGACCTCAGCAACTGTAGGCTTATATTCCACCAGTTTAGCATCCTCGTAGCAAGAGAGCTTCCCCCTCCCAATAGATCTAGCAAAAGCCCACATATTGGCTGATGCTCATTGGCTCTGATGGTCTAGGTCAGGTGCTCATCCTTTGATTAATCACAGTGACTGGAGCAGTGCTGGCTTAAATCAGGTGTTCTTTCCTTGAGTAGGGGTGAGATCATGAGTCCAGTCCATGTACTGAAAGTAGGGAAAGAGGTTTCTCAGAAGCAGTTGTGAATGTTGGGCAGACCAAATCGACAGATGTCCACTACAAGATAGTTATATACATGATCTCATATAAACGTCTCAACAACACAATGCTACAGCCATTATTGATCCCAACTTACAGATAAGGCCCCTGAAGTACAGACTTTATTGTCTTTGGGACTGTGCCCCTGTAGTTTCTACAGACAGCTTGCTTAGACCCTTTAGGATGGCCCAACCCAGTGGTTCTCAGCCTTGACTGCACGTCAGAATCACCTGGGATGCTTTAAAAAAATCCCAGTGTTCTGCCAACACCCCCAACCAGTTGAGTCAGAAATTCTGGGAGTGGGACCAGGCATCGAAAATTTTTAGTAGCTAGCCAGTGCACAGCCCTGGCCGAAAACCACCATCCCAGAGGTTGTTTTCTTTTCAGAAAGTTGTAATGAGAGCAATGGGCTGAGCCAAGTTCTGTTTTCTCAGCAGCAGCACCAATAATGAGGCATGCACTCAGACCCCAGGGAGATCAAACTACCACAGGAAAGCAAACCGAAAGCCCAGTGGAAATCAGGCATTGAGAATATAGATTGAGATGTTACTGATTTGGGAGTTTTATGATTTGAAGGGCATCTTTGGTTCAATGTCATTTATTCCTATGTGGATATAACAGGCCTTATCAAGTTTTAGCAGATGGAAATATTAGAAGCATAAGCAAGACATTCTTCTCTCTGGGGATGTTCATTCAAAAAAAAATTTGGTCTGTCAGAAGGTTTTGGATTAGATGGTTGAAAGGTAATTAATAATACTTGAAAAATGAAAATCTCTGATGCCGGGGGTCTCTGGCAGAGGAGGCTTCTAGAGGTACTCTTGTGGTTTCTGCTGATGCTTTGTAGGAAGGGTGACTGCCTCATCTGAGAGGTCCAGACCTTGGAGGGATGGACCTGCTTCCTTTCTGTCTTCAGCAGAGCCAGTGTTCCTAGAAGAACTGGGTTCTAATTCACAAAATGAGAGCATTTTATAGCTGAAGCCCAACACTCTTGTGTATATTAAGGAACCAAGTCTCAGAAAGGAGCTCACCATTTGAATTATGAATTCTGATTATGAATTTTTTTTCACAAATCCTGATCAAATTTGTAGAAGTCATTAGAAGTGTTTTTGTGTGCTTTTGTTGATATTTTTCATAATTTATTTGACACTTTATTGCGTTATTTTTTAAAGTTAGTTCTCACTCAGTTCTTTATAATGTATTCTGAAATACCCTGTTCATCTATTCTTTCAATATATACTCACTATGTGCCTTGTGTGTGCCAGGTACTGGAGTAGGTGCCATAAATCTTTCTTTTCTTTTTTTTCTTTCTTTCTTTCTTTCCTTCCTTCTTTCTTTTTTTTCCTTCTTTTCTTTCTTTCTTTCTTTCCTTCCTTCTTTCTTTTCTTTCCTTCTTTCTTTTTTTCTTTCTTTCCTTCCTTCTTTCTTTTCTTTCTTTCTTTCTTTCTTTCTTTCCTTCTTTCTTTTCTTTCTTTCTTTCTTTCCTTCCTTTTTTCTTTTCTTTCTTTCTTTCTTTCTTTCTTTCTTTTCTTTCTTTCTTTCTTTCCTTCCTTTTTTTCTTTCTTTCTTTCTTTCTTTCTTTCTTTCTTTCTTTCTTTCTTTCTTTCTTTCTTTCTTTCTGATGGAGTTTGCAGTGACATTTTAGAAACCAGTAAGTTCTGACCCTTACTATACTTTGGAGTTTAGCATTTGGTGCTTTTTATATTTTATGTTCTCATACAACTATTCTGGCTCCCTAAGTAGACTATACACTCTCAGAGGAACTATTTTATGTATTTTATTCTTTGTGTCCGAGAGCCTATCAACAGTTCCATTAATTATCTATAAATGGCAGTGTTGGATGGCTGGGCAAGTAACAGCCGGTATACTTGTTAATTAAACTGCAGCCCATGTTTCTTATACACCTTATTTGTTTTGGTTTTAGAAGACAGTGGCATAAGTATTTCTGCCTTTAGTCCTAATCTCATCTGCTCTGAGGAAGATGAACTTAGAATGCGATACCAGTCGTTCCCCAAATAAGGAAAACTTGAGAAAATGTTTCCTTGTTCTGATGTTCTGTGTCACCTAGCTGTGGGCTCCTCTCTATCTTAGATCCCCGATCTCTCCTCTTGCCCCTTGGGCATAATGTGACCTCTTGGCTTGGAAAGTGCACCAAGGGGCTCTCTAGTCAGAGTCCCGCTGATGCAAAGATCAGCCCTTGCACAGTATCCCCAGGGCTTCTCCTTGCCCCCTCTTCCTTCAGCCAGGACCATCATCAGCTCATAATTGCCAATAGAATGAAGTCACTCCTAAAATGCTTCTTAGAGCATCGAAAGCCCTCTGCCATCTTGTCGCCTCAACCCCTACCTTCTTCTTTAGTCTTGCCTTCCACCCCTTCTCATGGCACATCATGCGCCATAGCCAAAGCAAAAGCCGGCAGCCTCCAGGACGCACCTCCTGCTTGCTGCTCTCCACAGTCTTTGCTGTAATGGCACCATAGACACCAGAACGGTCTCCTCCCATTATCTGTGCATTCTCATATCGTACGCATCCTTCAAGTCTAATCCAAATGCCACCACTTCCTTGAAGATTTCCTTAATTCTGCCGTTTCCCTGCATTTGGTTCATGTCCTCATTTGAGGTAACGCCTCATTTTGCCTTATAAGTATTTGCCTTCAGACCTTCCTTAACTTCCTCCTCTCCTTTCTTACTGATCCCTCACTCTGTGCCAAGTGCCAGGGACATAAAGATGCATCAAACATGTTGTGGTCCCTGCTCCAAAGACGTTTACAGTCTGGAAGAGGAGGCAGACATGGAAGCCACCAGAATGAAAATTTCAGGAGACTGAAGATTTTTGTCTCTTTTATCCACTACTGAATCCACATGGCCTACAGCAGTGCAGAGAACATAGTTACCACTCAAGAAATGTTTGTTGAGTGAATAAATAATCTATCAGAAGTGTGTGTGTATGGGTATACATGCACAGGTATATACATATATAATATACATATACATGTATGGGTGTATATATATAAATATATGGAAAGGATAAAATAAAGTCCAATTAAGACTGCAGAGGAAGGAAGACTTTGCTGAATCAGGTTCTTTTTATTTTTGAGAGAAAGAGAGAGAGACAATGAGAGAGCAGGAGGGGCAGAGAGCGAGGGAGATGCACAAACCAAAGCAGGCTCCAGGCTTGAAGCTGTCAGCACAGAGCCCAATGCGGAGTTCAAACTCATGAGCCGCGAGATCATGACCTGAGCCGAAGTCGGATGCTTAACGGATTGAGCCACCCAGGCGCCCTGCTGAGTTAGGCTCTAAATCATGAGTCGGACTTTGCTGGCAAAGATTCTACTCTTGTTTTAGGCGAGGACGAAGTCTTAACCTTCTTTTTCCCGTGTTTCCTACACTGACCTTCATGCATCATGGTAGCTCAGTAAATGTTTATGGCATTGAACTGAAGCTGTTCGTAGCTACTCTAGAACCCTGGATCCTAACTTCTCGCCTGTTTTGCCTAGCCTATATTAAAGAACAGACGGTCCTAGTACTGATGCCAAATCTCTTCCGTCCCCTACCATCTGCTTCCTTGATGAGCTGACCCCAGAGGGTTTGGAAGGTCTTTGCTTTTATAAAAGTGGAACTAGGACTGTTCACATAGTGTGGCCTCTGCAGCTAGAGCAGGCTCCCAGGGGACTTGTCTAGAATGGATCCAATATAGCTTTGCCACATTGCTGCTCAGACCGGTGGTGTTTGCTTCCCATGTGCAGGGCATTACTTCAGCACTCTCAGGATGCTCCAGACATGGCCATTTGCTTCTAGAAAAGCCTGGAATTGCTGCTGTGTGAGGTTTGTTGAGTAGAAACGGCTGGATCGGTGGAGCTTCCAGCGGCTAAGTAATTAACTTAATTCAACATATCCTTGAGTACTCGCTGTAGAGCAGGCACTGACCTAGGCAAATGGGACCTTCAGTGGTGAGGGGTGAAAGGCCAAATCCTGCCTTCAACAGGCACTGTCTCCAACAGTAACTACAGAACAGGGTGAAATGTAACCCGGTGCTAAGCAGGAGGATGGTCTTGGAAGTGTGAGCGGCTGCAGTGACGGTCTGTGTGATGACACGTTTGGGGGTGTGGGTGAGAAAGGACATCCTGTCTGAGGAGCGGTGCTGTGGAAGAAACAAGAGGAGCACGAAAACCAAGGGGGGCAGAGCCGCGTGGAACCCACACGGTGGGCAACCACGCAGGAAAGTAAGACGGGGTAATTATGTGGCCTCTGTCCCTTCTGCGAGGGAAACCCGGGTGCCTTCCAGATGCTCTCAGAAATGGGCCAAAGCGCCAGGGAGGCGGAGACCTAGGCTTTAAGCCTCAGGTCTTCCACGGACCAGCTGTGTCACCTTGGAGGTGCTATACGACCTTACTGGGCCTTTGATCCTCAGCTGGAAGTGAGTGGGGGGGGGGGGGCACACGTGCAGTTTTAGGCCCTTACCAGCTGGAGGTTGTGGTTCCTAAATTGCATCCTTCTCCCTCTGCTGGGGCTCCGTATCCTGGTCCGAGCCTGTGCCTGGCCTGTCTGTGGTGCAGATGCCCTGAGTTAGGGATGATTGACCAGGGAGAGTGGAGGGCGGCCACTGGGGAGAAGGGAAGCAGGGTGGGGCACAGAAGGCAAAATGGCCTGAGCTTGCTTTCTTCCCATCTTTCAGTACTCCTTGCTCCTTTGGCTGCAAGAGGAGAGGAAGAGAGAAATTAAGCCTGGTGGCTTTAGAATGCTATTTGTACTGTATCTGACTTAGGATTTAGCAGTGTAAACCTCCAGTAAACTATTTACATACTTATTTCCAATCCAGTGGGCTCAAGGCTTACATGAGAGCCTTTGATGTGTTGCCATAACTCACTGCATAATTGCTGTTTTCTTTTAGTGTCTATACCCGTCCGAAGGTTGGAACCTTGCATTGTGCCTTTATATTTCACTAAGTTAAGCTTCTTTGTTTTCTTGCTTCACCAAGTCACATTTAGACCTCATGCCTTCTGTTATAAAACAGACTGCCTCACAGAGAGCACAGTTTTCCATTCAGAATGAGATTTGTGGAATGTAATCAAAAGAAGGAAGATGATTAATCATTATTCCGTTATTACTCTCCTATTTTGTCTCCTGGCAATGGCTGAGGAGTTTCGTTCCCATCTCTTTGTGTCTGTGTGATCTGTGCTGAAAATCCCTATGAGAAGTAGCAAGGCCACCTAGTCTGCCTGTGGAACCTTCTCTTCAGATGTTCAGTTTAGCTACTGACTCCCCCTGAAGTGGGCTGGGGATATTCCCCCCCTTCAGAGACAATGCTAGCTTTGGATTCCCGATCAGCCTCTGAGAGTTTGAGCATTTGAAAGGGTGAAAATGTAGAAGTCAGTCCATATGGCAGCTATTTGAGCTTGGAGTTTCTTTGTGCCCTACGTCTGGTTTGGGGTATAAATCCTCCAATATGGCTGACTGATTGACTTTCCCCAGGCTATCACTTGTGCATGCTACTTTCAGCTTCAGGACCTTCCATCATAACATCACATGATCGAAGACATTTAGAGTTAAGATGAGCCATGGGGGTGTGAGTGAACCCTCTCCTGTAGTGCTGGGACCCCCACTCTGCTGTCTTGGGACCTCTTTATCCTCATCTTGCCTTACTTTTGCTCTGCTAGTTTGGACAGGTTGGCAATTCAGCATGGCTGCTGGCTTCCTCTACCGAGTCCAAACAGGAGAGATTGGGGAGTTGAGCTGTCAAAGAACGAGAGCCATAGACAGTAAATAAAGTGTAGCTGCTCAAGAGTAAGCACAGGGCCCAGGGTAGAAGCTCATGGGTAAGAGATGGGGTTGGGAGTGGTGGGCCTAGGTTATAGCTCTGTACTTTTTCTGCCCTGAAAGGAGGCTTTCTTCTATCTCACCCCATCCTCAGGAACCCATTACTAGCCAAGGGATGAAAAATGAGCTTACACACACAAATCATATTTCTTTTTTTTTATTAAAAAGGTTTTTAAAAAATTTTTTTAATTTACTTTTGAGAAGACAGAGCACGAGTAGGGGAGGGACAGAGAGAGAGGGAGACACAGAATCCGAAGGCGGCTCCAGGCCCTGAGCTGTCAGCACAGAGCCCGACGCGGGGCTCGAACCCACGAACTGCGAGATCATGACCTGAGCCGAAGTCGGATGCTCAATCGACTGAGCCGCCCAGGCACCCCTGCCCAGGCAGATCATATTTCTGTCAAGAGCACAAGCACTATGAAAGATAGACAAATCAGAACAATTGTTACTAACGGAAGCAGAATACAAAAAGCAAATGAGAAGGTGAAGTGAAAAACGTCAGCTAGATGCCCCGATAAGACACCCTTCACTCGTACCCCTTGACCCCCTGCAGTCATAATTAGGCATTCCTCGCTGAACAAAAGTGTCTTTTTGTGAGAGTACTGGGATCCGGGTAGGAGACTGTGAAACCCAGTGTAGTGCAAGACTGAGGAGAGCCATTTTGAGAAGGGAGGCTCTCACCCAGGTAGGTAGCTGACTTGCCACAGACCCAGAAACAGCTGTGTATCCCCGAGAGTTCCGTTACAGCCTCTATGGTTGTGGTCCGATCACCGGTACCACACACAAGGGACCTGGGCAGGGTCATCCCTACCTTTGGACCCTGAAGTGGCCTGTAAATCAGCTTGAGCCCTTCTTGGCCATATTCCAGGAGCCCCTGGAGGTAATGCCATCAAGATGGCGACATAGGTTGTTCCCAAATTCAGTCTTCCTCTCAAGAAGACCAACCAGCAACTATCCATAGAAAAAGACAGCATTGTGAAAATTCCAAACACGGGGTGGGGGGTGGGTGCGGCCACAGAGATCGAGAAAGCCAGCATTAGAAAGTACGAGGAGTAGTTTTACTTTGATCACGTTGCCACCCCCCCCCCCCCCCAGGCTGGCACAGGGACCATTGCGGGAATCTGCTGGACTCGACCACTGAGGGTCAGACAGAGGTGAAGGGGAACATGGCTTAGCACAACCAGCATTCAGATCTTATCGGATCACATGTCTGCATACAGTAGCACCTGGGTGAGATCCCAGCCGGCAGCTGGCCCTGTGTGGCCAGGGAGCTTGGCCGACAGTTCTACCTGATTTGAGTCCCTAACCAACGGGCCGAATGGGCCTTGGAGCCCGTTCCATAATCTCATCCAGACAAGGAAATTCGCAGCCCCACACAACTGCTGAGCATAGCCTCCCATCCTGCCTGACGAGAAGCCTGGTCAGAGAGCCTTGGCAGCTGTAGAACCCTTCCTGCAGCCTTGATCAGGTGGGGAACCGAGTCAGCAACCCTGCCGAATGGTTGAGCATAGCCTCTGGCCTCACATGACCCAAGAGACTAAACAGTGACCCTGGGCAGCCTCAGAGCCCAGCCTCTGGTACTGCCCAGGCAGTGACTCTGCCCAGCGGAGGTGCAGACACTGTGGCTTCAATCTGGCAAGGCTCCTGGACGGTGACCCCGCCCAACCTCAAAACACAATCTCCAGCCCACCCAACTGCAAGATCCAGTGGGAGGCCCTGCCCAAGTCGAGAGCCTGGGCAGCAATGTCACCCAATCGTGGAGCCCAGCCAGCGGGCTGCCTGAGTGCAGAGCCCAGCCCGCATCCCCCACACCTTTGAGGTACAGCCTGTGCCCTGTCTGATTGCAGAGCAGAGCTTTGTCTGACTGTGAAGCTGTCAAAGGTTTAAAATAGCCAAGCTAAAACCAGTGAATCACTGAAGTAGTAATTAGTAAAAATTCTGGTGCACAGAGCTGGCGAACCGGGAGCGCTCAAACCAGAACATGGAATGAGCCTCAGGGGTGGATTGTTAGAAGGCAGCTTATAGAGTGATAAAGCAGTGACTGTTTATTCCTCTCGGTAACTGGTTACGATATCACAGTTTTCTCTGGTTACTTCATATCAGTTTCAAGAAACAGTTGAAGTTTGCTTCTCATTTCTAGAGGCACAAGCCAGAAGTGATCCCGGTCAAGTTTGCCTGGCAAAATAAGCTAAACTACACTTTGCCTGCATGACGAAATTGGTTCTGTCTGCTCAGGGAACCTTCAAGGCTCATCTCCATCCATCCTTGATTTTAACGATTCCCTCTGTTCAGGCTTTCTCTCAGCAAGCAGGCTGGGAGTGTGACCGGCCAATCATTATAGGGTTATTCTCAGTTATCGCTGTTGATGTAGTCAGGCCGAAGAATCCCACATTCACTGTTTCCATTAGTCGGGTCATCAGGCCGGAGGGCCCTGTAATCACTTCTTCATCATCCGTGTGGTTATTGTTAATTTCATCCAGTCGTCTGATGCTGACAGATACCATTTGGCATATAAGTGGCTGCCGACAAGCGTTTAGAACCTTCAAGAATATACAATGCACTTGAGAGGTCAATATGGTGATTGTAGAGAGAACAGCCAAGGATGGAAAAATTCCCCGGAGCACAGATTCCCAGGAGCCAAGATTTAACCAATAAAATAAATCAAATGGGTTTTAATCACATTCAGGTTTTACCTTTCTAAGTGAATGTACAATTTTTCCAAAAGTCATTTACACAGGCATAACAGGATGTATTCGCATAACACACATCCTCATGATCAGGTAGGACAGGGTGAACTTCAGGACGTCGTATTTCAGGAGGCGCTGTTGCAGGTGGCCTCTCACCTCACAATGAGGCCTCTATGATGCGAGCAATCAGGTATTTTAATGAGAGGCATTTCTGCGGAAATGAAAGGAAACCAAAGGTTAATAGTTTGAGCAAATTAGAAATTCAGCGTTCTGAGTTGGGAAGATTTCTAGATGTGGGGTTCTGAGCATCTTCAGATGAAGGAAGGCGAGCAGTGGCAATCAGACAGATTTTCCTGGTTGGCAGCATGAATGGAAAGGTCACCAAGTGGCCCCATAGCAACAGGCCGAGAACTGTTCACACACTGAGTTGTGGTGAGGTCTCCGAAGTTTATATCAAGTTGTCCAGCTTTGGCCGGCATGGCTTTGGAAAAAGTGCAGCTTTAGTTTCGCAGTGATTGCAAGTCAAAATAGCGGGAGGAAATGGAAAATGTAAGTTTAGAGAATTTGAGCCACCTGTTGGAGGAAGTTAGAATACAGGACATTTTCAGGTAGAAAACAATCTTCAAAGACAATGAACAGTGTTCGAATCTTATATCTGTGAAGGTATATTACTGAAATATAATTTTTTCCTGCATAATCATTTCCATTTCTATCAAAGATAACAATAGCAAAACTGATTTGTTTGTAAATTAAATCTAGTTGTAATAAACTTGGCTTGATTATTTATGTAAGTGCAGTAAGAATAGTCGTTGACCATATAGGTTCTTTTATATTTTATTTATTACAAAAAATTAGTTTTAATTTTAATTTTTTTTTTTTGAGAGTGAGAGGGCACACAAGCAAGGGAGGAGCAGAGGGAGAGGGAGGGACAAAATCCCAAGCAGGTGCTATACTCAGTATGGCTGGATCTCACTACCATGAGATCATGACCTGCGCCAAAATCAAGAGTCGGACACTTAAATGACTGACCCACCCAGGCACCCCACCACATAGGCTCTTTTACATCTGGAAAACAAAACATTAAAGAACCAGCTATGTTTAAATGAAGTCATAAAAATTATAATCATCCTCATTAGTTCATTTAGTTTTCTGTAATAATTCTTGTGGATCTTGATCTTACGTTAGCAGTTTTAAATATTCATCTGTTTTCCATCAAAGTTTTAGAAATTCTTACCCAGTTCAGTATTATGATCTTATAGTTATCAGAAACTTGCATTCTAGAGTTCTTTTCTATGAATTTCTTTGAAGATGAAACATATATATAAAAGCCTCAGATTAAAACAGTAACTATAAATGACCAAAGACTTTAAAATGGCCATGGTTAAAGATCAGATAAGAGTTCATTATAATGTAATTGACAGGAAAAATTTGGTTATTTGGGCTATATCAAATTTTAAGACAGTAGCTAGAATTATGCCTCATAACCCCATATTGACACAAATCAGATTCCCAGGAACTCCATATAATTTCTGGAACATTTATATGAATGACTACCATGAAAATATTTCCTAAAGAAAGTTTAGTATCATTTTTTTAATGTTTATTTATTTTTGAGAGAGAGAGAGAGAGAGAGAGCGCGCAAGCGAGGGGGTGGGGGAGGCAGAGAGAGGGAGACACAGAATCTGAGTCAGGCTGCAGGCTTTGGGCTGTCAGCACAGAGCCCGACACAGGGGCTCAGACCCACAAACTATGAGACCATGACCCGTGCTGAAATCGGAGGCTTAATCTACTGAGCCATCCAGGCACCCCTAGACTCACTTCTTATTTGACAATGCTTTCCGTGAAATTTAACAGATGCAAAAGTTACATAGTTGTTTAAAAAAATAAACAACTTAGCTCTTTTATTAGAGAAGATTTGGTTTTCTTAGAAAGTTCAAAGACCTGATAAAGATGAAACATGGAATCTTTGTTTTTTATGCAGAATACATTTGTAGTAAAGAAAAATCTGTGTTCACAGACCAAAATCTAAGACAACTCTGTCCTTTTCACAGAAAGAAAACAAAATTCTAATTTTGCACCAGTATACTTTTGACATTCATTTTTTTCTTTTTTTCTCTTTAACTTAAATAAATCCATTCTAATCTTAGCTTGACCACACATAAAATTCCTTTCTCAAGATTCCTTTTCCACAAACCTGCTACAGCTTTCTATATCTATAGAGGTTTTGTTCTTTTCGCTTCTTATTCGGCAACAATCATTTTACTTTAGGATAAAGTTACTTTCTTTTATTCCGCTTACCAAAAATGCATCTCTGTTCCTTATAACCTTGTTTTATGGAAAACATGCATTCTCCTTTTCATATACAGTCATTTTTTCCATCCTATTATTTCTATGTTTTATAAAAAAACAAAAACAAAAATAAAAATAAACCCAATTCTCCCCCAAACCTGTTTTCTTTTTTTTTTTTAGTTTTTTTTCTTTTATTTTTCTTTATTTAAGTAAGCTCTGTTCCCACTGTGGGGCTTGAACTCATGACCCCAAGGCCAAGAGTTGCATACTCCACCAACTTAGCCAGCCAGGCACCTCCAAACCTCTTTTCTTCTGCTGATGATTTCAGCGTTATTAGTTCAAATATTATTTTCTCAATTTCAAAGCTTACAAAGCTTATCTAGAAAAGCATGCAAGGCAGTTGTTAGAAAAGTTACAGATTTGCTCTCACAGGACAGCATAATTGCCTATATGCTATGTTAAAAGAGTATTAACTCCTATATAAAACAGTTAAAATAAACCATATTCCTTTTGGAAATTACAGTATGAGATTCACTCATGTCTGTTGACTCGCCCTGACAGTGCTTTGTTAGATTGGGAATGATAGAACAGGCAGGGGCAACAGGGTCCCCACGTTGCTGCTGAAGAAGGTTGCTCTATGTTGAATAGGCAAAATAAAGATTTAGAGATGCGGCACCTGAGTGGCTTAGTCAGTTAAGCGTCTTGGCTTTGGCTCAGGTCATGATCTCACAGTTCGTGAGTTCGAGCCCTGAGTCGGGCTCTGTGCTGACAGCTCAGAGCCTGGAGCCTGCTTTGGATTCTGTGTCTCCCTCTCTCTCTGCCCCTCCCCCACTCACGCTTTGTCTCAGTCTGAAAAATGAATAAACCTTAAAAAAATTTTTTTAAAAGAAAAAGATTTAAAGAATGAGTCAACAACTTCTAAACTGATGGTGGAGCTGTAAATATCTGGAAAGCCATGAGCAGAATTCCCAGTCTTGCAAGTAGTTATAAGAAATGGAGACAAAGTTTGGTAAGTGACAACAAACCGGAAAAGAGAAGCCGTCACACGGTGATCACTGCCTGGCCTTGGGGAGTCACCACTGTGTGTGTGCAACACAGGAATGTTGGTTGTTCTGGTATCAGCCTCAGCTGGTTGCACAGACCCTCTCATTGCTCAGTTTACTGTTTTATAAGAGCCGGGGCTTTTACCATGTTGGATCATTGCACAGCAAGAAATACGGTGTATGTTATGGTCCATCACACACGTACATATATAAAACCATATATGTAACTGGAATAAAAGTTTAATAAACCGGCACATATTTTCTATTTTCAGTATATGCCATGTATGTACTCTATTTTGCATTTTATGAAATTACTCTTTTTTAATTTGTATTTATTTTTTTATTTTTTTTAATGTTTTGTTTATTTATTTATTTATTTATTTATTTATTTTTTAATATATGAAATTTACTGTCAAATTGGTTTCCATACAACACCCAGTGCTCATCCCAAAAGGTGCCCTCCTCAATACCCATCACCCACCCTGCCCTCCCTCCCACCCCCCATCAACCTTCAGTTTGTTCTCAGTTTTTAACAGTCTCTTATGCTTTGGCTCTCTCCCACTCTAACCTCTTTTTTTTTTTTTCCTTCCCCTCCCCCATGGGTTTCTGTTACGTTTCTCAGGATCCACATAAGAGTGAAACCATATGGTATCTGTCTTTCTCTGTATGGCTTATTTCACTTAGCATCACACTCTCCAGTTCCATCCATGTTGCTACAAAAGGCCATATTTCATTTTTTCTCATTGCCACGTAGTATTCCATTGTGTATATAAACCACAATTTCTTTATCCATTCATCAGTTGATGGACATTTAGGCTCTTTCCATAATTTGGCTATTGTTGAGAGTGCTGCTATAAACATTGGGGTACAAGTGCCCCTATGCATCAGTACTCCTGTATCCCTTGGATAAATTCCTAGCAGTGCTATTGCTGGGTCATAGGGTAGGTCTATTTTTAATTTTCTGAGGAACCTCCACACTGCTTTCCAGAGCGGCTGCACCAATTTGCATTCCCACCAACAGTGCAAGAGGGTTCCTGTTTCTCCACATCCTCTCCAGCATCTATAGTCTCCTGATTTGTTCATTTTGGCCACTCTGACTGGCGTGAGGTGGTATCTGAGTGTGGTTTTGATTTGTATTTCCCTGATAAGGAGCGACGTTGAACATCTTTTCATGTGCCTGTTGGCCATCCGGATGTCTTCTTTAGAGAAGTGTCTATTCATGTTTTCTGCCCATTTCTTCACTGGGTTATTTGTTTTTCGGGTGTGGAGTTTGATGAGCTCTTTATAGATTTTGGATACTAGCCCTTTGTCCGATGTGTCATTTGCAAATATCTTTTCCCATTCCGTTGGTTGCCTTTTAGTTTCGTTGGTTGTTTCCTTTGCTGTGCAGAAGCTTTTTATCTTCATAAGGTCCCAGTAATTCACTTTTGCTTTTAATTCCCTTGCCTTTGGGGATGTGCCGAGTAAGAGATTGCTACGGCTGAGGTCAGAGAAGTCTTTTCCTGCTTTCTCCTCTAAGGTTTTGATGGTTTCCTGTCTTACATTCAGGTCCTTTATCCATTTTGAGTTTATTTTTGTGAATGGTGTGAGAAAGTGGTCTAGTTTCAACCTTCTGCATGTTGCTGTCCAGTTCTCCCAGCACCATTTGTTAAAGAGACTGTCTTTTTTCCATTGGATGTTCTTTCCTGGTTTGTCAAAGATGAGTTGGCCATACGTTTGTGGGTCTAGTTCTGGGGTTTCTATTCTATTCCATTGGTCTATGTGTCTGTTTTTATGCCAATACCATGCTGTCTTGATGATTACAGCTTTGTAGTAGAGGCTAAAGTTTGGGATTGTGATGCCTCCTGCTTTGGTCTTCTTCTTCAAAATGACTTTGGCTATTCGGGGCCTTTTGTGGTTCCATATGAATTTTAGGATTGCTTGTTCTAGTTTCAAGAAGAATGCTGGTGCAATTTTGATTGGGATTGCATTGAATGTGTAGATAGCTTTGGGTAGTATTGACATTTTGACAATATTTATTCTTCCAATCCATGAGCAGGGAATGTCTTTCCATTTCTTTATATCTTCTTCAATTACCTGCATAAGCTTTCTATAGTTTTCAGCATACAGATCTTTTACATCTTTGGTTAGATTTATTCCTAGGTATTTTATGCTTCTTGGTGCAATTGTGAATGGGATCAGTTTCTTCATTTGTCTTTCTGTTGCTTCATTGTTAGTGTATAAGAATGCAACTGATTTCTGCACATTGATTTTGTATCCTGCAACTTTGCTGAATTCATGTATCAGTTCTAGCAGACTTTTGGTGGAGTCTATCGGATTTTCCATGTATAATATCATGTCATCTGCAAAAAGCGAAAGCTTGACTTCATCTTTGCCAATTTTGATGCCTTTGATTTCCTTTTGTTGTCTGATTGCTGATGCTAGAACTTCCAGCACTATGTTAAACAACAGCGGTGAGAGTGGGCATCCCTGTCGTGTTCCTGATCTCAGGGAAAAAGCTCTCAGTTTTTCCCCGTTGAGGATGATGTTAGCTGTGGGCTTTTCATAAATGGCCTTTATGATCTTTAAGTATGTTCCTTCTATCCCGACTTTCTCAAGGGTTTTTATTAAGAAACGGTGCTGGATTTTGTCAAAGGCCTTTTCTGCATCGATTGACAGGATCATATGGTTCTTCTCTTTTTTTTTGTTAATGTGATGTATCACGTTGATCGATTTGCGAATGTTGAACCAGCCCTGCATCCCAGGAATGAATCCCACTTGATCATGGTGAATAATTCTTTTTATATGCTGTTGAATTCGATTTGCTAGTATCTTTTTGAGAATTTTTGCATCCATATTCATCAGAGATATTGGCCTGTAGTTCTCTTTTTTTACTGGGTCTCTGTCTGGTTTAGGAATCAAAGTAATACTGGCTTCATAGAATGAGTCTGGAAGTTTTCCTTCCCTTTCTATTTCTTGGAATAGCTTGAGAAGGACAGGTATTATCTCTGCTTTAAACGTCTGGTAGAACTCCCCTGGGAAGCCATCTGGTCCCGGACTCTTATTTGTTGGGCGATTTTTGATCACCGATTCAATTTCTTCGCTGGTTATGGGTCTGTTCAAGCTTTCTATTTCCTCCTGATTGAGTTTTGGAAGAGTGTGGGTGTTTAGGAATTTGTCCATTTCTTCCAGGTTGTCCAATTTGTTGGCATATAATTTTTCATAGTATTCCCTGATAATTGTTTGTATCTCTGAGGGATTGGTTGCAATAATTCCATTTTCATTCATGATTTTATCTATTTGGGTCATCTCCCTTTTCTTTTTGAGAAGCCTGGCTAGAGGTTTGTCAATTTTCTTTATTTTTTCAAAAAACCAACTCTTGGTTTCGTTGATCTGCTCTACCGTTTTTTTAGATTCTATATTGTTTATTTCTGCTCTGATCTTTATTATTTCTCTTCTTCTGCTGGGTTTAGGCTGCCTTTGCTGTTCTGCTTCTATTTCCTTTAGGTGTGCTGTTAGATTTTGTATTGGGGATTTTTCTTGTTTCTTGAGATAGGCCTGGATTGCAATGTATTTTCCTCTCAGGACTGCCTTCGCTGCGTCCCAAAGCGTTTGGATTGTTGTATTTTCATTTTCGTTTGTTTCCATATATTTTTTAATTTCTTCTCTAATTGCCTGGTTGACCCACTCATTCGTTAGTAGGGTGTTCTTTAACCTCCATGCTTTTGGAGGTTTTCCAGACTTTTTCCTGTGGTTGATTTCAAGCTTCATAGCATTGTGGTCTGAAAGTATGCATGGTATAATTTCAATTCTTGTAAACTTATGAAGGGCTGTTTTGTGACCCAGTATATGATCTATCTTGGAGAATGTTCCATGTGCACTCGAGAAGAAAGTATATTCTGTTGCTTTGGGATGCAGAGTTCTAAATATATCTGTCAAGTCCATCTGATCCAATGTATCATTCAGGGCCCTTGTTTCTTTATTGACTGTGTGTCTAGATGATCTATCCATTTCTGTAAGTGGGGTGTTAAAGTCCCCTGCAATGACCACATTCTTATCAATAAGGTTGCTTATGTTTATGAGTAATTGTTTTATATATCTGGGGGCTCCGGTATTTGGTGCATAGACATTTATAATAGTTAGCTCTTCCTGATGGATAGACCCTGTGATTATTATATAATGCCCTTCTTCATCTCTTGTTACAGCCTTTAATTTAAAGTCTAGTTTGTCTGATATAAGTATGGCTACTCCAGCTTTCTTTTGGCTTCCAGGAGCATGATAAATAGTTCTCCATCCCCTCACTCTCAATCTAAAGGTGTCCTCAGATCTAAAATGAGTCTCTTGTAGACAGCAAATAGATGGGTCTTGTTTTTTTATCCATTCTGATACCCTATGTCTTTTAGTTGGCGCATTTAATCCATTTACATTCAGTGTTATTATAGAAAGATACGGGTTTAGAGTCATTGTGATGTCTGTATGTTTTATGCTTGTAGCGATGTCTCTGGTACTTTGTCTCACAGGATCCCCCTTAGGATCTCTTGTAGGGCTGGTTTCGTGGTGACAAATTCCTTCAGTTTTTGTTTGTTTGGGAAGACCTTTATCTCTCCTTCTATTCTAAATGACAGACTTGCTGGATAAAGGATTCTCGGCTGCATATTTTTTCTGTTTAGCACACTGTAGATATCGTGCCAAGCCTTTCTGGCCTGCCAAGTTTCAAAGGAGAGATCAGTCACGAGTCTTATAGGTCTCCCTTTATATGTGAGGGCACGTTTATCCCTTGCTGCTTTCAGAATTTTCTCTTTATCCTTGTATTTTGCCAGTTTCACTATGATATGTCGTGCAGAAGATCGATTCAAGTTACGTCTGAAGGGAGTTCTCTGTGCCTCTTGGATTTCAATGCCTTTTTCCTTCCCCAGTTCAGGGAAGTTCTCAGCTATGATTTCTTCAAGCACACCTTCAGCACCTTTCCCTCTCTCTTCCTCCTCTGGGATACCAATTATGCGTATATTATTTTTTTTTAGTGTATCACTTAGTTCTCTAATTTTCCCCTCATATTCCTGGATTTTTTTATCTCTCTTTCTTTCAGCTTCCTCTTTCTCCATAACTTTATCTTCTAGTTCGCCTATTCTCTCCTCTGCCTCTTCAAGCCGAGCCGTCGTGGTTTCCATTTTGTTTTGCATTTCGTTTAAAGCGTTTTTCAGCTCCTCGTGACTGGTCCTTAGTCCCTTGATCTCTGTGGCAAGAGATTCTCTGCTGTCCTGTATACTGTTTTCAAGCCCAGCGATTAATTTTATGACTATTATTCTAAATTCACTTTCTGTTATATTATTTAAATCCTTTTTGATCAGTTCATTAGCTGTTGTTATTTCCTGGAGATTCTTCTGAGGGGAATTCTTCCGTTTGGTCATTTTGGATAGTCCCTGGAGTGGTGAGGACCTGCAGGGCACTTCCCCTGTGCTGTGGTGTATAACTGGAGTTGGTGGGCGGGGCCGCAGTCCGACCTGATGTCTGCCCCCAGCCCACCGCTGGGGCCACAGTCAGACTGGTGTGTGCCTTCTCTTCCCCTCTCCTAGGGGCGGGATTCACTGTGGGGTGGCGTGGCCCGTCTGGGCTACTTGCACACTGCCAGGCTTGTGTTGCTGGGGATCTGGCATATTAGTTGGGGTGGGTAGGCAAGGTGCACGGGGGCAGGAGGGGCAGGCTTAGCTCGCTTCTCCTTAGGTGATCCACTTCAGGAGGGGCCCTGTGGCAGCGGGAGGGAGTCAGATCCACTGCCGGAGGTTTGGCTCCGCAGAAGCACAGAGTTGGGTGTTTGCGCGGAGCGAGCAAGTTCCCTGGCAGGAACTGGTTCTCTTTGGGATTTTGGCTGGGGGATGGGCGGGGGAGATGGCGCTGGCGAGCGCCTTTGTTCCCCGCCAAACTGAGCTCTGTCGTCCGGGGGCTCAGCAGCTCTCCCTCCCTTTGTCCTCCAGGCTTCCCGCTTTCTGAGCAGAGCTGTTAACTTATGGCCTCCCAGACGCTAAGTCGCTCTTGCTGTCGGAACACAGTCTGTCCGGCCCCTCCGCTTTTGCCGGCCAGACTCGGGGGCTCCGCTTGGCCGGCGAGCCGCCCCTCCGCCCCGGCTCCCTCCCGCCAGTCTGTGGAGCGCGCACCGCCTCGCAGCCCTTCCTACCCTCTTCCGTGGGCCTCTCGTCTGCGCTTGGCTCCGGAGACTCCGTTCTGCTAATCCTCTGGCGGTTTTCTGGGTTCTTTAGGCAGGTGTAGGTGGAATCTAAGTGATCAGCAGGACGCGCGGTGAGCCCAGTGTCCTCCTACGCCGCCATCTTCCGGGTGTCACCGTTTTGTTTATTTTTGAGAGAGAAAGACAGAGACAGAGAGACAGAGTGTGAGCAGGGGAGGGTCATAGAGAGGGAGATACAGAATCCGAAGCGGGCTCCAGATTCTGAGCTGTCAGCACAGCCTGACACGGGGCTTGAACCCACAAACTGCGAGATCATGACCTGAGCCAAAGTTGGACACTTAACTGACTGAGCCACCCAGGTGCCCCTGAAATTATTCTCTTTTATTCATATATAAAATAAATTAATTAAATAAATTAATAAATAAATTAAAATATAAATAAATTAAATAAATTACATCTAAATAAATTTATAAATAAATTAAAATCTAAAAATTATGGAGAAAATGGAGATATATATTATCCACCTATCTGTATGGGTAGATATGGATAGTATGTATATCTTCTGTTTCAATAAATTTTAATCATAATTCACCAGTGGTCTGTGACCACAGCTGGTAAGACAAGAAGTTACAGTAAATCCTCGTACTTTAGGTGAAAGCTCTCACGGGTGTTCCACTGCCTCTCACCTTCCAAAGGGGTGCTTGCTTTTTGCCTGCCTTCTCTCAGCACCAATGCACACGCTTGGCATAGTTCACTCACGCCTGTTACTCTAAGTGTTCTGACAATTTCTCTTTGGTTCATTTTGTATTCTCAGCTCTTCCTCCAACTTTTTCAACCGCTGGACAGTTTGTGTTGCTTTCTGGTGAAAACTAGGGAGCACACAACTGTGAACTGTATATTAGCATTAGCCAATTTATAAGCACATTTTAAAATTGTTAGAAGGATATTCTTTCTCATAGTACATGTTTTTTCAGTGTGGCATAAAACATGTTTATTAATAGACCCCCAATTTTTTTTGTCTCTCTATAAAAATTAAGAAGCCAAAAGTAGGTAAACTTATGTTTAACATTTAGTGTTTTTCCTATTTGGGAATGATTTAGATATTCAGTGAATATCCACTATTTGGTTTAACTTAGTATGAACTTTGATCTTATTATATATGTATTTAAATTACTTGCTTTTAACAAGTGTGCTTGGATTAGATCTCAAAATTACCATCATCTTAAATTCTTTTGCTTATTGACAAATTTTGAAGAAATGCCTCATTTTATTAAAACAACAAATTTAAATTAGCTTTTATTTATCGAAGATTATCCCAGATCATGTGAACTTGAAAAACATTTTGGTTAGTTTCTGTGTTTCTGAGAGTGTACTTAGTTTATTTGAGTGTTTAACTTTCTTTGAGCCAGCCAATTAAATAGAGCTCTTTTCAAATTAATTTTGGCAATACCTCTTGGAGATAGAAAAATATCCCATATCCGTAGTATACATACATAACATACAGATAGACACAGAGATCTTATAACTTTTATTTTAAAAAGTTCAGCCATAAAAAAAAAAAAGTTTAGCTGTGTCTCAGGCACAGCACTCAAAAGAATAGTCAAATTTGGGGGTGCCTGGGGGGCTCAGTTGGTTAAGCACCTGACTTTGGCTCAGGTCATGCTCTTGCTGTTTATGAGTTTGAGCCCCCCCATCAGGCTCTGTGCTGACAGCTCAGAGCCTGGAGCCTGCTTCAGATTCTGTGTCTCCTTCTCTCTCTGTTCCTCCCCTGCTCGTGTTCTGTCTCTCAAAAATAAATAAACATTAAAAAAAATTTTTTTTAACAAATAGTTGAATCCAAATGGTGTTTCTGGTAGATGGACCAAGTTAAGTAAGGTTGGCCACTCAGATGGTCAAAGTTTTTTTTACTAAAGAGATTTTATTTGTATGTTGCAGGGACCCTTTCAGAACTATTTTTGAAGTCATTTTGTCTTTGAGAAGCCTCTGCATACCAAAGAACGAATTCCATTGTCTCTGTGACCTTTGGGATCCTCTCTTTTAAGGGTGCCACTTATGATGGACCTACCTAAAACAAAGATTCCCCAGAATGGCCACTGTGATTCTAAATTATTACAAAGTTCACCCATTTTGCCAGAAAGGCACAAGATCCTGGTCCAAGGACCAGGTGGAATCTTATATTCCATTTGGATTTCCTGAATTCCAAGGGGCTCTGTTTTCCAACAACTGTTCTAAAACATCTAGAATCACATTGTTTTCCCTGATTTTGAACAGGATAGGTGATTTACCCATCAACAGACAAAAACAGAAACAGAAGACAAGTGTGCACAATACAGTTCGAGAACTCGGAATGCAGAGTGGAGCTCAGATCCAGGAGAGACTTACCCTCAAGCTCCAGGGTTGGGGAGAAAGCCATGGACTCAGTGGGCTCTGTGGGTACCAGCACTTGGTTGCTCACTGGCAATGGAGTTGGTGGTGGTCTTTCACGGATTCCACTTCTAACTCCATGAAATGTCAGAAGTTCAAAATAGCCGCTGTAAAACCAATGAATCACTGAAGTGGTAATTAGTAAAAATGTAAGTGTGTGCACACCACGACGAGAGCATTTGCAAACAGCTTACAAGCAGGGGGCACTCAAACCAGAACATGGAATGGGTCTCAGGGGGATATTGTTAGAAGGTAGCTTATGTTGTGAGAAAGCAGTGATTGTTTATTCTTCACGGTGATTGCTTACGCTGTTACAATTTTCAGTGGTTACCTCATATAAATTTTAAGAAACAGTTGAAGTCTGCTTCTCATTTCTAGAGGCACAAGCAAGAAATGATCCCAAGTCAAGTTAGCCTCCCAAAATAAGCTAAATTGAGCCTTGCCTGCGCTGCTAAACTGGTTCTGTTTGCTCAGAGAAACTTTAAGCCTAGGCTCCATCTGTCCTTGGTTTTAACACAGCCCAGACTGTGGCCACACCTAAACACAGAGTCCAGCCAGTGGCACCATCCAGTCACAGAGCACAGCCTGAGACTCCACCAGACCGAGACCAATAGCAGAGCCTGGCCCCACAGCACTGCTCAATCACGGAGTCCGAACATCAACACTGCCCTGCCCGGGAACACAGCCTGTGAACTTGCTGGGCCAAAGGTGATTATAGAGCCCAGCCAGTGGCTCTACAAAAATGGGAATACGACATGCCCAAACTTCTGAGATGTAGCAAAGCAATTCTAAGGGGGAAAATTTAGTACTAACAGTGCATACATTAAGAAAAGAGAACGCTCTCAAAGAGCCTAACTTTGCTTCTCAGGAACTAGACAAAGAAGAAAAACCTAGCCCAAAGTTAGCAGAAAGTTAGAAGTTAAAACAGTAAAGATTGGAGCAGAAATAAATGAAATAGAGAATGGGAAAACAATAGAAAAGATTAACAAAAATAGGAGTTGATTCTTGGGAGAGAGCAACAAAATTGACAAGGGTTGAGCTAGACTCACCAAGAAAAAAAGAGAGAAGACTCAAATAATGAAATTATAAGTGAAATTATAAATAAAAGAGGAGATATTACAAATAATACCACAGAAATATAAAGGGTCGCAAGAGATACTGTGAGTAGCTATGCCAACAATTGGATAACCTAGGAGAGACGGGTAAGTTTCTAGAAACAAAAAACGTACCAAGACTGAATCAGGAAGAAATAGCAAATAGACCAGTAGGTAAGGATATTGAATCAATAATCAAACCCCTCGCCACCCAGAAAAGTGGAGGACCAGATGGCTTCAGTGGTGAATTGAACCAAATAGAGAAGAACTCTCAAACTTTTCTGAAAAGTTGAAGAGGAGGGAACACGCCCTAACTCATTTTACAAGGCTGGCATTACCCTGATACCAAGCAAAGCCAGGCCAAGATGCTACAAGAAAAGAAAACCACAGGCCAACGTATCTGATGAATATATATGCAGAATTCTTTCTTTTTAAAAAAGTTTTTATTTAAGTTCCAGTTAATTAACATTCAGTGTAATGTTAGTTTCAGGTGTACAATTTAGTGATTCAGTACCTACATATAACACCGGGTACTCTTCACAACAAGTGCAAAAATATTTTTTTAATGTTTTTATTTTATTTGAGAGAGAGAGACAGAGCAGGGGAGGGGCAGAGAGAGAGGGAGATGCAAAATCCAAAGCCGTCTCCAGGCTCCGAGTTGTCAGCACAGAGCCTGACGTGGGACACAAACCCACAAACTGTGAGACCATGACCTGAGCCGAAGTCAGACAGTTAACCTACTGAGCCACCCAGATGCCCCCAACAAGTGCAAAATTCCTAACAAAATACTACAAACTAAATTCAACATCACATTAAAAAAATTATATGCCATGATCAAGTGGGATTCATTCCTGGGATGCAAGGATGATTTAACATATGCAGATCAATAAATGTGACACCTCATGTTAGTAGAATGAAAAATAAAATCTTATGATCATTTCAATAGCTACAGAAAAGGCATTTGACAAAATTCAACATCCTTTATTGACTTAAAAAAAAAAAAACCTCTTGGGGCGCCTGGGTGGCTCAGCTGGTTGAGCATCCGGCTCTGGCTCAGGTCATGATCTCGTGGTTCTTGAGTTTGAGCCCCGCTTCAGGCTCTGTGCTGACAGCTCGGAGCCTGGAGCCTGCTTTGGATTCTGTGTCTCCCTCTCTCTCTCTGCCCCTCTCCTGCTCGCACTCTGTGTGTCTCTCTCAAAAATAAATAAATATTAAAATAAATAAATAACCTCTTGACAAATTGGGTAGAATGGACATACCTCAACATAATAAAGGCCATATATGACAAGTATAAAGTATCATGCTCAATGGTGAAAGATTGAAGGTTTTTCTCTAAGATCAGGAACAAGACAAGGGGCCCACTGTTATTATCCTATTCAACATTGTCAGAGTAGGTAATCAAGAGGACATGACTGCTAGTTGACCCTCAAGCTGGATCCCGGCAATTGAAATCTCCTCACCCCTACCCTGTCCTTGGTACGTATGCTCTACCTACCATTTCCATAGTAGGAATTGTCCAAAGACATTGCCTCGAGAGAGTAAGTTGTTGAGACCATCTAGACAATATATGTGACTGAACCCAGTTAAGACCTCTGTGTAAACTTTTAAGATTCTGGTGGGTAGCTGTGGAGATCTACTTATCTTGTAGCCACCCAAGAAAAGTCTCATGAGTAATTTCCTTTACTTATTAAACCTGTCACCTACCAATCAGGAGTGCCCTGCCTCTTTGGTTTCTCCTTGCCCTCTGTGTTCAAGGGCAGTTTGTGAATCAATAGACAGTACTAGGAGTCCTATTGCCAGAGCAATCAGACAAGAAAAAGAAATATAGACATCCGAATCGGAAAAGAAGAAGTAAAATTGTCTTTGTTTGCCTATGATATGATCTTCTATATGGAAAATGCTAAAGACTCTACCAAAAGACTTTTAGAACTAATGAACTAATTCAGTAAAGTGCAGTATACAAATAAACATACAAAAAATCAATTGCATTTGTATACACTAACAGTGTACTGTCAGGAAAAGAAAAGAGAAACAAAAACAATCCCATTTGAATAGCATCAAAAGCTATAAAATATTTAGGAATAAATTTAACCAAGGAAGTGAAAGATCTGTACACTGAAACTTTAAGATGTTAGTGAAAGAAACTGAAGAAGACACAAATAAATGGAAAGATACCCGTGTCTGTGGATAGGAAGTGTTAATATCGTTAAGATATCGGTACTACCCAAAGCCATCTACAGATTTAATGCAATCTCTATCAAGAGTCTAATGGCATTTTTCACAGAAATATTAAAAATCCTAAAATTCATATGGAATAACAAAAGACCCCAAATAATCAAAGCGATCCTGAGAAAGAAGAACAAAGCCGAAGGTGTTCTATTTCCTGATTTCAAACCATACTAGAAAGCTGTAATAATCAAAACAGTATGATACTGACATAAAAACAGAGCCATAGATCAATGGAACAGAATAGAGACTCTGGAAATAAACTCATTCATATATGGTCAATTGATTTATGACAAGGGAGCCAAGAATATTCATTGTTAAAGAAGACAAAATGGTATTGGAAAACAGAACATCCATGTACAAAAGAAGCTGGACCTCTATCTTACACCACTCACAGAAATTAACTCCAAATGGATTAAAGCCTTAAAAATATAAGAGCCCAAATCATAAAACTTCTAGAAGATAGCAAAGGGGAATAACCTCCTTGACACTGTTCTTGGCAATGATTTTTTTTCATATTTCATCAAAAGCTCAGGCAATGAATGCACAAATAACAATCAGGGGTACATCCAAATAAAAAACTTTTCTGTATGGCAAAAGTAATAATCAACAAGATGAAAAGGCAACCCATGGAATGGGAGACAATATTTGCAAACCTATCTGATAAGGATTTAATATCCAAAATATACAAGGTACTCATACAACTCGATAGTCTCCTAAAAAACAAACTTGCAAAGATTCAGTTACAAAAGGACAAAGGACCTGAATTGACATTTTTTTCCAAAAAAGATATGCAAATGGCCAACAGGTGCATGGATAAGTGCTCAGCATCACTAATCATCAGGGAAATGCAAATCAAAACCAACCTCACATTTGTTAGAATGGCTATTACCCAAAAGACAAAAGATAACAAATATTGGTGAGAATGTGGAGAAAAAAGAACTTCTATGCACTTCGGGAATGTAAATTGGTGCAGCCACTATGGAAAACAGTGTGGAGGTTCCTCAAAAAATTAAAAAAGAATTACTATATGACGCCACTCTAGGTATATATCCCAAGGAAATGAAATCACTGTTTCCAAGACATACCTGCATCTTCATGTTCATTGAAACATTGTTTACAGTATCCAAGACATGAAAGCAACCTGTAACTGATAATGTAAATGTATAAAGAAATGTCACACACACACACACACACACACACACACACACACACACACACAGTATTATTTAGGCACAAAAGAAGGAAATCCTCCTATTTGCAATAACATGGATGAATCTTGAGGGCATTATGATAAATGAAATAAGTCAGAGAATGCAAGTGTTGAACAACCTCACTTATACGTGGAATCTAAAATAACCAAATTTATAGAAGCAGAGTAGAGTAGTAGTTTTCTGTGGGGACAGGGGCAGGAGTGTGTGAGGGTAGTCAGCCAAAGGATACATACTTCCAGTTATAAGATGAATAAATTTGGGGGATGATTATATTTGCAGTTACATTAAGTATGGTGCAGCATGGTTACCACAGTTAACAATACTGTACTATATACTTTAAACTTGTCAATAATGTAGATCTTAAGTTACACAAACACACATGCATACAAGGGTAAGTATGTGAGATGATGTATTTGTTAACTAACCTTAATGTGGTAATCATTTTGTAATGCATACATGTATCAAATAATCAGTTGTATACCTTAAACTTACTCAATGTAATTTGTCAATTATATCTCTGTTCGGAAAAAAGACAATAAACTGAAAATTATGGAACATGCTGTTTGAGGGGTGAGTATTGGAATATTATTTGGGATACTCAATGGATAGCAGTTGGGCAATATTCATAAAATCTTCAAACTTACCTTTGACCGAGTAATTCCACCTCTACAAAATTAAGCTATAGATATATGCACATACTTGTGAAATGGTGTATGTGCAAAGTTACAATATTTATTTATAGTCTTTATTAAGTGCCTAGCATGTGCCCGGAGCTGGAGATATAATGATGAACAAGACAGACAAAAATCCCCATTCTGTTACGACTTCATCTCAACAGTAGGGAGAGAAAGACAATAAGAATAAATGAGTAAGACATGCCCGCCTTACCTCACTTGCTGCTGCCCCAGTGTTTTGGTGCCAAGACCTGCAGAGGACTGGCTCCCCTCTAGTTCCATTAGTTCTACTCTGGCTCCCCTCTAGTTCCATTAGTTCTACTCTGGCTCCCCTCTAGTTCCATTAGTTCTACTCTGGCTCCACTCTAGAGTGGAGCCAAGCCAAGGGATATAGGCTGGGGTGGAGCTGCACCTGGATGGCCACCTAGGATATCTTCTTTGAGGCTCTAGCACCAGAGGCAAGTAGGGCAACTAAGTCAAGTGCAGGCGTGACTCAGGATGTAACCTGAGAAAGGATATTTACATGGTCTGGACATATTTTGACTCCTGGGTCATCAATGGCTTTTTAGAGAGGCCTTCCTTTCGTCCCTGAGTTCTTATAATTTCCTATTCTTAAAGAACATTACTGAAAATATGGAGTAAGGAGTTAAAAATTCTCTTCTCCATAGACAATCTATATTAATTGATTGAATGATTTAGCATCATTAAGATGACAATGTTGCACAAATTTATCTACATGTTCAATTCAGTCTCCATAAAAATTCTAGCTGCCATTTTTGTATAAATTGACAAGGTGATCCTAAAAGTCATTTAGAAATACATGAGGTCCAGAACAGCCACAACAGCCTTGAAAATGAACAAAGTTACCGGACTTAAATTCCCTGACTTCAACACTTCCTGCAAAGGTAGAATAGTCAAGACTGTGTGGTATTGTCATAAGAATAGACATATAAATGAAATGGAATTGAGAGGTCAAAATTAAACTCATATACTTATCGTAAATTTGTTTTTGATATGCATGTCAGGACAAATCAATGGTGAAAGAAAAGTCCTTTTAACAAGTGGTGCTAGGACAACTGAATATCTACATAAAGAAGAATAGGATTGTATCCTACCTCATACCACATATAGTTAACTCAAAATGGACTGAAGACCTACATGTAAAAGCTAAAACTATAAAACTCTTAGAAGAAAACATCAGAGTAAATCTTCTGTGGAGAGTAAATGACTGTGGAGTAGTAATGGTGATTTAGCTATGACACCAAAAGCACTAGCAACAACAACAACAACAAAAATAGATAAATTGGACTTAACTTTAAAATCACTTGTGCCTTGGGGCGACTGGGTGGCTCAGTCAGTTAAGCATCCGACTTCAGCTCAGGTCATGATCTCACAGACCGTGAGTTCAAGCCCCGTGTCAGGCTCTGTGCTGATAGCTCAGAACCTGAAACCTGCTTTGGATTCTGTGTCTCCCTCTCTCTGCCCCTCCCTGCTCACACTCTGTCTTCTCTCTCTTTCAAAAATAAATAAACATTAAAAAATAAAATAAAACAAAATAAAATTACTTGTGCCTTAAAGATACCCTTAAGAAAATGAAAATACAACCCACAGAATGGGAGGAACATATTTGCAAATCACGTATCTGTTAACTCTCTAGTATCCAGTATATATACTGAACTCTTATAACACGCTAATAAAAAAGTTAGAAATGGGCAAAGTGTTTGAATAGGTATTTCTCTAAAGAAGATATACCGATGATCAATAAGTAAATGAAGAGATGCTAAACATCATTCATCATTAGGGAAATGCAAATCAAACCACAGTAAGATACCCATTTACACCCATTAAAATGGCTATAATTAAAAAAAGACAGAAAATAACAAGTGTTGGTGAGAATGTAGAGATACTGGAACCTTTATTCATTGCTGGTGGGAATGAAAAATGGTGCAACCACTTTGGAAAATAGTGTGGCAGTTTCTCAAAACGTTAAACATAAAGTTACCAAAACACCCCAAATTCCACTTCTAAGAATGTATTCAAAGTATCTCCTTAAGAAATGAAAACATATATTCATACAAAAACTTGTACACAAGTGTTCATAACAGCAATATTCACAATAGCCAAAAAGTAGAAACAATTCAAGTACCCGTCAACAGAAGAATGGATTTTTAAAAGGTTGTATGTTCACACAACAGAATATTAGCCATAAAAAAGAATGAAACACTGGTACATGTCACAATATAGGTAAATCTTGAAAACATGTTAAATGAAAGTTTCCAAACACAGAAGCCCATATATTATATGATTCCACTTATATTAATGTCCAGAACAGGCAAATCTATAGAGAAGAAAGTAGATCAGTGTTTCCCAGGGTCAGTGAGAAGGGGAGAATGGGGAGTAACCACCAATTGCATGGATTTCTTTTGGGGGATCATGAAAATGTTATGAAATTAGTGATGATGGATACAAATTCTGTGATACACCAAAACATAATGAATTGAACCCTTTAAAAGGGTAAATCTTACGGAAATTATATCTCCATACTAAAATTAATGAATAAAGTATATGGTATCTTAGAATATGAAGAACATAGATTTAAAAGTCATTGTTGACATGATTCAGCCACTGACTACTAGGGAGCTTTGTTAGTGGCCATCCTTAGCAAAATAAAGGTTTAGTCTAAATGATTTATCAGTTCTCTTTCAAATCTAGCTTCCAATGATTCTCAGTCTTCCTTCATTGTCAGCAATTTCAAAAGAACTGCTGGGAAAGTCAACTCTAGAAAAAATAACAGCCTTTATACCTTTGGTATCTCATTTAAGGCAGCTCTGTTTTTGCCTATTGGTCATTTGATCTCTTTTCATCAGTGTAAAGAACAACTCTGAACTGGCAGAATTTCTAAAAGATTGTGAAATCATGATTTCTGATTGATTGTGAGCTTCCTGGAGAGAAATGCTGAGGTTAAAATCATTTCTAAAGCTGAGTATCTCTGTAAATGAAAGAACTCTTTTCACAAGGGTTTCGTGAAGAAACAGGCATGGGTGGCCGTTGGCTTTTTTCAGCCAAGTTGTGAACATATATAATAGTCATTGTTGACATAAAGATAGAGGGTAAAGAATATGTGATTTGTGAGGACACAGGCTTCGTATAAGGCATATGGTGGTTGAGAGCTTGAGCTCTGCCGTCACCTTGTCTGGGTTAGGATCCTGGATCTACCATTTACCAAGCCCCTCTGTGCCTGTTTCCTCATCTGTCACCTAGTCATAGTATTTGTCCCTCCCCTTAGGACTGTTGTGGAGATTAAATTAGATGATACTCATACAGCACTGAGAAAAGTAGCTAAGCCACGATGAGGACTCAGCAAACGTTAGCATTCTTTATTTTCAATAACGACTCCACATGCTTAATGAGTGTTTTAATCACACCTGACATTACTTGACAAGTACTTGCTCCCAGCGATTTGTGTTCTAATCCAGATTTGCCAGTAGTTACTTCTTGTTCTACGATGAGATTTTTCATATTGTAAATAACATGTCTTACAGAATAAAAGCAAGAAGTCATCACCGACAAAATGAAGATCCTACTACTTATGTTAATCCTTTGGGCTGAAACACTGGCAGATCAGAGTCCAGGTACCAGTATATTCTACGTTTATTGTCATTTAGGAAAAATAAGCATTTTTATGTCCTCACGAACATTTATTTTAATACATAGAAACAAAGGGTTTATTTGCTTATTCACTAAAAAGTCAAAGTAGATGGCATTGAGTTGTAGCTGGAGGTATGTAATATCAAACGTACTTAATCTCTCAAAGATGACCGAGAGCCATGGGTAAAAGGCATGAATTATGCTACACCTGGCTAGAAGAATTCTAATTATTCAGTGATTTACTTAGGTCCCAGTGTTCCATGTCTCTATGACTCTCATAGAATCAGTGCATTGGTTTTGTAGGTCAGTCTGCATCCTAGGATTTCCTGACAATTTTCTGAGTTACTATTGAAGAGCAGTTGTTAGGCGTTTACTAGCACAGCACAAATTTCCAGCGTGGAAGTGGTTGGCCATGACTGCCTAAGTAGACACTGGGGGCGCCTCCCCTGACCCAAACTCTCTTTATCAGGCTGGCACCCCGTCCCCCACCTTTCCTGGCCCAGCTGCTGTGAATATTGCCTGCAACAGCTCACAGACATGGCCCGCTTTCTGAGGAGAATTGCTCTTAGCTTTCCTAGAGTCAGCTCACGAAGGAGATTGGCTCCGTAGCACTCTGCTCCTTCCCTGCAATTCCTGGGGATGGTCTGCAGCCAATAACTGACCGAGACGAGAATATAGCAGACTGGCCCTCTCGCCTCAGAGAGCGACATGCTCCGGAGTCCTCTCAGATCAGGCAAACATCTGGCGTTGCTCTTCTCCTGCTTCCCCTTGATCAAGCCCCTCCCCCAATCCCTGTCTCCCACCCCCTCCTAAACTCTCCAGCTCAAGACACCTGCTTACTTGATACGGTTTATAAAAGTTACTCTTCGTCCACAGACCACTTTGGGGGTTTTCTTTAGTATAATATCAGAGTTTGGGGTTCCACAACCAAAAAAGAAAAAGATGTTTCTGGTACGGAGTTGAGAAACAAAAGACTTACTGCTTAACTACTAAAAGTCTTCTTGTTTGATGTTTTCACAAAAACCAGTATAGTTTCTGCTTCTTGACCTCCAGAAGACACTTCCCTTGGGATGCTGAGTCACTCATAACTTAGGACATAGTCTCAAATGAGTCCTGGGGTCTAAAATGTAAAGGCTGAACAATCACCTTGTTTAGCTTTGTTGCGATTTTATTTTGACAGAGCCAGGCCCTGAGTTTGCAGATGTCGTGTTTCTGGTGGACAGCTCTGACCACCTGGGAACCAAGTCCTTCCCCTTTGTGAGAACGTTCATCACCAAGATGATCAGCAGTCTCCCCATCGAGGCCCACAAGTACCGCGTGGCCCTGGCTCAGTACAGCGACCGGCTCCACAGTGAGTTCCAGCTGAGCACCTTCAAGAGCAGGAACCCCATGCTGAACCACCTCAAGAAGAACTTCGCCTTCATTGGCGGCTCCCCGCGGATAGGAAACGCTCTCCGGGAGGCCCACAGGACCTTCTTCTCCGAAGCGGCCGGCGGGAGGGACAAGAAGCAGTTTCCCCCGATTCTGGTGGTCCTGGCTTCGGCGGCGTCGGAGGACGACGACGTGGAAGAGGCCTCCAAGGCCCTGCGGGAAGACGGGGTGAGAATCATCTCCGTGGGGCTGCAGGAAGCTTCTGAGGAGGAGCTGAAGGCCATGGCCACGGCTCAGTTTCACTTCAACCTTCGGTCGGTCAGGGACCTGAGCGCGTTTTCCCAAAACATGACGCAGATCATCAAGGAAGCGACCCAGTACAGGGACGGAGCGGCAGACGCTGATGTGAAAGGTGAGGAAGCCCTGGGTTGAGGATGATGACAGAAGCACTTCCCATAGTGAATAATTACTCGTTTCTGGGTTGGTCCCCTCCTCCCATGAACTGGTGGCACCTTGAGGGCAGAACTGGGAACGTATATTTGTCTCCGTATTCTTTGGGCCTACACTGTGCCCGACAGTGATTTCTATTCTTAGTATTCTATTAGTATTCCACGATTCTATTTCTTAATGATTGAAAAAGTGAAATTCTTCCAGAAAAAGAAGTAAGTTCTGTGCCTGTTCTCTTGGCCCTCGCAGTCCTGGCACAGTGTGAGGCACATAGTAAGTATTCCGAAAACGCCCGTTAGCTAATAACGCAGCGACACTAAACGGGAGCAGTAACTTTAGAATGAGACCAGGCAGAGAACAGGATACCCTCGGTTGTAGAGTAGTGTCTTGAGCCCTACATTTGCTCTGTTGGCTTATCCCCTCCAGCACTATTTTTTCTCCTTACAAGTAAAATCTCTCCAATGAGTATCAGGGCCTGGTAAATCCAGGAGCTTGACTCGTTCCTTCTCTCAGTCATGCAGTCATTTTGTGCCTATATTTTCCACATGTAAAACACACATTTTTTTTTTCACATTTTCACATTTTCACATTTTTGACATTAGGATGTGTCTTGCAGTAATGCTTTTTTTTTTTTTTTAATTTCTGAGTGTTGCCATAAATAATAGTATACCTTACGGTAGACTGAATCTTTGAATTGAAGGAATATTGGAAATATTTCGGACAAGGTTATGGCTATGAATAAGGCCAACTAATAGCTCAAGTTGAACTGACTCAGTTCCCTTGCTTATATAATTTAACATCTTCACTGTCATGTCCCCCAACATAAAATTCTCCGCAACTAATTTTCTGAGAGCCACTAAGAGTTTCTCATGTGGCAGCACAGAGCCTTCCTCTAAGGCTCCATCCATCATCCATGTTGATTGTTGTGTGCACAGCTGCTTGACAGCCACACCTTACTTCAATCATTACAGCTGGTTTCCCTTGGGGGGTGCTGTTTCTAGGTTCTCTCTAAGAACCATCCACCAGAACCACCAGGGGTCACATCTGCATTCCTGTCAGCTCCTGGAAATCCCTGCATTTCACACAGAAATGCAGAAGGCTTCCTTCTCATCTGCTTTCGTTCTTGACCCCCTAGGCCAAAAGGAGGAATACTTATGACCCTGTGACTTATAATGTCTCACGTGAAAAATGCCTTATTTGTGTCTTCAGTGAAGGCCTCAAAGCAGAAGGCTCTTGAATACACATCGTTTACTTGGCAGGTGATCCCAGACAGCATTAGGAAGGAACGAGTAAAATGAGATAGGAAGCTTCCCTTGCAGTGTTGATGAGCAGGCAGAACCGGCCAGTGCACAGCTCCAGGGAGGCACTCAGTAAGTGTGCTAATGACAGACTCCTGCCAGAGTCAGGTAGGAAGGATTTCCAGCAAAATGGATTTTCCTGGTAATAGTAGGAAGTTTATTTCCGTTGTAACATTATAGGGCCAGTGCCCAAGGTGACTAGTTGTTTTTCGTCTATTCGGGTACTTGGGTTAGTGGTGGCTCTTCGGTCTTCGCATATGACCTTCCAAGGCACTCTGGGCCTTGTTATACAGCTGGTGGGCAGGAGAAAATCACTCATGGGAGGGTCTTGTGGGATCAGCTTATTTTTGCTCATGTTTCATTATCCAGGTCTTAGTCCCATGGCCACACCTAACTGCAAGTGAGCCTGGGAAGTCAGGTCTAGCTCGCTGCCCAAGAGGAGGAAATGGGTTTTAGTGAGTCCTGCCAAGATTTTAGTGAGTTTTACAAGGTTCTGCCACAGTTAGTGTTGCTCCTGGGACACCAGGGAATCCCTTTCCTTCCACTCCCCTGATCTCTCACTCCTCTTGTCTTGGGGAAATAGCAAGATCTTATGACTTAAGTTCTTCTTTTTTTCAGAGAAGAAACCCTCCTATGATCCTCCATTCTGGAGGCCTTGGAGATCCTTCAGCCCTGTAGGAGGCTGTATAGTCTGTGCTCTGCAGAACAGTGGGGTTTTACCACCTTCTCAGAGGGTTCTGTGTGCTGATTATCCTCCAAATTTACTTCACGGAGTTTTGCAACCGCAAGGTTTTGCTTGATGGGACGCTATCATTGCCATTAGAGGTTAAGGGTAAGACTTCAAACTCTGGCTTGCCTACTAAGGGCCTTGGGTAAGTTATTTAACCTCTGAGCTTCAGTTTCCTTACCTATAAGATGAGAATAATAGTACTTGCCTGGATATGGGTGAGATGGCTTGTATGGCATTTGGAACACAGTTTACTATTATTAGTATCGATAACTATTTGGAAGTGAATACTAACCTGAGTAGGTCATGCTGGGAGTTTGTTTTAGCCAACTATGCGGGTACCTTGGCAGATTTATGAGAATTACTTTTAATTTGGGTTTCACTAGGTACTAGGTACTGGAGGGATAGAGATAAGCAAGACATATCTTCTGGTTTCTAGAGCTCACAATCCTAACGGGTAGCTTTTGGCAAGATTGAGCTTATCTCTTGGCTATACTTTCCACAGATGTAGTTCCTTCCCCTGTGCCTGGAGTAGGTGTTTTCTGTGCTTAGGATGTACTCTTCCCTGGATTCCAGATTCATACAACCAACTGCTTACCTGGTGTCTTCAAAACTGTCCCAAACTTAGCATGTCTCAAATGGTACTCTTGAATCCCCCCCCTTGCAGCTTCTTCCTATGGTCTTCTCTATCTTGGAAGAAGAGACCACCGATATCCACTCAGTTGTTCGTGCCAAAAACCTAGTTTTTACCACTTCTTTATCTCTTAACACTAGCATCCCATTATCATCAAGGCCTCTCTGTTCTACCTCTAATTCATGTATCAAAACTACCCTGTTGTTCCATCTTACCTGCTATTATCCTTGTCCAACAAACATTGTCTCTTTCCCGAACTAGGGTGATTGTTTCTTAATGGCTATCCCTGAATATCCTCAGCAACTGGGGTGATATTTTAAAGATTTAAATAAGATCCTGTGACTCCCCTATGATTTAGGCCCTTAGTCTCTCTGACCTCATCCATCATTGTTCCCCTCACCGTCACCAGCCACTCTGGGCTTCTTGTTCCTACCTCCTACTGTTCCTTCTGCCAGAATTCCCCTTCCTTCAGAACATGTGGCTGAATCCCCTTCATTCATATCTCAGGCCAAATGTGCTCCTCTTAGAGAGGCCTTCCCTGACTTCTTTGTATCTCAAGTAAGTTAGTCCTCATCCCATGTCCCCAGAACAGTAACTCGATTGACTCACTTGTTTTATTTCCTCGTGATGCTTATTACTGTCTGAAATAAGATAACCTAGTTATTTATCCTTCCCATAGAATAGGAGCTTCCTGAAGTCAGAGATATTTCTGTTAACACGTCGCTGCATCCTAGCACTTGAGACGGGTGGTGGTGGAGGGGTTGATAGGACAATTGGTAAGAAGCACTCTTCGGACAGAAGGAACATAATTGCAGAGACTCTGAAGTCCGTCACCTTGTAACTCTTTTCAGCATTTTAACTGGTGTTCATTCAAAGAAAACAGTGCTAACCACATCTGTCATGACTGCCTCCATTTTCACCAATGCCTTTTGACAATCTGTAAAGTGCCTTTCTCACTCTGGGCCAGTGGTTTGTACTCATCCTCCTGCTTTTTCTCTCTCCCTATTCCCTTCGCAGTGACCTGTCAGAGAGATTCATTAGCTGACCTCATGTTCCTGGTGGATGAGTCAGTGGGCACCAGACAAAACTTAAGGAACCTGCAGAATTTCCTGAGGAATATTACTGCCTCCATGGATGTGAGGTTCAGCTGCACGCGCCTCGGGCTTATGAGTTACAGTGATAGAGCAGAGACTATTTCTTTTCTAAAATCAAACACAACCCAGGATGAATTTCAGCAGCAAATCCAGAAGCTTTCTCTCCGGACGGGGAAAGCCAATGCTGGTGCTGCCATTGAGAAGATGAGACTAGAAGCCTTTTCAGAGTCTGCTGGCAGCAGAAGGGCAGAGGGGGTGCCTCAGATCGCAGTCTTGGTCACTCACAGACCCTCAGAGGACACGGTACGTGATGCCGCACTGCGGCTTCGGATGCAGGACGTGACTGTGTTTGCCGTGAACATCCAAGGGGCGGACGACACCCAGTTAGAAGAAATAGTGTCTTACCCCCCGAGACAGATGGTTTCCGTGCTCAAGTCCTATGCCGACTTGGAAACTTACAGTAAGAAATTCCAGAAAAAGCTGCGGAATGAAATTTGGTCCCAAATTTCTACTCATGCTGAGCGAGTGGACCTTGACAAAACTGGTAAGTTGTTAAAAAATACTTTTCTTGTTATTAAAGTACTATGAGTAGTGGCCTAGGGCAAGGGCAGGAGCGAGAACTGACTGTACTTGGCTAAGGGAACATGAGTAGTTAGGAAAATGTTCCAAGACTAGATTTTGGTTGTGCTGGCAAAACTTGATGAATTTACCAAAAATCATTGAAAGATTACAACGCGTGAATTCTTCAGCGTGTAAATCGTACCGCAATTAAATGTAAAAAAATAATAGGTGTTAGTTAAAAAATAGTTTGATAGTATTGATGAACATGAAGAAAATAAAATCATCTGTAATCCTATCATCCAGACAAAACCATTTTAACGTTTATTTCTCATGTCATTTAGTTTCTTCTCCTTCTCTATGCTACGTACACACAAGCACACACACGTATGTTTTTCAAAGGTAGCGTAGCCTTGTATATGTTAGTGCTGTTCGGCAGAACTTTCTGTGGCGATGGAAATGTTCTCCATCTGTGATGTCCAGTAAGGCAGTCACTAGCCATGTGTGACTGTTGAGCACTTGAAATGTGGCTAGTGTAACAGAAGATCTGAAATTCAAATTTAATTTAATTTGAACTCACTTTATTTTTTTATTTTTATTTTTTTAAAATTTTTGTTTTAACGTTTATTTATTTTTGAGACAGAGAGAGACAGAGCATGAACAGGGGTGGGGCAGAGAGAGAGGGAGACACAGAATCTGAAACAGGCTCCAGGCTCTGAGTTGTCAGCACAGAGCCCGACGCGGGGCTCGAACTCACAGACCGTGAGATCGTGACCTGAGCCGAAGTCGGACGCTTAACCGACTGAGCCACCCAGGCGCCCCGATTTGAACTCATTTTAGTTTTGATAGCCACATGTGGCTGATGGCTGCTGTATCAGTGCAGGAATATACTGTTGGGTAACTTGTATCAGTCACAGTTACATCTGGGTGTGACTAACAGAAATAAAAACAGCAGTGGTTTAATCGGGATAAAACTGTTTTTTCTGTTGCACAATAAGTCCTAAGGTAGGTAGACACAGCTGGTACACCACAGAGTCAGAGACCCTGTCTCTTTCGACATTATTGTTTTTATTTATTTATTTATTTATTGTTTGTTTATTTATTTATTTATTTATTGCTGTTTGTGGTTTTTAACTCCCAGGAACATAGTCCAAGATCATTGCTCTAGGCATCCCACTCACATCCAGCAAGCAAGAACGAGAAAAGAGAAGGAAGAGGTCAGGCTTCCATTTCCTTTTCTTCAAAGATATTTCCAGAAATTACACACATCATTTCTGCTTACATCCCAACGGCCAGAACTTGGTCACGTGTCGCACCTAAATTGTAATTTGGCAGCATTCGCATGGAAAAGAATTGTAATCTTCCAATGACATTGAAGGCTAATTTTAAACTCATCCTGGGCTGGCCCTGGATTTTCTGTGGCCCGTATACGTAGCAGCAAGAAACAAGTCCTCTGTTACCTCCTAAGTGACATGTGGGGAAGCTGCTCAGAGTGGCAGTGACCTTGGTCTAGTATGAACTATTAGGGCATAGGGGGGATGTGTAGTGTGGCCTCTCTTAGAGATTTTGAAATGATGTAACCAAAAAAGGGTCACATTTATTTTTGTTACAGAAATTCTAAATGGGGGTGCCTGGGTGACAGTCAGTTAAGTGTCCAACTTTGGTTCAGGTTATGATCTCATGGTTCGTGGGTTCGAGCGCCTGTGTTGGGCTCTGTGCTGACAGCTAAGAGCCTAGAACTGTTTCGGATTCTCTGTCTCCCTCTCTCTCTCTGCCCTTCCCCTGCTTGTGCGCGTGCTCACTCTCTCTCTCTCTCTCTCTCTCAAAAATACAAAATAAACATTAAAAAAAATTAAAAAAAGAAATTCTAAATGGGAAGGTATGGGACCAAGGCTAATGGCAAGGGCCATCCAAGGGGGATAACTATCCTCCATAAGGCCTCCAGTAGATGGCTTCTTGTTAATTCAATGGCTCTCAAATATTGGTACTTGACCCAGGTTGGGTTCCTCAGAAGTAGATGCCAGACAAGGATTCATGTGAAATGGATAGATTTTGATTAGAAAATATATCCAGGGAAAACTGGAGATTGGTAGGAAAGGGAGAGTTGGGACCAGGAGGGGAAGGACGATAAGCCAAGTTCCCTGGAGTTCAATTCCACAGGGCCATCCTAGGGACAATGTGGGTTAAACCTTAGAATTGCTCCTGTCAGGGGGCAGTGCAGCTAGAGAATTTATATTCCAGCACATGAGAGAATGTAAATTTCCAGGCACTTCTTCAAGCCCCTGGCAAGAGGGTTCCAGGAACCTGAGAGCAACCCACCCATAAACAGCCCTAGGTACTAGCCGTTAGAGAGAAAACCCTGGGAGCCAGTGGGCACAAATGCGGTGAAGGGCTTGAGGGGATACAGGCTAAGCACCAACAGCATCTGCTGTAAACTTACCAGAGTGTCCTGGGGGAGTTTATCACTAATTCATTGGCCTAAGCCCTACCCGAAACCTAATGAATTAGTGTCAGAGTAGGGCCTGGGCACTTGCATTTTAGTAAGCCGCCCTTTGAACTTCTGTTAGCAGTGTTTAAGAACCTCAACCTTAGAGAATTTGCCATGGTCTGGAGTGTGGTGGCCGGCTTTGTAGTTTCAGAACGGTAAAACACAGAGAACCAATCTACATTGACTTCGTTACTGTATCCACCACATCTGTCACTTAGTGGGCATCCAGTTTTTTAAAATCAAACTTCATTGAATCAAGGAGATGCTCACATTAATCAAACCAAGAGACTGATGTATAGAAAAAAGAGTGATGGCGGGCCGCCTGGGTGGCTCAGTCGGTTAAGCGTCCGACTTCGGCTCAGGTCATGATCTCGCGGTCCGTGAGTTCGAGCCCCACATTGGGCTCTGGGCTGACGGCTCAGAGCCTGGAGCCTGTTTCAGATTCTGTGTCTCCCTCTCTCTCCGACCCTCCCCTGCTCATGCTCTGTCTCTCTCTGTCTCAAAAATAAATAGAACGTTAAAAAAAATTAAAAAAAAAATAAAGTCAAATATTCAGGGGCACCTGGGTGGCTCAGTTGGTTAAGCATCCAACTTCGGCCCAGGTCATGATCTCAGAGTTCGTGGGTTCGAGCCCCGCGGCGGACTTTGTGCTGACAGCTCAGAGCCTGGAGCCTGCTTCAGATTATGTATCTCCCTCTCTCTCTGCCCATCCCTGCTTGCTTGCTCGCTCTCTAAAAAATAAGTAAACATTAAAAAAAAAGAATAAAATAAAATATTTTAAAAAATAAAGTCAAATATATAGAGTTCTCTCTCTGTCTCTCTGTATAACTGTACAGGTGAGACCTTGGACCAGGGGACACATTCTTCTTCGACATTGTCTAGCCAAACATTTTGTGATAATGACAGTATTCTGTATTTACACTGTTGGATATGATAGGTATTAGCCACTTGGGGCTGTTAATCACTTGAAATATAGCTAGTGCAACTAAAGAGCTGATTTTTGAATTTTATTTAATTTTAAGTAGTTCCAGTTTACCTTTTAATAGTAATATCTGACTAGTAGCTAGTATATTGGACAACACAATTCTAGGGGGGTTGCATGGGCATTGCCTTGGTTGCCCACTGTGACTCATATTGTTTTCCTCCTTCATTGCTGATCACCACTATCTTTCTTCTGGAGAACACCTCATTCTTCTTCATTAGATTTATATAAATCAATCTATCTTTATTGATATCAGGTTTTGCTGGCCTGGGATCAACCCTGTCTTTTGCAGATAACTGCTTATCTTCCTCCTAATATTTTATATGTCAATTTCATAGTTTAATTCTCAGGTCCAAACTTATTTCCAGTATTTCTGATTTCTTAGGGACCAACTCCCCATAGCCTAAAGTAGTGTCAATAGCTATAAATTACCAAAAAGCTGTGAATAAAGAAACTATTTCTGAAATACCTAAATAGTCTTGTATTTTAAGGATCTTTCAACACATTCAACCAGATAACTGTGTAAATAATCTAAATTTTTAAATTATGCTTTTTCTCCTACCCAATTGCAATGAGTAAATTGATAGAGTTATAAATAGACTATTAGTAAAGTTAAAGCATGTTTTACTTTGTTCCAGGGCTTTAAGAAAGGAAGAAACATTGAGGAAGGAACAAGAAAGGAAGGAAGGAACATTGAGAGTGTATTTATTTATTTATTTGATATTTATTTTTGAGAGAGAGAGAGAGTACACATCTGAGCAGAGAAGGGAAAGGCAGGGCAGAGAGAGAGACAGAGGGAGACAGAGGATTTGAAGCAGGCTCCATGGTCATAGCAGAGAGCCCGACACAGGGCTCGAACCCATGAGCCGCGAGATCATGACCTGAGCCGAAGTTGGATGCTCAACTGACTAAACCACCCAGAGTCCTTTTATTTAAAATTTTTGGTTGAAATCTTGCGATGGACCAGGCATACTGGGTAGAAGCAGAGAAGTTGACAATCTCTGCCCTCATGGGGACACTCTGGCAGGAAGCAGTCTGTGCTCATGAAAAAATGAGTAAGATAACTTAAAGAAGTATGGCTATCATAAAGAAAATAGAGAGTAATAGGGTAGATGATGACCAATGTGCTTTAGCTAGAGGGGAAGAGAATGCCTTTTTGAAGAACTGACATTTGAGTTGGTATATCCATGATGAGATAAGAAGGAATCAGCTATGTGAATGTTTAGGGAGAAGAATATTCCAGCAAGAGAGAGGAGGGCAAGTACAAAAGCCCTGGGGCACATTCAGAGTACAGAAAGCAGCCTGGCGTGGTTGGAACACAGCGAGTAAGATGAAGAATTGCTCGAAATAGGGTCTGAGAGAAAAACAGGGAGGAAGTTCAGGCCAGATTTATATTTTTAAGTTCTAAATGCAATGATAAACCATATAAGTAGGAGAGTAATATGATCCGGCTCTAGTTTAAAAAAACTTTTTTAATGTTTGTTTATTTTTGAGACAGAGAGAGATAGATCATGAATGGGGGAGGGTCAGAGAGAGAGGGAGACACAGAATCTGAAGCAGGCTCCAGGCTCTGAGCTGTCAGTAC
This sequence comes from Panthera tigris, assembly GCF_018350195.1. Lineage (NCBI taxonomy): Eukaryota > Metazoa > Chordata > Mammalia > Carnivora > Felidae > Panthera > Panthera tigris. The sequence goes on along the minus strand of NC_056668.1, from coordinate 131,102,578 downwards.
AGAGCCCAATGCGGGGCTCAAACTCACAGACCGTGAGATCATGACCTGAGCCGAAGTCAGATGCTCAACCGACTGAGCCACCCAGGTGCCCCTGGCTCTAGTTTTAAATATAGTGTTCTAGTTGCTCTGGGGAAAAGAGGATATTGAGGAAGTAAGAGAAGCAGGTCCTCTCCTCCATTGCATTTCTCGGGAAATGATAAGGCATAAACTGTCTGAAAAGGCAGGTGTCAATACTATACAAACAATTTAACTTACAGCCTGGAGACTTGGGAATCTGGTCCTGCCTTTTAATTAACTGGCAGATGACCTTAGACAAAGTACTAGGTGTCACTCTGTTGCAATTTCCCACCAGGTTGTTGTGAATTTCAAAGGAGAAAATGGGCATAAACAGGCTCGATGAAGCAGACAGTCTCTGCGTAAATGATGAAGAGTTCTCATTCTCCAGAACCTTCACAGCCTCATGTTCCTCTACAAACCCTCTTGCAAACTTCTCTCCAGATATTTCTGTAATTAACGAAGAATGCATTTTCCACATTTTTTTTCAGGCTGTGTGGATACAAAAGAGGCTGATATCTATTTCCTCATCGATGGCTCAACTAGCATAAACAGAACGGGGTTTGAGCAGATGAAGGAATTTATTTTGGCAGTGACAGAAATGTTCAGCATTGGCCCAGACAAAGTCCAAGTTGGAGCTGTACAGTATTCAGATAAGATAAAAGTGGAGTTTCACATCAATGACAATTCTAATAATGTGGATTTAAGAAAGGCTGTTTTGAACATCAAGCAACTCAACGGCAACACAGATACTGGGAAAGCCCTGGATTTCATGCTGCAAATAATAAAAGAGGGAAAGAAGCGTAGGACAAGCAGTGTTCCCAATCATCTCATTGTGCTGACTGATGGGAAGTCCAGGGATGAAGTCCTGAAGCCTGCTGAGAGATTAAGGGCTGAACAAATCACCATTCATGCAGTTGGCATTGGGGAGGCTAACAAAGAAGAACTCCAACAAATTGCTGGGGAGGAAGAAAGGGTTAACTTTGGGCAGAACTTTGATTCTTTAAAGAGAATAAAAAATGAAGTTGTTCGCAGAATCTGCACTGAAAAAGGTGAGCAAAACAAAGAAGGCTTTATTCTCTGCACCCTCATGGGTTGCTTCCTGCAGGCTGATAGCCAGGCTGAGACCAGGAGTGATGTGACCAGTTTTCTGGTTAACATTGTTGCTAACTTCCTTTCTCACCACGGAGGATTCAGCCCCTTACTTTAAACCAGTTGACAAGATTGGAGAAGCCCTCCACAGACAGATGCCCTGAGGCCATCTTGGGGGTCATAAGCAGGAAGGTTGCTAAGAGTATTGTGGCCTTGACAAAGCCCACCAGTATGGCATGTAAGAGTGTGTGTGTGTGTGTGTGTGTGTGTGCACTAATTGAAGCAGATGAGCACATGGAAAGAAAATGGGCTCTGGCTTTGAGTAGGTTAGGATTCAACCACTTTCCTGCTTGACCTTCAGACTTCCTCATCTATAAAGCAAGGGTAACACCTACATCCTAGAATCCTTATAGGTTTAGCATAATAAACATCAACCATCATTCCTCTATTATGAATGCTTATCTAGTACACATATAACAATTGTTTATTTTTATCTGTACCAGAAACACATATTTGCATTTTCGTTCAGGCTAAAATTACGTAAGTAAAGTTAGGAAGAACAATTTGCAAATACCTGTACCCGATCGTGATGCCTCTTATTAGGAGCAGCGACTTACTAACTGAATATGGTATGTGTTGGTTTACTAATATTAGCACATGAAAATTTTGTCTGCTGAGAGGCATGTTACCTTACTGGTTAAGATAAAGGATGCTGGAGTCAATGAGGTAAAGTTCAAACCCCAGCTATATTAGCTGTGGACCTTGAATAGTTCACTTACTATCCACCTGCCTTAATCCCTGAGGGTAGGCCTAGCTTCCAGGTGAAGCTTGAAGGTGATAAGGCATGTGGAACACTTAGAAAAATGCACGTGGGCATTCAGTGCTACATAAAAATTAGCTATTGCACAAGTTGGCTAAATTCACTGCTGAGAAAAAGAGAAGGATTCCCATTTATTTGAACTTACAAAAGTGAACATTCTGGAATGTTGTGAGTCACTAAAATCCAAAGATAAATCAGCAGAGCTCACAGCAAAATCCTAAATCACATTATTGTTCGTTGTTCACCCTGTTACAGACAGTAGTAGAGTTGGGTCTTCAGGATGCTCTAGAAAGAGTACAAGAGTAAAAAGTTCCCCAGAATTTCCTGGGGATGACGCAAAGAAAAGTAAAAGGGTTCCAGGAAACATAAAGTAGATTGTATCTCGGTCACTCCGAGGGAGACAGCCCTGGGCCAATCTGAGGAGGTACGGCACATCTCCTGTAGGTCAGGGGGTTGCACTTGAGGTGCCTGAACATTGGCACACCTGGAAGAGGAGACAAGCTGTGGACAAGGAGATGATCCATAAGATGGTGAACAGGGAGAGGCAGGAAAGCTAAGGAACCAAAGCCTTCGGGCCTAGAAAAACACTGACTAGTTTCAGGGCAGATGCAGACGGAATGAGACACATTGTACCTATTGCTTAGGGGACAAGATAAGAGGCCATAACAAAAAGATCCCAAACTACACAACACAGAATATTATTTCTGTCTTGCATAACAGTCCAGGGGGAGCAGGGTGCAGATTTAGCAGAGAGGCTCTTGCAGGCTCAGCATATAGCTCCCATCTTTAGGTCAATGGTGAAGCTCCGGTTCTCTTCACCTTGCACTTGTGGAAAGGGAGAAAGAGCCAGGGGAGCCCATCACACTGCCCTGTTTTAATGTTAAGACCCAGAAGTGGCCAAATCACTTCTGCTCCTGTCTATTGGCAAAACGTAGTCACAGGGCCACATCTGCTTTGAGGAAGGCTAGAAAAGTGATACTTACCTGGACAGTCATCTGTCTAGCTGAAATTATATCGGCATGGAAGAATGGGAGACCAGATATTAGAGGACAGGAAATAATCTTGTCACAAGCAGATCTAAGGGGGTATACCAAACCACATGTAAAAGTCTACTCCTTTTACACGTTTCATGGAGGAGAGGCTTCCACACTTCACAGCAGTGGGGCCTTGCCAAGGCCACAAACATCTTTAATGACCTCTCTATATATGACTTTCAAGATGGCTTCAGGCAGCTTGGATCTTACATGGTGGCTTTAATGCTCCCTGGTTGTCCTTACACAGGTTATTAAAAAATAATAAGCATTGTCTTATTCCTCTTTGACTAATGCCAGTTGTTCATTTTCAAATAGTATGGGATAGACTCTGTAAGAGTTAAGGGAAGGACTGCTAAGAGAATGGCAGTGATAGCAGGTAGAGCAAAGTGTTAAGACTAAGGAGATACATGCTAATGACAATATATTTGCATTGTATACACACACATCTGTATCATGAATTAATAACACCATTTTTTTATGGCTTATAGAAATTGGTCTTCTGTGCGCGCGCGCGCACACACACACACACACACACACACACACATATATGTCCCATTTCTAACCAGTAGAAAATCTACAAACTTTAGGTATAAAGGAATGATCCTTTATTTATACATCCATGTTGAATGGATATGTGCTTACTAATGTACTTACTATTTCTAGTAAAAGTTTTTCACCCCGGTTTCTAATACTGATTCATAGTGTTTATCAAATCACTGTAAGTTATCCCAGAAAATAAGGCTGTGTAAAGATTGCTTAGAATTTTTTGTTTCAAGATTATACATAAAACCCAGAAATATTAGTCCTATGGGCATAGGGAATTGATTACCTTTTCTCTTATTCCTTTTTTTGATCACCATCACATCCTTTAACACATAACCTGATACTTGGCATTTCATACACCTCAAGAATTATGAATGAATGAACTATGCATAAATGAATGATGCATGGGTGAATGAATATACACTTTGGAAGTTGCATTTTCTCTTAAAACTTGTTGGATAATATTCAGTAGATTTCTGATTCTGGGTCCTGGTCAACAGGCCTCTACTATAGAAGCAGATAAAATTTTCAAATACAATAGCAGGTGTTTGAGTTAAGTTTTGATGTTTTCTGACTAATGCATTTCTTTCTTGCTTGCTGCTTCTCTGTGTTTTGAAAATTATATCAACCTGGTCTCTTTGACAACGCGCAGGATGTGAAGACATGAAGGCTGACATCATGTTTCTGGTGGACAGTTCTGGCAGTATTGGGTATGAAAATTTTGGAAAAATGAAAACCTTCATGAAAAATCTATCAGCAAAGATTAAAATTGGTCCAGACAAAACTCAGATTGGTGTCGTTCAGTTCAGTAATTATAATCAGGAAGAATTCCAGCTTAATAAATACTTTACACAAAAAGAAATTTCTGATGCAGTAGACAGAATGTCTTACATCAACAGTAACACTTTGACTGGAAGTGCACTAACCTTTGTAGCTCAATACTTCACCCCCACCAAGGGGGCCCGTGTTGGGGTCAAAAAGTTTCTTATCCTCATCACGGATGGAGAAGCACAAGATTCTGTGAGAGAACCTGCTAAAGCACTACGGGACAGTGGTGTCATCATCTTCTCCGTGGGAGTATATGGCGCCAACAGGATGGAGCTGGAGGAGATCAGTGGGGATGACAAGCTGGTCTTCCAAGTTGAGAACTTTGATGATCTAAATGCAATAGAAAGCGAACTCATTTTTCGTGTATGTGCTCTCCACGGTAAGTGACATTGTTACTCTTCAGGACTCAAGGGCATGAGCTGTTGACTTCATGGGATGAGCAGTGGGCTGTACCACGGGCTTGGACTGTATCTGGACTTTAGTGTTAAGTTTCAGTCTTGTCTTGTCTGTGTTGTGGAAACACCTGCAACCTCCAGGGATATTCCAGTTTAACAATTTTGCCCCCTAGTTTGGCAACAAAATAGTCTGGCTGTGGTGACTTCAAGTATATTCCCACAGGTTCTCAGAATTTCTTATCGAACTTCCACATTTTTAACTACATCCATACCTAGATTTTTCAGAGCCAATATTTAATCTCAAATGATTCCCCAGAATTGTTCCTGGCCTACCAATAACCAGTGTCAAATAGTAAATAATTAGAGAAACAAATTCATCTTCCTCTTAGTTAAATTAAATCCAATGTCCTAAGCATAACCCCCTAAATATCCCCTGTATTTTAAAGATATAGTGTGTACTTTCATTCTTTTGCATTTTTCTTCTTCACCACTATCAGAGAGATATTTTACATTTGCTTTTTCATGTGTCTATAGCTTTAGAAAATTTCAAGTTGTTACTTTTTAAAAATGATTGCTTGAGATCATTTTATCTCACGAACTGTCGTACTTTAAAACTTGTGTTGAGCAAATCTTCAGTTTGAGTCCATCAACTTTAATGGCTCTTAATAGAGAAGTTGCTATAAATACACATGTCAGACTAAAAACACCTGTGCTTTTAAATCTACCACGTGCTGTTACCTGTTTTATGGGTACCACTAAGAGAACATGCTGAAGTATTAGTAAATTTGTTGTATGTTGTTCCCCTAGCAACATAGAGACCTTTGGACTATATTATTCAGAATTATGTGTGAGAAATCTTTACAAAGGTAACAAACAAAATGTCTTGGCCTAAGTCTGAGTTTTAGACAGTGGCGCTGTGAGTTCTCTCTTAACAGCTTAGTTAAAATGGCAATGATTTCTGGAGTGCCTGGGTGGCTCAGTTGGTTAAGCATCCAACTCTTTTTTTTTTTTAACGTTCATTCATTTTTGAGAGACAGAGGAGAGACAGAGCATGAACGGGGAAGGGGTAGAGAGAGGGAGACACAGAATCTGAAACAGGCTCCAGGCTCTGAGCTGTCAGCACAGAGCCTGACGCAGGGCCCGAACTCACGAACCCGTGAGATCGTGACCTGAGCCGAAGTTGGACGCTCAACCGACTGAGCCACCCAGGCGCCCCATGCATCCAACTCTTGACCTCAACTCAGGCCTTGATCTCAGCGTTGTGAGTTCAAGCCCTGCATTGGGCTCCACGCTGGATGTGAGCCTGCTTAAAAAAAAAAAAATGGCAATGATTGCCAAATTCTTAGTAATGTTGAGACATTCTAAGAAAGGTTTATCTTAAGGTCACATCCCCACCTTTGAAATCCATGGGGCTTTTCCTGGCATTTCTTCATTTTGATAAATATAATGTTGGTGGAGGCCCTTTCTATAGCATAAGGTGAAATTTCCCTGGCTTACACATTAGATCGACTCATAAACCTCAAGTCATGACTAATCACTAAATCTTGGTGGGTCATTGCCCCAGGTTCCATTGCATCTTAAGCTTGAGAATTTGAGACCTCATTGCCAGAAATAAGGATTGGAGTTACCATATATAGGTAGAAAGTGGAGAAAGTGAAAGTCCGAAAGGCATATGCTTAAGTTACTGAGGGAAGAAAAAAAGGGGAGAGAAACCCCATACTTTGGAGACCTATCCAGAGTGGTCACTTGGCTTCTGATGTGGAGGAGAGCTTAGGGCTGAGATGAGGGGATAAGGGCCTTAGCTCTCCCTACTTGGGACCTTTCTGGGTTCTAACTCAGGAGATCAGGAGAAGGAGCACAAATGAATGCCGAGAGGCATGGTGCGTTTGGGAAAGTTAGCTGACCAGAAGCTGAAAAGACAGCTGGAACTAGAGGGCGTAAGATAAAAAAAAATCCCAGCTTATACAGGGAGCCTCTGAGCTCTTTAAAACAGCACGCCAGTTTGGCAAACACTAGTCATGTCTCACCATTACATTGACATTGAACTACCTTCTGACATTTCCTTTCAGTTGAAAGCCTGCCGAGCAAAAGACATCCTGTGTCCTAATGAGATGTAGCAGAACAAAGTGGCGTGGCTTAAGAAACACTGACCACAGAGCCATTGTCAAGTACAATGTCCTTGGAATCAGGGGTAGCTTGGACATCACTGAGCCTCAGTTTCTTACTCTGTAAAACAGAGTAAGCCCTCTCTAACAAAAGGTGCAGTGTCTGGCACATAGTAGGTTCATGGCAAATGTTAGTTTGCTCCCCCTTCTCAACTGTCTGTGTAGGATACACTGTAGAAAGATTGTGATGCCTGGTTCCTTATTCTTCCAGATTGTAAAAATATTAAGGTGTTAGACATCGTGTTTGTGCTGGATCATTCAAGCAGCATAGGTACAGAAGAGCAAGAAAGCATGATGAACCTAGCTATCCATTTGGTGAAGAAAGCAGATGTTGGCATCGACCGCGTTCGGGTTGGAGCTCTCAAATACTCAAATGATCCTGAGGTTCTTTTCCACCTTAGTAGATACTCAAGTAGATCTGCAATCGTTGAGAATCTGAGGAGACGCAGGCACACCGGAGGGGATACCTGGACTGCCAAGGCTCTCGAACACACAAACATAATGTTCACAAAAGAACATGGCAGCCGCATCGAGGAAAATGTGAAGCAGATGTTGATTATCATCACCGATGGGGAGTCCCATGACCGAAATCGGCTCAATGACACAGCACTGAAGTTAAGAAACAAAGGCATCAACATCTATGCAGTGGGCGTAGGAGAGGCCAACCCATTTGAACTCGAGGCTATCGCAGGGAATAAAAGCAATATTTTCTATGTAGGAAATTTCAACAAACTGGAAGATCTTTACCTGCCTCTGCAAGAAAGAATGTGTATCAACGCACGTGAGCGTAAGTTGTGATTTTTAAAGCTTCTGTGGGGGTAGCAATAAAAGGTTAAGCAAAACATAAATTAAATCTTGGCTTCCCATTACCTGGGTGTCATGGCTGAACATCTCTCTGCTCAGGCTATATTTTCTCATCTCTCAAATGCATTGATTGAACAAGATCTGAAAGTTCCCCTCCCACCATGGTGTGCATTGAAGAGCTTATGGAAGGAAGTTTCAGAAATACTCTTTGAGGTCTTGCCACCTTGTTGCCTTTTCCTTGGCAGAAAGGAACTCTACTTAGGATTGTATTCACCTTACCCCATTTCGGGGCCACTTGTACTATTCCATTTGCATAATAGTCTCAGCACAACCACTGAGCACCAGTTTCAGGCCAGACTCGGGTGGAGAGTTGCATGGTTTGACAGATAGACTTTTGTCTTCAAAGATCCAGGGCCTTCTAACTGGGATTAGAGACATTCTCTAGGGCCACAGGAGGTTCAAGTGGTCTGATGTGCTTTTCTGGATAAGGGCCACTAATGCAGAGGAAAGAATATGGGAGTTCAATAGGGAGTCATGGAGGCTGGTGGGTAGGAGCAGGGAGGGAAGGGACCTAAGCTGATTCCATGAGATACCAGTAGGGTGGAGTAGTCTGGAGGCATCATACCTGAGGAAAGTGTAAGATTTGCCACCTGAGCTCAAAGTGAGCAATGAATTAATCTTCTGGGTTTCAGATACAGAATGGTGATGGTATTATCTGTAAGAAAAAAAAATTGTGACTTCTCCCAAGGCAGCGGGGCCTTCTCAGTTCTGCCCGTTCTAGCCTGTCCCTGGACTCCCACCATGAAATTTAGTCTCCTTGCCCTTCATCTTGCCACCTTTGATTCCGTTCTCAACACAGCGATCTTCCTAACACGCACTGGACCATGTCACTGCTCTGCTTACAGTTTACAACTACTGACCTGCTGAGTTCCATCTAGCCTTGCCCACAGCTCCAGCCTCACGTGCTGCCCCTCCCCCCTTCACAATCTCTCCTGTCGATCTGAAATGGCATCTCTGTACACAGTATTCTACCCACCACAAACATGCCAGCCCAGCATTTTCCCTGGCTACATCTAGCTTAGCTGTCGTGTTGCAGCCTTTGTGCGCCAGTTTCCCGCCCCAATTCCTGGCGGTGACCCCACTGTGTCTCCCAGCTCCTGCACCTTCTGTTGCTCCTGGTGGTAGCACTGAATGCAGATTCGCTGTTTCCTTATCTGTATCTGTCGCAAGACTGTGGCCTCCTTGGGCAGGCTTGGCCCCTTGTTAATCATTGGGTCCCCACCAAATCTAGTACATCACCAGGATACACGGTCTTTTCCTACAAAGATGGAAGCGGTTTTATTCTCCTCTCCCATGCATACCTTTCAGAGGCAGATGCTGAGGCGGAGTTTAAGATGCAAGATGTTTATTAGGGATCCACACCTAGGAAAAAAAGCTGGGAAAAAGTCAAACAGTGATGCATGCTTGACAGAGCTCCAAACCCGGCAAAGAGCTCTGGAGCGTGCATTGCCCATCAGCGTTGTCCAGCATCAGACTAAGCTGGCTGGGCGGTCATACCCCCTTCTCACTTAGTCCCCAGACGTGAGCTGCCCTGGGCAGGGCACGGTCTTTGGCAAGACATCTCCCTGTAGTAAGGCTGACCCTGAAGGAGTCGACAGCCGGAAGCCCTCTGCTGACCATGCGCCAACAACCAGGCAGTAAATCCTTCCTTGAAAGTCTATCTGGGCAGCCCAGCTGTGTGTCTCTGCCAGACTACCCTTACAAATGATTGTGTGGCAGTGGGCATCCCTTTGTTTCAATTGCCTTTAGTAATCGCTTCAGTGCTGGCCCTGTCCCAGCCATTGCATTTGATTGGAACAGAGCATAGAAGATTATCCCTTCGTTATGGGACATTTCTCATTGGATTTCAGGGAGATGACCCCATGCTGTGTTTACTAGCCATTAGCACTTGTCCCATTCAGTTTTAATATGTGGGGTATGATATTATAAAAAAACTGCAGTAGAAAAAATACTTTTATTTAGAGATAAAACGATGAGGCGGTCCATGTACCAGCTGCACAGTATAATAATTGTGTATTCTTAGGCAAGTTACTTAACCTCTGAATTCTACTTCTATATCTATAAAATTAGATTAACTTATTAAAACATGGTCATGAATATTAACTTACTGTATGCCAAGAGCATTGTTTAAAAAATGGTATTTCTCAACACACATGCAAAGTGGTAGCATTACTAGTAACAGGAATACTGAATATAGTACAGGGGTACCATTACCTTGACTTGGGCAAACCATCCAATCTGGGTGTGTCGAGGGGATTTCTAGCCTTTGCAATTACTTTTTAGTGAGTGGCTTCAAGCTATTCAAACTTCTCTTTTTCTCTGAGCAACTTTCAGTGCCCTTTCAAATGAATCATGCAAATATTAAAATTTGAAACAAAGTCTATTACCTTTTCTTCCTTCGCACTGTGTTTCCTTCTCTTTGAGGGCCAATAGCTGATCCTCTCTTCTGTTAACTTATTTCAATTTGCTACTAATGTGGGGATTTAGTAAAGCAATTTAAGTATTGAAGGAAAGAGAAATTTTTGAATCATTCATGAGGAAAATAATTGTTTTGTTTTTCCAATTGCAGCCTGCGACATTCAAGAAGCCGATGTGGTTTTCTTTTTTGATGGCTCTGACATGGTATCCAACTCAGAGTTTGTTGCCATGACAACTTTTCTGTCAGACATCATTGATAATTTTAACATTGAATCTCAGGGAATAAAAATTGGGCTGGCTCAATTTGGCCGTGACTTCCAAAAAATTATTGAGTTGAAAAACTCTCTGACTATAGCCAAGTTGAAGACTCAAATTCAAAAAATCACCAAGAGCAAGGGGTTTCCACGAATTGACCTGGCTCTTAGAAAAGTGAAAGTCATGTTTGATCCACCTTCTGGTGGGAGAAGAAACGCTGGTGTCCCTCAAATTTTGGTAGTTATCACATCCGGAGATCCCTACTATGATGTGTCAGAGGAAGTAAAAATCCTGAAAAACCTTGGAATTTGTGTCCTGGCTTGGGGCATAGGAAATGTTCATAAGGAACAACTTCTGCCAATAACAGGCAATTCTGAAAAAGTATTCACTTTCCAAGACTTTAGTAACTTAAGGGATATAGAGACGAAGAAAAGAATGGTCCGTGAAATCTGCCAGAGCTGCGGGAAAACCAGTAAGTGTTCCCCTTGTTCTTTATTTCTTTTTAATTTAATTGTACCTTCCCAGTGCTTCATTTCCCAAGGTATCCTAGGGGCCAGCTCTAGATGAACATATTTTTAGAATAGTGCACAGTGAAAATAGACCTTTTCTCTGTTTCTGGGAAGCTTGAGATCAGCCAGCCACCCTCAGAGACAAGGGAAAGGATGCAGAGGCTGGAGGAGGCCCTGGGTTGTGTCCTCTGGTCAGCCCTGTCCCTTCACTCCAACCCCGGGTTTATGCCCCTCTTTGCACCTGGACCTCAGTCTCCTGTTTCTACCCTTTCCACTTCTGGAAGTCCTAGAATGATGCCTTGCAACTGGTAGGAAGTAAGTAAAGCTAACATTTGCAGGTTGACAGCTTTACTATTTTAACTTTATTAAACGGTCTTGTAAGGGACTCAGTGTTCCTGTGTGTGTGTGTGTGTGTGTGTGTGTCTATATGAGCCTATCTATGTGCATGTTTTTTAATTAATTTATTTATTTATTAATTTATATTTTTACTTTATTTAAATCCAAGTTACTTAACATGTGGTGTAATAATGGTTTCAGGAGTAGAATTTAGTGATTCATCACTTACATATAACACCCAGTGCTCATCCCAACAAGTACCCTCCTTAATGTCCCTTGCCCATTTAGCCCATCTCCCTACCCAACAACCAACCAGTTTGTTGTCTGTATTTAAGTTTCCTATGTTTCGCCTCCCTCTCTGTTTTTATCTTAATTTTCCTTCCCTTCCCCATGTTCATCTGTTTTGTTTCTTAAATTGCACATGATGGCATTCGTGCAATCATAACATGGTGAAGATTTGAATTGTCCTGGGGATTATTTAATACCCAGAGGTCACAAACACAAATGGCTGCAAAGGCCAGGAAGGTAATATAAATGAGTCAGGGAGGCCGGGAGGGAAGGAAAAGAATGGAGAGCAATGGTGCATCTCATCGGGAGGGTGTTGCTCGCTCCAGCTGAGAGTCACCGTGTGGGACTCAGGTTCTGTATGTTTGGGCTGGGAGTTGGGAAGACAGCACACCAGGAAGCAGCGGTGAATGATAACATTTTGTAGAACTGGTACAACGTGCAGAAACTCCTCAGTGTGCTTCTGTTTCTAGAGTTATGACTGAAGCTACTTCTTTCACAAAATGGGTTGGTGTTTTCAAGGTCTCCAGATCTTCTACACCCCATTTGGGGTGCTCAGCTGGAAGCAGGTTACAGTGGGGCAAAGGGCCCTGGGACTGGAATCAGAAATCCGGGGTTCTTATTCTGGTTCAACAGCAGCAACCTCCATGAATCATTCTTTCCTCATGTGTACAATGAGCAACTGGGAAGGGTCAGAGGTGTCCAAATGGCAACTTGTAGCTGAATTGTGTTTGTCCTATGCAGTGTTGACAACTTGTTAAGATTAATTGCCAGCTTTTACAAACTGAAGATTTCACATAAAAATCTAGATTTCAGGCTTCTCTCTGAAAACTCTATCTGACAACACTGGGTCCCTTTTCCCACATGGCTGACTCTCAGCTGGAGCTGAGCAGTGACCAGATGGGTGGTTAGTCTCCATCCATCCTCTGTTCTCCCTGCCCATTTAGCTCATTTACATTATCCACGTGGCCTTTACAGCCATTTGAATGTGTGATCTCCGGATTAAACCATCTCTAAGGATAATTCAAATATTTAATATGATCATATGAATCATAGTATGTCATCATTAAAAGAAGAAAATATGCATGTGCAAACACACACACACACACACACACACACACACACACAGCCAGCCAGGAAGCCAGCCTCTGAGAATGAGGCTGAACCATGATTGGAACTTCAAATAGCTATTGGAACTTGTAATATTTGAAAAAGGAGAAAGGAAACACCTGTGTTATATGTTGATCAAGCAGCCAATATCTTCCTTCTTTCTTTGTGGGTGCTAGAGTCCCTCCAGCCCTGGGCCATGCCATGACTGCTCTCCTTATTTTCTGCCTCGTCTTCCCTTCCTTGTTCCTGTCTACTCATTAACCTGGCCTCATTTTCCTTGGTCTCCAGATTGCTTTATGGACGTCGTGGTTGGGTTTGACATTTCCACTCAACTGCCAGGGGCGCAGTTGTTCGAGGACCACCCCCGGCTGGAATCATACCTCCCAGGCATCTTAGAGGACATGACCTCCATCAGGGGGGTAAGCTGTGGGGCAGGCGCAGAGGTGCAGATGAACGTGGCCTTCAAGGTGAACGATGATGGAGAATTCCCTACTGAGTTCCAAATCTACCAGAAAGCAATATTTGACAGGCTGCTGCAGGTCACCGTTAATGGGCCAACTCATCTGAATGCACAGTTCTTGCGGTCTCTGTGGAATATGTTTAAGAAGGAATCTACATCCCAAGGACAGGTACTCACGTCACAGTCTCTCTCCCATCTCCGTGTTCTTTTGTTTGTTTCTTCCTCCCCAGTTATATGTTTCATTTTCACATCGTCCCATTTTCTGCTTTCCTCTTTCTCTAGGTGCTGCTCATCTTTTCAGATGGTCTTGGGGGTGAAAGCAAGATAATGCTTGAAAATCAATCAGACAGGCTCAGAGAAGCAGGTACTGAGTTGTGAATTTAAGTGGTGAAGCACAGAAGGTACTAAACAAGTCCCTACTTACTCAGGCGCCAAAGATCTTGGGATCTGTCTGGCCACTAGTAACAGATGCTGTTGGTGCCTCCCCAGAACCCCTAGACCTGCACACTGATCCCCCAGGGGCTGCAAATGCCATGACCAAGTGCTTACACCTGTGACCTACAGTCATGAGTTCTTGACTGACCTGAACCCTTACCTGACCCTTGCACCAGGGGTGGGTTTATACCATGTGCCACCTAGAAATGGAAGGGGGGGGCATCGATATAGGGATACAAAAACCCAGCACCTTTGCCTCCAGTGGGTCAACTGTGATACAGTTTATACCCCAGAGTCCTTCAGGAATCAGATTAAGGTGAAGCCCTTACTGACACACATCTTTGCTTACAACTTCCCCTTCTTTCTCCCCCTTAATAAACTAGATACACACAAATTCTTCCGTTAGATCCTGCTTCCAGGGCACCTGACCTAGGACACTCCTTACTGTTTCTGATTATCCATGTGAAGGACAGACACACGGATCTTGAAAAGCACTTCTTACTATCCATGTCATAGTTTCAGACTGAGCTGGAAGCTAAATGCAGAAATTGAGAGTCATATGCAGTGACAGGAGGGTCCACTGATCATTAGACGGGATGCATTGTTTGAGACTTCTGGGCGTAGACCCACGCTGGCTTCTGGGGTTTAGGTTCTGTGGGCAACCTCCCTGGAGGCCACAAAGTCTCCTGCATGATTGCTGGGTTATGTCACCCTCCTTTCCCACTGTTCTGGGCACATCAGTTTCCTTAGTACAGCTTCTGGCACTTTGCAGGGTCCCACCCCCGCTCCCCACTCCCGCCTTCCTTCACTCCCCACATTTAGTACCCCAGGCACTCAGAGCCACCTGCTTCTTCCTCCAGTACACCTCATGGCTCAGTCCTCCCTATCCTGGCATACACTTTTCTTCTACATAAAACTCTCCCCCATCTCAGCTCCTCCCCAGTCCTTCTCTCCACCTTCAGTCTCTGGTTCTCTTCCTTGACCAGCTTCCATTCGTCCTTCAGGCTCAGCTTAGACATCAGTTCTTGGCGGATACCTTCCATGACTTTCCAGGGCTGAGTTAGGAGTTTCTCCTTTAGGCTTTCAAAGCATGCTGCCATTCTGTCTCAGGACACTTATCACTTCTCAGGGCAACTATCTGATCCCTGTCTTCCTTCTCTGTTGGACTGTATGTACTTCTCTGCAGGGACAGAGTGTGCCTGTTCTATTCATCGTGTATCCCTGATACAATGATTGATACATAATAGGCTCCTAATAAACAAAGATTTGTTTAATGAAAGGATAGACAGAGTAAATGGACTAGTGAATGAATTAACAAGTGAGTGGATGAATGAATGAATGAATGAATGAATGAATGAAATCTGGTTATGGCCAACACTTCACCCTGAGCTTTCCTCAGGCTCTCAGGGCCCGAGCCCCCAGGGGTGTTTGGCTGTGGAGATGACTTTGAGAACTATTTTTTTTTAAATGTTTATTTATTTTTGAGAGAGAGAAAGAGAGAGAGAGGGAGAGAGAGGAGGTAGAGGGGCAGAGAGAAAGAGAATCCCAAGCAGGATCTGTTCTGTCACCACAGAACCCAATGTGGGTCTCGATCTCACAAACTGTGAAATCATGACCTGAGCTGAAATCAAGAGTCGGACATTCAACCAAAGGGGCCACCCAGGTGCTCTGAGAACTACTGTTAATTTAAAAATTCAGAAAAACTCTGAAGCTGAACAATTCCCTTTCTTATAAATTGCTTTTAAATGCCCAAGAATTGCATCAAAACTTGGTGGTGAGGCATTAAACACAGTTTTCTGCTAGTGTTTTTCTGTCAGATTTGTACATAGTTGCTCTTGGAATACTTTTTCTCTGGGGATTTCTTACTGAGGCCTGAGCAAGCAAGCAAAGTTGTTGGGTTCCTCATACATCAAGAGTCCTGCTTCTTCTTAATGTTTCCGTTTCCCCTTTTTGATTCTCTGAACACCGTTCACCAAGTAGAAATAGGATGGGCTTTTCCTCTTTTTTAACGTGCAACCCCTTTTGTTTTGAATCTGTCATGTTTACTGACCAGGACTCGATGCACTTCTGGTGGTCTCCCTAAACACGACTGCCCACGATGAGTTTTCCAGCTTTGAATTTGGGAAGGGATTTGATTACAGGACTCATCTGACCATTGGAACAAGAGAACTGGGCAAGATGCTATCACAGTACCTGGTGAGTTGTGGAACAGACACGCAGTTACTCAAAAGGCCATCAGAACGAAACTGGAATTTTGATGAGCATTTCCAGAGAGTGCCTTGCTTACCCCATTACACTCAGCGCATGGTCTTTAGTATGTGAAAAAGTGTGAAAGACCTGAGCTGCATATTCTTTTTTAAATTTTTAATGTTTATTTACCCTTGAGAGAGAGGCAGAGCATGAGCAGGGGAGGGGCAGAGAAAGACAGACACAGAATCCGAAGCAGGCTCCAGGCCCTGAGCTGTCACCACAGCAGGGCCCGACGTGGGGCTGGAACTCACCAACCATGAGATCATGACCCCAGCCAAAGTTGGCCGCTCAACTGACTGAGCCACCCAGGTGCCCTGTAAGCCGCGTATGTTTGGTTTTGTGTGTCCTTCCGCCCTTATCATCTCACCAAATGAATGCACAGGGAACTAAAAAACCAACTAGCCCCTCATTAAATAAAAAATCACCCAGCAGTTTATACTGCAGAAATCCTCAGAAAAGAGGAGTCTGTCAACTAGGAGCCAGCCAGTCATGTGCAAACTCAGCCTGTGGTCCTCTGTGGGGCAGTCGCCCTTTCTATAGAGAGGTCATTTCCTGGGAGAGGGTATCATGCGTCACAGTTGCTAGCCCAGTGCCCTGTCTTCAGTATTAATTCAAAAAGCACCTCTGATCCTCCGCAGCCCCTCCCCCAAAGAGAAAAGATGGCCGTGTAGTTGGTGCGTTATGATCTGCGTGAATATAGTTCTTAACGTTGTGACGTTCCTGACAATTGTTGCTCTCTTGTTTGCTTTTTCCAGGGAAACATTGCAGAGAGGACTTGCTGCTGCACATTTTGCAAGTGTTCAGGGAGTGCAGGTCTTCCTGGGATGCCAGGACTGCAGGCCATGAAGGTGCCATTCAGTTGTGCCTTGAGAGGGTGGGTGGGGCTGAGGCCAAGTGGCTGAATGTGCAGACTTCACTGGGTCCTCGTGGAATTGCCTCGGGCATTTAGTTCACTGTGTCTTCTTTGGGTATTTCCTGTGACTCCTGTGGTGTAGGAGCCAGTTCAGAGGGGCTCACTTTTGAATACTGCTGTGAAGAATAACTCCCGTTTTCCTTATATATCCCTCATGATGTTGCTCCTCGGTTTTGCAATTTTTTTTAATAAAAATTTTTTTAACATTTATTTACTGTTGAGAGACAGAGACAGAGCATGAGCAGGGGAGGAGCAGAGAGAGAAGGAGGCACAGACTCTGAAGCAGGCTCCAGGCTCCGAGCTGTCAAGGACAGAGCCTGACGCGGGGCTGAAACTCAGGGCCCACGAATCGTGAGATCATGACCTGAGCTGAAGTCAGGCGCTTAACCGACTCAGCCACCCAGGCGCCCCCTCGGTTTTGCGATTTGTACTTTTGCACCTGCTTTCAACAGTTTGGAGGGTGCAAGAGGTGTTAGAAACAGTGGGGAAAGTTGTCCTTCATCGGCGGTGAATGAAACTGAGCTGCAAAGAGAGCAAAGCATTGCAGATTAATAGGCTTTTTAAAAATGCAGTATACAAGATCAATTACACAGCGATAGCTTAAATAAATATGGTCTCTTCATTCATGGAGTGCTCTAAGGTGATGAGAATGAATGAGCTACAGGTATATACGACAACATGAATAGGTGTTACAAACACTGTAGTAGCCAAAAAAAGAAAAAAAGTAAAACGTAGAAGAATACATATAGTCTGGTTCCATTTATAAAAAGTCTGAAAGCAGGCAACACTAACCTATCAAGTATGTCTGGGGGTAAGTCAGGACCTGTGTTACTGGGTGAGGAAAGCAAACCTCAGTTTAAATCTTTGCCACAAATAGGCCACAAGGCAGTGAAAGCACACGTGGCAGAGGGAGAGATGATCACAAGGGATATGTAGCCTTGTTGTCGGGAGGAGTGCTTCTTCCCTGAGCTCTCAGAAAAGCAGAAGAAAATGCTCTCTTTGGAAAGTGACCAGTTTGCCTGCTGGGAGAGTTACGGTGGCCACAGCTGCCGGCCATGCAGCCTCAGGTGCGGACTGACCCGGATGCCCTGACCTGCAACGTGGAATCCACAGGTCACCTTCCTGTAGAGGTCAGAGGTTGTCAGACTCTCCCCAGACTCACAGCCACCCCTGCCTGCACTGTGAGCGAGCTGAAGGGAGGGACTTGTCTATAACGCCTAACGATTTCACAAGTTCGAATTGGAGGAAGCCAGCTGAAGTGCATTTTCTCTCTTCCCTCCCAGGGCTCTCCGGGTATAAAAGGCAGCAGAGGACATCGGGGAGAGGACGGGGACCCTGTAAGTTCTTCTGACCCTCTCCCACGACATGAGCAGTGATTTTCTTTTGCATGGAAAGCCTTATGTTCCTACAGAAGGGGTTTTCTGGTGGTTTTGGAGGAAGATAGGTTGTTTCCCCCTCCTTTTACTTGTCTGGGTCATGAGTACTTGCCAAATGTACTTTTGGGGGGAAGGAGGAAGCAGACTTACCTACACGTTGCCTGGCATGTTTTTATCAGTGGCAGGGAGCCGGGCACGCTCCGGTCCCCCCACATCCCCCTGCAGGGTGAAGCAAGGCTATCTTGAGGGGCTGCCTTTGGACCCAGAGTTCAGCGTTTAGTACATGGAGAGGCTCGGCTTTGTGGTTACGTGGTACACAGAAGTTTTCTAATCTCAATCTTTGACCCTCAAACCGGAAATCTCACTAGATTCATCAATCAAATTGGGAGAATAGATTTGGAGGAACTGAAACACTTGGGTGGCTCCGTTTGGGGCAGGGAAAGTTCAGGAAGCATCCAGCCTGCACCTCCATCTCCTTAGCTGCAAGCTAGCTCTTCGTCTGGGCGGCAAGTTATGATGAAAAGCACAGGCTGTGTAGTCAGACAGCCAAGGGATGACCTGGACCAGAGACCTTGGCAGGACACTTAACTTCCTGACCCCCAGTCTGCCGATCTGTAAAACATTTATACATTCCTCTGACTCTAGTGCTATCCTAGTTTACACAATGACCACCGAGGGGAGAGTTCTAACTCACCTACCACGTAGCTGCAGAGGGGTCTCGGAGCCCACCCAGGCAGCACTGAGGGCTTTGACCGGGTGTCTGGCCTTGAGCCCTCATCTGGCTGACCGTCTAGTCAATGGGAAGCTGCAGTGTTTTGGTAGCTCTCGCGACCTTTGGCCACAAGTGAGGCCTCATGCTTTCCTGGGAGTAATCTTCAGAATAAAGAAAGCAAAGCAGGAAGAAGGAAAATCCCTTCTCCCATCACCTCTCAGGAAGGGAAGAACCAAGCTCATTGCTAAACAATTAGTTATCCAAACAGCAAACCGTCAGCATCCACCCTGCACCCAGATTTGAGCCAGGCACCAGGGACGCAACTGGGGAAAGAGATAGCTGGGGGCTCCTGCCCTCAAGGAGCACAACATTGCTTTTCCCTCGAGATTCATTTTAAGCCGGCATTTACCTGTGTTTAAATATTTCCCGGGAGAACCAGGATTGCTAGGAGATGCGTACATCATTGACCTTGAACACTTTCCCCCCCCCGAGCGGATGATCTGACTCGGGCTCTTTCACCTGGGGGTCATTTCCGTGAACACGAGCATTCCCCATCTCCCAGCACTTGTGGTAGTGGCCCCTCCCTCCCTTCAGCTCCTTGGACTTAGCCGCAGTCCCCTGGGACTGGCTTGCTTCAGTACTGACTTTTCCCGCAGCACTGGGGCCTTGGGCACAATTTCAGGGCCAACGCGTATTACTGGAGTATTTGAAAGGTGGCTGGAAAGTAGATTGACTTCCAAACTTTTGTGCTGTCTGATGAGATGGTAAAACATCCAGGCTCATCCCGCACTTCTGTGTGATCTTGGGTCTGCAAGGAAGCCCTGCAGGTTGGCACGGAAGACGCTGGAATAGAGGGGGAAAACCAGACTTAAATGAACACATTTGTGGAAAGATTTGCTCTGTCTGAAGCTCAGAGTCCTCCTGTTGCGCTAGCTTCTCTCTTAAAAAGTAAACTGCTGGCAGCATCTGACAGACGAGTCACTTTGGATACCTGTTTGGGTACCTTTTCTTAGGGAAGACGAGGAGAAATTGGACCCACAGGAGATAAAGGGATTGCAGGATGTCCAGGGGAGCACGGCCAAAAGGTAAGCCCTGCTGGAAATGTGATCTTGAATTCCCTACAACAGCCTCTTGCCTCTTTCCTCCCTCCCTCCCTCCCTCCCTCCCTCCTTTTCTCTCTTCCATCCCCCCCATGCCCCGCCCCTTTCCCTTTCTCCAATTACATGTTAGTGTCCTCCCCTTCAGACTAATTCTACTTCTTAGAAACCTCAATGAGTTTTGAGCCCACCTCAAAACATAGGTGGTGTTCAATCCCACCTATATAACCTCTGTGATTGTAGAACCAGAAGCCACTAAAGAACAACACAATCACCCTCTTTAGGGAGGCAGCCACATCCCGCCCCAACAGGGTGTGAATCCACCTTCTGACTATCTTTGATGTGTCAGTGAGAGATATTTCATCTTTTACAGGGAGCCAAAGGATATTCTGGATTCAAGGTACTGTAGTGTCTTCTCAGTCGAATTTGATTTCCTGGCGGGATTAGTTTCCCAGGAAGCATGTGGCCGAGCTCCCCTCTGACCCGATTGTGCTCCTTGTTGTCCCTCAGGGAGAAAAAGGAGACGATGGGTTTAACGGACTGGATGGGGAGGAGGTAAGCTATCTTTCAAGTACTGTAACATCGTCATGAGGTTGACGTATTGCTCTTTAAATGGGGATTTTGTTTTCCTTGTTTTCTTTTAGGGCTTTCATGGGTTACCTGGGACAAAAGGAGAAAAAGGCGATCCAGGATCCCAGGTAAATCTTCAATAAATCAAAGAAGGAGAATTTGGTGATGGAGATAGTCTTAACTGCTATGCGCCAGTGCTTAGAAGGGACAAAATTGAGAGCTGACTTGACCACACAATGAAGGCCTGTTACTACTGAATAAATGCTGCCTTCCCATTTGGGAATCTTCAAGAATTCCATTGAGGGATTCAAAGCGTGCAAGGTTCTTCGTTTGGTGTCTTCCACAGAAGTCTGAAAATGATTGTTTTTGCCTCCCAGTAGCTTCCTTGTTTGCATCAGGAAAAAAAAAAAACCATAAAAATCAAGAGAAAGATACAGAATTATTTTGGTGACCTTGGTGTAGTAAATCACAGTGAAACTTTTTTTATCTTAAATTCATTTCAATACTGATTAATATATGCCGGTTGGTTCCAAACAGCTCTGCTTATATGTTCTGATCCATTTATTTATGCAATATTTTTGAATATCTGGCATGTGCCGAACACCGAGTTATATGCTGATGATTCAGAGACGAACCACACTGACCTTGTCCTCAAGGATCCCCAGACGTAGAAAGACAGACATATTAATTGCTAATGACAGTGCAGAATGTGATTGAGGCCATGTAGACAACTACGTGAGAGCCCAGAGAAGGGCACCTAACTCAGCCCTAACTCAGGTGGGGAGGGAGTTCAGAAAGTCTTTCTGGAGGAAATGATCCCTGAGCTGAAGATGATAGGAATTAGCAAGGCATGGAGAAAGGCCATTCTAGACAGAAGGAACAGCATAAGCAAAGACACGGAGGCTCGAGAGCACTGCAGATTGAGCATTAGAGTACAGGTAGAGGGAGGTGAGGTTCCAGTGGTGGCCAGAAGAGATTGGGAAGACGCCGGGGAGCCATGTTGAGGAGTTAGGCTTTTAACGTTAGGAGATTGGGAACCTTTAAAAGATTTTAAGTACGGGCGCCACAACTGAATTTGCGTGTTGAACATACTACTTGTCGGTGGTGTGGAGACTGTGTCAGAGATGACATAGGTGCAAGGCAAAGATGAGAGGATCTGGAACAACCGAGGGGAGAAGTGACAAAGCCTTCAAGTAAAGCAACGTCAGTGAGAACAGACACATGACGTACTAATACTAAGGACGTGGCAGGGCCCGGGCCGGAATGAGCAGTGGGGTGCAGGATTTACGGACGTACTCCTTCTCAGAGCTCTGCCAAATGTGTCTCCCTAAATACTGCACCCCAGGTGACTTGTTTCTCTCACCCTAGTTCTGGCTCCGGCACAGATCTCTAGATCTAGGTGACCAGAGAAGCAGGAAATGAGGAGTCATTCAGAATGCCTGGAACGGTACTGGCTTGGGCAAGCTCAGTTGGGAACACTTGAGTCTGAGTTGTCAACTGGAGCATTTCCTGTGGAGGTTTCCAGTGAGCAACTGCATTATAAATGTCAGAGGTTCCTAGACTGGCTGGGATGTCCAGTACAATCCCCACTAGCAATATATGACATTTAAATTCAAATTGGTGAAAGTGAAAACTCCCGCCCTTCAGTTGTACTAGCCACATTCCATGTGCTCAATAGCCACATATGGCTAGTGGTTACCATCTTAGACAACTCAGAGAATATTTCTATTAGGGCAGAAAGTTCTTTGGCGTAGCGCTATGCTAGATCACGAGAGTTTTCCCATTGCTCATTGTCACTCTAGATAATCCTGACTAGCGATCATCTTGACCTTTTAACACTGAACTGAATATCGCTTGAGAAGGCTGAGGAAACTGGCTGGGATAAAGGAACATGGATCATTTTGTCTGATTGACTTTCTTGCCGCCAAAACCACACGCTTGACTCTTTAACACCATTCTGAAACCCTCCTACAAGCTAACTCAGAAGCTCATTTTATTTTTTTTTAGGGCAGCCCAGGTTCCAGAGGCCCCCCTGGGAGATATGGGGAGAAGGGCTTCCCAGGAGATCCTGTAAGTTACTAGGGTCTGGTTGGCTCTGAATTATGTAGTTGCTCTAAGCTCCTATCTCCTCTCCCTTGTGTCTCCCACTAACCTCTAGGTGAAGGCTTGTCTCCTTGTCTTGGGAGCAGGGGTAGTAGGTATTGTCCAAGACTTATCTGCTTGGGAAAAATCTGTCCACATCTGATTTTAGCTGATTATATTGAAAATTTCGGGGCACCTGGGTGAGTTAAGTTACCCAGGCACCTGGGTGAGTCAGTTAAGTGTCCGGCTTTGGCTCAGGTCACGATCTCACAGTTTGTGAGTTTGAGCCCCACGTTGGCCTTGCTGCTATCAGCCTGTCAGCACAAAGCCCCGCATCAGATCCTCTGTCCTCCTCTCACTCTGCTCCTCCCCCGCTTGTGCTCTCTCTTTTCAAAAAGTAATTAAAATTAAAAAAAAAAAAATTGGAGCTGGGAGCTCAGGTTCCATCTCAATCATCCTTATTGTTATATAGAGACTTCCAAAGTCCTTTTCGGGAGACGTTTCCACAGTTCTGCTTCTTGGGCTTATAATCTTACAGACTCCCTATTTGCAGACTCAGTTACAAGGGAATCTTATTACACCTCTAAGGGGGTACCATAAGCATGTTCAGCCATCAGTGAAGCTGCCGATACAGAGAAGAGATCATTGCCATGGCTTTGGCAAACACTCTTATCACTTTGTTGATCACCAAACCCTCTTCAAACTTGGGGAAATATTATTGTATTTTTTCTCAAAAGTCGATGAATTTCAAATATGGAGAATTTTCTGTCACCCCTTCTCACTTAACCCAAATTAGCTTAATACATGAACATTGTACCATTGTATTTGAAAAAAAAAAAAAGCTGATATTCCTTGGTTCTAAAATACTTTTTATATCTTCCTCTAGGGTAATCCAGGACGCAACAGTAACATCAAAGGACAGAAGGGCTCCAAAGGAGAACAAGGAAGACAAGTAATTGGTTCTGTTTTACGTACAGAGAACCTATAGACCTATTTACATATATATGAATGATTAATTCTGTTACTGAATGGAGGCTTTCATGAAGTCTTAATTATTTAATAAAATATGTAACCCTTCTATAATTGAATAACAGCCCCGAGTTCACATTTAAAACAGCATTATTTTCTGAAAACAGGACACATATGTAGTAGGTTATACTTTTAGGGGTTAAATTATTAAGTTTCTGGCAGGTGACATTATTGTAATGGGAAACTGATAGTTAGCAGTGCACGTTACTACACCATTTTCCTCATTAACAGATATATACCCAATAGTGTTAACATGCAGAAGATTCTAGCATGACACATTTGCTCTGCTGTTTTAATAGTGAGTGAGGTTTTTATGCTGATGTAATTAGTCAGAATATATTGCCTTATGATCTTGGGGGAACAATTGTATTTCTAGGGTAGAACTGGACAGAAAGGGACTCCAGGTGATCCTAATTCCAGAGGAATAAGGGTAAGTTTTTCCGTGAACATTTATTTCCCCTCCTTATCATCTGACGATGCCATAAAGGTTTTCACAATATTTGCCCCTGCAGAGTTGGCTGGCCCAGGGCTGATCCATTGTCACTATTGTCATTTGGGGCTAGATGGTGTGAGGGGCTGTCATGTACATTCGAGGAGGTCTAAGAGCATCCCTGTTCTCTACCCACTAGATGTCAGTAGCACTCACTCCCCCCAAGTTGTGGCAGACAAAAAACATCTGCAGATTTTGCCAAATGTCTGGGATGAGGGGGAGTGGGGAGTGAGAGTAGGGGGCAAAATTACTCCTAGATGAGAACCTCTGTGACAGTCTGCCTTCCTCTTTCTGCCTTCCAGAAGCTTTTGAATGTCTTTGGAGAGAGTCAATGCTTTAACATGAAAGTTCTCCTCCGGTAGCTTAGCATCTCTGAACTTCTATAAGAATATGAATTGGGTAAACCCACTCTCTTTATCTTCAGATGTCGCCAATGGGAAAGAAGAATCACAGATAAATTCTTGAATGAACCAAAACACCGGTGACTAGGAACAAGCCTCTGGCAACTTCGAGAGCCTAGGGCAACTTTATAGCATCCCATGTGATGCCAGGCCTAAAACAGGAATACTGGATATCCCCTTCTTTTTATGGAACAACTAAGAAATCGCTTTTCTTTTTGTGCATTACTAAAGTGGGAGATGATATTTATAATGTGCTAGAAATCCTTCTGTCATGCACTCAGAATGGAGATCATAAAAAGACAATAACGCACAGTCTCCTAGATTGGACCCTGCACCTTGTTTGATCGAGAAGTGAAAATACTTGGCCTTCTTTTCTGTTGCAGACCTGGAGTCTTCTCATCACTTTGAAGGCCATGGCCGATTGCCTTTTTCTCTGATCTAGATAGTGGAGAAATGTGTTGTAATTCCTCTTGCCTTTGTTTATCTTGAATCATAGTTATTAAGGGATAGGATCTACAGTCAGTTGGCTTAGGCTTCCTGGTGCTTCTGGTAAAAATTCTCTGGGACCTTGCCCTCTTCTCCACACAAGAGAATCAAAATTAACCAGAGGAATCCAGGGAACAGCAACATATACTACATGCAATAAATTTAAAAAAATTTTTTTAAATGTTTATTTATTTTTGAGAGACAGAGCACAAGTGGGGGAGGGGCAGAGAGAGAGGGAGAGCCAGAATCCGAAGCAGACCCCAGGCTCTGAGCTGTCAACACAGAGCCCAACATGGGGCTCGAACCCACAAGCTGTGAGATCATGACCTGCGGATGCTCAACCGACTGAGCCACCCAGGCACCCCTACATGCAATAAATTTTAAAGATAAATATATATTTTTCTTGGTTTAAGAGAAAATACATTAGTTTGAAATAGCTTTATAACTATCCCCCTCAATCAAATACTTTTGAAAAGAGATGCTAGGAATGGGGCTGGGGATTACTACTTGGACAAACCAGCCAGTGACTCTAAATCACTTCAGAGACAGGAGGCTCTCACCCGCCCTCTCCTATCTTCACCCATTTTCCTGCCCAGCTCCTCCTTTGTAACCTCTCTTCTCCTGAACTGAACAAGGCTATGTGAATATAGAACAACATTAAGCTTTTCTACCTCTTCCCCAACTTTTCCAGTGAAGGCAAGAATTCTCTCTGAGGGTCAGAGGATCTTAAGTAGATAACAGATTCTAAGAACACAAGCAAACCTAAGACATGGCCGCCTGCGGGACAGAATTCCAACTTATGCAAGTTGATTGTACCGGCTGTTGCCAAGACGGGGGCTTGATATTCTGAGAACCAGAGCACTAGAATCGACAGTCCAGGTCCCTTGTTTTTGGCCTGTCACACACAGATGCTTATACGGGCACCTGGGTGGCTCAGCCAGTTGAGAGTTGGACTCTGGCTTGGGTCATGATCTCACAGTTTGTGAGTTGGAGCCCCACGTGGGGCTTGCGGCTGTCAGTGCAGAGCCCATTTTGGATCCTCTGTCTCCCTCTCTCTCTGCCCCTGCCCCACTCGCACTGTCTCTCAAAGATAAGCTAACATTAAAAAAAACACACAACTGCTTTTAAATAATAGTATTTCTACTTCTGTAGCATTTATTTTATGTCACGTCCTGATCAAATCACTTTCAAATACTAATTCATTAAATCCTCATAACAAGCCTACTAGGTAGATATTATTATTTATATCCATTTTGCAGATGAGAATAACAAGGACCCTTGGAACACTTGCCCAGGATCAGGATAGGTAGCAAGTGGCAGAACTGGGGTTTGAACCCAGACTGTCTCACACCAGAGTCTGGAGTCCCGACCTCCTGGCTAAGGCTTACTGAGCAATTGCTCTGTGCCACACAAGCTTCAAAGGGCAGCCTTGAGCTCAGGAGTACCTGACTTCTAAAGGCACACCCTAACCATTGTGCAATATTGTCTGCATGTAGTTCAAAAGTTCTTTTACCCTTTTAATGGAGACATCCCAGGATAGTAGTGGCCTCAACCTTTGTTTGCTGTTTCTTCCCTACTTTCATTTGTCAGGAGCTCTATTAGTCCCATCAAGGAACAAAGAGCTCACAGGTTACAATGGGTAACTTCTCCCAAAGGGCATTTGCATTTTGAAAGCAGAGTACCTGAATCAAGGGGGCAGAACCCCAGGAGAGGAATTCGAATCATTATCCAAAGTGGTAGAGGTGATACTTGGTCAGGTAGTTCGTTCTAAGGAAATTCAGAAGGTAGGCAGTTGAAAGAAAACCGATTCTGAAATAATTTCCATGGCTACCTTTCTGAATGCATGAATAGAAATTTTTTTTTTTAAGTATTTGTCTTGTACCTAAAGGAATCATAGTCATTTATCACAATACAAAGTAGACTGGTGATTGGGATGTTCCATAGCTCTCTCAGAGGGGCAGGGGTGAGGGGGGTGTGAGGGTATAGATTTTATTGCTGCTGTTTAGGGAAAAAGAAGTTAAAATCTGGGGTCTGAGTCCTTTCCTGCCTAGAACACTCTCTGGAGAGGGTGTGACAAAGGCGGACACTTAGGTGGGGAGCCTGAGCTGGTGACATGGAAATCACCACTGGTTAAGTACAAACAGGCCGGTGGCCCGGCCGCTGGACCGCCACGTCATTGGGCAGACCCCGTCGGCCATTTCCTTCTTGTAGAATTCCTTGGAAACAAACCTCAGTGGGCCCACGTGTGAAGCACTGAACCTAACAATTTTTACTCTCCCCTAAGATACATTCAGGGCCTGGGACAGAGAGACAGACAGGACACAGCTTGTTCTCATGTAGGAAGCCTCTGATTAGCAGACAGTACTCTATGGAATTTGCTGAAGAGGGAAGGATAGAAGACAGGTTCTTCAGAATGATTTGATCCTCCAAACAACCTCCTGAATAATTGTCAGACTGGAGCTGGATCTGTAATGACTTTCAGATTGGCTTTCAATCAATCCCCCAAATGTTAGTCTATAATGAAGTGCCCAGTGAGAAAACTTGTCTTTCCAAAGTGCCTCAGGGAAGCCATTTCTGTGAGCTGCTCATTACTTATGTCTGTCAGGGAATGAAACAGGCTGGTTTGCCTCTAAGAACCCTCCACTTGGCTACATACACACTAACACTTTGCCTTTTCTGTTCCAGGGAAGGGAAGGCCAAAGGGGGCCCCCAGGTGTCCCGGTAAGTACCCTTTACTTCCTGCCCTTCGAGGTAGTTGGTTCCAAGGAGAGTCCTCATGGGCAGATGGCACTGGGAATGAACAAGAATGTGACAAAGATGTTCTAGGAAGTGTAGAGCAATAGAAATGGCCCCACCCATGGAGGGGAAACAAGGGCCCATCAGCTCAGCTGCCAGGAACTGGATGGGCCTGACCTAAGGCAGAGCCTCCTTCACAGGCACCTCATAGACAAGAGGATCTGTGCGATCCCAAATGTTATATATTTGACTGCCTTTCACAAGCACTGGGAATCAACTGCATGGGAGGGAAATTCCTTACTAGAGTAAGAAACAATCTTGTGTTCATTTTTTAGTATGGAAATGAATAGAATCCTAGGCAAAGTAAGGGGTGAGCCAAGGTTCAGTCAAAGTATTGCCCATGTACTATGTATTACGGTACTAGGTAGTATAAAGAGAAAATCTCTAGGGAAACTATGTGGAGACAGTATTAACACTGAAAACTCGTTCATCAGGGGGAGCCGGGAAATCCTGGACTTCCAGGTGCCCAGGGAGCTGACGGATTACAAGGCCCACAGGTATGTTGAAGTAGTCATAAATGCTGATAAATAATGCTGAGTTATTCCAATAGGAAGCCAGTGGGTAGTTCTGTATAAAAATAAATAACTGAGAAATGCTTAATCTGCTCCTGCCCTCCTCCATGGTCTATGTTTCTGGAATTCTACATTTCCCATCATGGGAGAGTGATTGTGCTCCATCAGACCTGCTCCTATTTTGCAGCTCATGAATAGAGAAAATGGCTGCTCTTGTGCTCACCCAGTATTGTATCAGCTTGTTAGTAATAATGAATTATTAGGACCTTACTATTATATTAGTAATCAACGAATTACTATTAATTAGTAACAATTACTAATTAGTAATTAGTAGGTACCTGAGCCCTATCTTTTGCCTTCCAGAGAGTGATCAATGGCTCATGATTCAGACATGAGCCATTTTTTCTTGATCGTATCATTGCTGATATGGGCATCGGAGTCAGGACATCTCTGTCTCTCCTTCATGTTGGGAAGGTGCTGGGGTCATCCCTGGAGAATGGTTTTGTAACACATGGATATTTAGTTACCTTATGGAGCCTGCTTGAAGCCAGGATTCGTCTGGAAGGTGTGCCTAGACCTAAGACCTTCTCAAGAGTTCATTTTTCTTTTAGGAAGTTTCAGATACGCCAAAGTAGAATTTGGTATTCTCTTGCGGTTTCTGGGGTCCCTGAATCAAACCCCCAACTAGCAAATCCTTTAGGCTGAGTAACCACGTGACCAGCCCAGATCCATCTCCCCTTTGTAGGGAGAAGGGGGACATTAGCTCAGCTGCTCCAGGGTCCCTTTGATACTCAGGCGGAGAACGACGGCTCATCCAGTGGGTACAACCATTGTACAGCTGGTACCCGGGAGTCAGGAAACATCACCAGCACCTCTAGTTTTTTCTTCCATGCAAGAGATCTATACGAGAACCTTGCATCAGATGCTAATATAGTGGAAAATAGGCTTGAATTCCTCTGGTAGAGCTTCTGCTGCTAAAATGTCCTCTTGGGCCAACTTGAAACAACTTAGCTTTCCATTTTCCACGTTGACGATGAGCACTCTGGCCCAGGTAACCTGCCCCAACAAAGGAATCCATCTGACCGTTGTTTGCATCTTCACCCCTTCTTCTAAGGGTTTTATTTCTCCCTTTGGTCTCCTTTTCATTTCCCCCTGTCAGAGGAGGATGAAGGTCTTAGACCCAGGCAGAGATGCCTGGATAAGATCTGTACCATGGAGTCTGGGCCTCCACTCAGTCCCTTTGGTAAGATACGCTTAACCTCACAGTTACAAGGTGACTTGTGGTGTTGGACCAGCGCTTTTCTGTGGACATGTTTCAAAAGCATTAAAGAAGAAAGTACGTTTTCATTGCTTCATGTAATTATACTTCTCGTTACCACATTAGGGGGGAAATGGAATTCCTGGCAGCAAAGGAGAGAAGGGAAGCCCAGGGCACAAAGGACCTCAGGTGAGTGACTCGGGAACGTTGGGAGTCAGTGGTCTCCAATCAGACCATTTTCTCTTACTTCAGAAACATCGTCATACATAGTTTATTTTATATTATCTGCGTTTGGGGTATTTTATTTTTCAATTAACTTGGGACACATTTGGGACAAAAAGAATTGGCAGCAAATTTTAGCACAGCCCCGAGTCCTTGCACGTCACATAAGCCCTCCTCTCTCTCCTTCACTGGGGTTTTACTGGGAGAGCACGGACCCATCGCATCAGCCCCAAGAAAGCATTTGGAAGAGTACAGATCTCGCAGACTTGTGAACATTTCAAAACCTGATTCCCTCTGCTGACTTTTCTAACTTTTAAGAATGTATCTGTGCCACATGTATCTCCACCGACTGTAGATGTTTGAAAATGGACTCTACAAAGATCCCTCGCCACCCAAATTGACTTGATTCCTCAGCTCACCCTCTGAATCTATTTGGTCCCTAGGTTTCTGACAGTGAGTGATAAGAGTGGGGATGGCTGGTGAGGGGATTCCTATGAAAAATGTTCTGAATCTGTTCAGTTCTTCAGCTCCGACAGCGAGAATTCAGAAGGAACACCTGTTTGCCTCCTTATCATGCCGGCATGTTTGTGGAAGACACTTGTGCCCATTTTCAGATTGGGACTGAAACACACTGTGCATAGAGTTCCAGATGCGCGCATGGTGTAATGCTCACGAGGGGCAATGTCTCGTTCTCACAAAATCAGTACATTCCAACCAATGTGCCGCATGTAGAAATAGCATATGTCCTGTCAAGAGCACCCTTTCTGTTTCTCACGAAGGCCCCGGGCGGACTAGTGGTGTCCCCGCAGATGAAGATTTGTGGTCCTCTAAGCCAGACTGTAAGCCGAGTCACCTGCTTTCAGCACAGATGTCTCTCTCCCCTGGGTGGCTGGGTCTCTTGTTAAGCAGGCATCAAGGAGCTGTTGGAAATGACACGAAGAAAAGCGAAACTGATCTAAGGGGCTTTCTAAGAATTGTTGCAACACCCACATACGTGTCTCCCATTTTCGTTCAGGGCTTTCCTGGGCCGATGGGAGCTAAAGGGAGCCTTGGAAATCCCGGACCCGCAGGGAAAAAAGTAAGTGTCATCTCCTATAGATTTAAATACTGAGAAAAAAGTACTGCCCTTCTTTTCTTGATTTCCATATTAATTCCTCGCAGGAGAGGGGCACCCTCAACCCCCCCCCCCACCTGCTTTCTGCGATACATTCTTTTGCTTCCACTGAGCAAAGAATTTCTAAATGCTTATCTCTTCCTGACACTGCCCTGTTTCACGAGGAGAGACACTGTGATCTCACGCGTGGTGAAATAACTCTGAAAACTTTCTTCAACTCCCCGATTTCCTGCAGGCATGAATGTATGCACGGGGCAGAGTCCAGAAGGGGGGTGTCCAGACTCAATCTGCTTGTGCATACCATTCTCTCATTCACCCTACTGTCTCTGATGTGGCTCTTTTGGAGACTGTCAGACAGCGGACTGTTGGCCTCTTCAGAATCCCACTCCCTGCTTAACACCTTTAAGCGGCTCCCTGTCCCACGGCCAGCTGTGACTGGCAACTGTGCAGTCACCCTGGGGGCCCAGCTTAGAAGGGCCCCATGCTTGGTTTCATGTCCTGCTGTCACCATCTTGAAAGTCTTAATATTTGAGGATGGGATCTACGCTTTCATTCTGCACCGAGCCCCACAAATTAGGCAGCCAGTCTTAATTTCCCCGTAGCTCTTAGGAAAAGCTCTAGACTTTAAAGTAGCTTGGAAGGCCCCCTGACCCTGTTTAATTCTGAGGCTTCAGAGCTCTTTTCCCTCCCACGTGCCCGCACCAGGCTTCTCAACAATGCCTTTCCTCTACCCCGACCGTGACCACCCTCACCCCTCCTGCAGTTCCTTCTTCCACTCACACAACTCCGCCCTCAAACCTCACACCCCTGCTCCTGTGCTTCAGGCAGCCCGCCTCCTTAACCCCACCAGATCTATTTATTTATTTAAAGAAATTTTGTTGTAATGTTTCTTTATTTTAGAGAGAGAGAGACAGAGAAAGCTGGGGAGGGGCAGAGAGAGAGGGGGACACAGAATCCAAAGCAGGCTCCAGGCTCCGAGCTGTCAGCACAGAGCCTGATGTGGGGCTCGAACTCACAACCGTGAGATCATGACCTGAGCTGAAGTCTGATGTTTAGCTGAAGTCTGAAGTCTGGCCATCCAGGTGCCCCTTATCAAATCCAATTTAGATTCCCCTCCCCTTCACTGGCATGGCATCCTGAGTTTATAATTTTCTGCCTGTCTAATTGTCTCTCTTTCCAACCAGACTATTTTTGCTGAGGCAGGACCACATCTATCATATTCAGTAGTTCATTTTCCAGGACGATAAATACTTGTTGGATGGGCAGACAAATCAGCTAATAAAGCAACTTTCGCTGGAGTAAATTTTCCACTCTTTCCCTTCTCCTTCAGTCCTTCTAGAATACCAGGAAAGCAGTGCTTGGGCTGTGCTGACATTTTCTGCTCGCCTTTGGAAAGATCATTATTGGTTTCCTACACCCCATGCCTTGGCTGAGCACTGAACCCTCACTGAGAGCCTTAAGATTTCCCGTCTCAACCTCCTATAGTGGGAGCCAGTTTGGATTTTACTGACCTGAAGCCCTTTTTGTCTCACTTACTAGGGAGAACATGGAATTCTTGGAGATCCAGGGCCAGTGGGGCCAGCTGGACAGCGAGGAAAACAGGTATGAGCTTTTAGGACCCTTCTCTTTTCGCAGCTCCAAGTGCTTAGTTGTGAGGTAAAGAGAAGGGAACTGAGGCCATCAGCCTAAGCACCTGGAGTATTAAAGGTATTTTAGGACCTCCTAGGAAGATGTGGGGGAATTTCTCCCACCCCCTGCAGCTCTCATTCTATAGCTAGTCTGTCTGTTAAAAGAAGAGAGAACGGCAAGAGAGAAAGGGGGCATGCAGAGGGGATAATGGATAACATTTCAGTATTTTCACAACCAGTACGGCCATGTCAATGGATGTCCACTGAAAAACAGCACTATGCATTTCTCTCCCTGTCTTGCAAAACTCTAGGGCAAGAACAAGAGGGAGGTAGATCCAAGAAGTGAGCTGTCTGTTCTAGTGGCTCTTGCCATGCTAAGGTCTCTGTGCATGGAGCAGCCAATATAGGAACATTTTTTCATTTCTTCTCAAAAAATAATGTTTATTATAAATGTGTATACATATTGTAGAAAATTTACCAAGCTTAACAGATGGGAAGAGGGGAAGAAAAATGACCCATAATCTCACTATTTTGAAATATTCGTTATTAACATCCTGGAGATACCAAAAAAATCACTCTGTTTTTCCCTCTTAACAGTGTATCATGAGCACATTTCCATGTTATTACATTTTCCCCTAAACATTCTTTTTAATAGCTTCAAAATATTCCGCTGAATGTACGTACCTTAGGTCACTTGACCAGTCTCTTGCTATTGAATACTTAATTTGTTTTTAATTTTTTACTGTCATAAGTAGCCCACAATGAGCATTCTTATATCTGAATTTTTAGACAAAATCATAATCTCTACGTAAAAATTTCAAAAAGTAGCATAACTGGTTCAAAGAATATGCACCTCTTTTGCAAGGTGCCCTTAGGAATATTCAGTGATCTATGCACCCTTGTGTTATGTAGGAAAATGCTTGCTTCGGGACATCCACACCAGCAGTGGGTATTGTCACTTTCTTTTTTTCATCTATACCCATTTCATTAACAAAAAATAGTTTCTCATTACTGTTTCAAATTGCATTTCTTTGGTTACTAGTGAGGATGACATTTTTCCATTTGTCTCTCAGCCATTTGTAAGTCTTTGGGGAATTGAATTCCTCACCCATGTCCTTTGAACCAGCTCCTAATTTTCCAGGCAAGTAATTGCTACTGACTCCATTAGTCTTGATTGACCATCCCTCTGCCTCCTGCAATGTTTGCAGAGTGGAGCTGGCCAAAGTACCAAGGCACATACCAGCAAGTGAGGAAACCCAACAATATGCATGACCCCAGAGTTCAAGGTCACTGGTAAGGGCCCCTCTACCTGGAAGTGCCCAGTGCTTCTCTCTTGTCACCAGTATATATTACAATTAAGTTTCACTTTTGAGAAATTAAAATGAACTGGTATGTCCACAGGGAGATTATGGCATCCCAGGCTATGGTCAAATGGGACGAAAAGGAGTAAAGGTAAATATGGAAAACTGTTTCTTTAATTATTTCTTTAATTGATGAGACAAACGTAAATAATACAAGAAAAAACAATCATACTGCAGAAGTGGTATGTTGATTTATTTATGTTCTCTGCTGCAAATTGTAGGGCCCAAGAGGATTCCCCGGAGATATGGGGCAAAAGGTACTGTGCACATGTCCTTCTTTTGAAATTACCATGATATTAACTTTCTACTTGAGAATTGAAGTTAAAAGGAGAAGGAGAAGGAGAAGGAAAAGAAGAAGGGCAGTTGTTTTTCCAGGACTTCATGAATAAAGGACCTTACTACTATGAATGAATCTTTAAGTTGGAAAAGACAGTCCTGTCCTTTGTTGCCTGACGGCCCTGGTCTTGAAACTCCACCCCTGGATCTCCTCTCCAGTTTACTCCTCTTGTCCTCTGGATTTCTCGCCTCAGTAATCTCATTCAAAACTCTTGGCTTCAGCTATTGCTGTTTGTTCTTTATTATTGTGGCCTTCACTTCCCCTCCCCTGAAAGGTGACAACATTCTCCTCATTGGTCTCCATTACCACCTTCTTACTGCTTCAGTTAATCCCAAACACTGCTGTCAACTTGATGTTTTCCACAGTGTAACCTAATTATGTTTCTTTCCTGATCACACGTTTTCCAGAATTCCTCATTGCCCACCAGATTGAAAAATCCGTCTCCATGATCTCCAACCAGACATAACCTTATATTTCAGTCAGAGTAGCTCCTATTATATCTGTTTTTATGCACTGGAATTCAGTAATAAGATTTCCTTTTTTTTTTTTTTTTTTTTAAGCATCCTGTCCAGAAGAGTGGCTTTCCAATACTTGGTGTCCAAATTAAAATGCAAAATATAGATTGAAAAAATTGAATGTGTAAGCAGATCAAATCAACTACAGGAAAACAGCCAATTTTTGAACCCTCTTAAAAGTGCTTTTAATTGCTGAATTACCAGAAGAGATTCTTTCCTTAGGTAGAGAAGGGTGCAAGAAGGAACTGTTAGGACAAGAGTTCTCACTGTAAAAGACCAATTTTCTAATTTACTGATAAAGGGAGAAAATGAGCATATTTAAATTTAGGGATAAATGTGAGATTAGTTGTTTTTTTTTTGTTTTTGGGGTTTTTTTTGATAAATAGGTGCTAAAATTAATTTCCCACCAAAGTCAGAGTAAAGTTTTTATTACCTTCAGCTTTTTCAGAAGTGATTTATAAATTTAGAAAGTAATTAATTGTTTAGTATTTTCTGTGATTAATATTCCATATGTTTTTCCTGATTTTCAAGCATTCTTGCTTTAGATATTTTTAATAACTGATTGGGTAGCCATTGCACTGATATTTATGCATAAATATTTGTGTTAGAAAATTAAGAATAGTTTGGGGGAATATTTAAGTCTGTCAATGACTTTGTTCCAAGCAAGCGGCAGAAGATGTCATTTAATGTTTAATATATTGTGTAGTTATAAGATCAATTAGGTTTTAGATTATAGAGAATTATTTCTCTTATTTCAAGCAAATATTTTAATATCTTGATTTCTTATATTTGAATCTTTAGGGTGATGTGGGTGATCCTGGATTTCCTGGGGGTCCTGGACGCAAAGGATTTAAGGGATTAACAGTAAGTGGCCTGTAATTCCAGAAATAATAAATGTTTCTTTGGAGGACTCTGACTTTTATGTTGTAATAGTAAATGTGGATTATTGATCTAACCCAAGAGCATCTGAAATGCCACTTCCTGGCTCTGTGACCTTCACCACACCTTTTCAGGGTCTCTGTTTCTCTAACATGAGACTTGAACTTGACACCAAAGGTCACTTTCAGCTCTAAAATTCTATGGTTCCATGAATCTGAACTATTTTAAAGATTTACAGATTGATAGCTGGCTGTTCCAAGAAATGTCAGTGCCTTCCAGTATTTTCTAAGGCCCATATTAAAGCCCAGACTATTAACCCTGAGTGGGAATGAAGCCGACATCTTCCCGCTGTGTCTCTAAGGGTTTCTGACAATTCCACTGCTCAGAACCAAGGTCATCTAGGGTATTCGTTTTAAGGAAGGCTGTTGACATCTTCTAATTAGCACAGTGTGGAGTAGTGTGTTACAATTTTTTTTAAAAAACAAAACGCTGAGACAAGCATCTTTTAATTTTGAAGTTTGAATGTAATATCAGTGGTCATTATCAGCATGAAAGAGATGCAATTCAACAGATATTTTCCATCTGGCTGGATAAATTTCATCAGCATCCACATCCATCACCTTGAAGTATGGGAATGACACAGCCCACCCCTGTCCTCTTATGTATGTGGAGAATTTTTTGTGTTTGATCCTTTGTAGACGGGAGGGTTTTAATTAGATCTCTGTGCGCTCTAGTATTCTTTTTTAGCACCAATCCTAGTTTATGTCTAATTTATATTTAAATGCATAGCCAGTGCCAGAGAAAAGTATGTCACTAAGTGGGGAGGCTACGAGGGAAATAGATACTTACCAATGGTTAAGAATGACTATTTATAGGGTGCCTGGGTGGCTCAGTCGGTTAAGCGTCCGACTTCAGCTCAGGTCACAATCCTGCGGTCCGTGAGTTCGAGCCCTGTGTCGGGCTCTGGGCTGATGGCTCAGAGCCTGGAGCCTGCTTCGGATTCTGTGTCTCCCTCTCTCTTTGCCCCTCCCCCGTTCATGCTCTGTCTCTCTCTGTCTCAAAAATAAATAAACGGTAAAAAAAAATAAAAAAAAAAAGAATGGTTATTTATATTTATACGTAAGGAATTTATTTGACTTGAATTAATGGTTGCTTTCTTTAAAAATCTTTTTTAAATTGTAAAGTCTCATTAAAACTTAGGTATTCTCCATGCATAGACAGTGTGGAAACTAAAGCATATTCCTATCTGCAGCTCACTAGAGGCTCGAAAGGGGAAGAGGGACCTCCGGGACCCCCAGGCCCTCCCGGACGGAGAGTAAGTACACCCATGAGAGCTAAGTAGCCTATACTGGTTTCTAGATATTCAATAGAAGGGGTACAGAATTTAAAGTCAGAGCACTGGATCCAAATCCAAATTCTTCTTGCTAGCTATGTGCCCCTGGGCCAGTCACTTGGTCTCTCAGTTGACCTCTAAAAGGGGGATGACCTATCCTGTCCTACCACCTCAAAAGGTAGCTGGGAGGATTGTATATCCAAATGTGAGCACTCTTTGTGAACGATAAATTTCAGTGCAAATATTAGCTGTTACCGTTATTTTCTTTTTTTACTGAAGTTTATAAAAATCAGAATGGGATAAGCTTCATACAGGGGTCCTGGCAAAGTTCCGTCACGTGAGACAGGTCAGTAGAGTTCCCCAGATCACCGTTGTCTTCCCGTCTTCAAAATGTAGACTCTAGAGAGATTTGGAAATACAACTGCTAGTTCCCACCAGGCTTCCACTGGAAGGGAAATAACACTTCTGGAAGCATTCCGGGCAGAGGCAGGCACATCCCCCACTGACGAAACATCCATATCTCTATTATAGTGCTTCTCGTGTTATCATAATGATTTATTTACACATCTCTCTCCCCTGATGAGCACAGTCAGGTAAGAACTAGACGTTGCCAGCACCTGGGTGTTGTGTCAGAGGCGCAGGAAGCATTGTGTACAGAGTGGAGAAACTGCTTACCTTGTTTGGTGCGTTCTGAGCATTTAGAGACTTACCTGGAGGAGTTCTTTAACTTGGGACCTTGTAGAGAAAACAAAAGCATGGATGTTTTGTGGATGATAGCAGAATGAGAGTCAACTAGCTGTGAGGACGCTGTGATGCATCTTTCTGTCTTTCACATTAAGGATCTGGTGAACATTCGTAGTCACGTGGGCGAGGATCTCGTCTTTGAGTCATACCGATCTGGTCTGAATTTATCTCCTTTCCAGATTTTGGAACTCTCGCGTGGGGGTCCTGCATCTTCCCGGCCTTGTTGCTTGGCCCTGCTGGTCCCTAGAGTGTGGTTTTGCTGTCCTGGGGCTGCTGGTCCCAAGAGTGTGGCTTCTCTATCTCGGGTCTTCTAGAATCAGATCAACTTCTTTGTCTTGGGCTCTCAGTCCTCAACCTCTGCTCAAGAACTTGCTCCAAGTTCTTCTCCAACTCAGTCCTTTAGGACAGATGCTCTACAGCTCTGATCCTCTGCAAGATGTGGTCTGCCTACTCTCTTTATTAGCTAGAAACTGTTCCTCTCTCTGTTTAAGTGGCTGTGCGTTCTTTTCTGTCTTCTGCCATAACTTATGAAAGGAAGGATGAGCCTCTGCATCTCCTAGTGAGAGTTAATTTCCTGATTCTGGTCAGAAGAGCCTGTGTCCCAGTGGGTAGAATTATGGATGCCACAGCATTTCCAGGTAACACTCAGCATTCAGCAGACAATTAACTGTTTCTTAGATGGATGGATGGATGGATGGATGGATGGATGGATGGATGGAAGGAAGGAAGGACAGATGAACAGATGACCCAGTTGTCATTTAGAACAGGGGTTCTTACACTGACATCCCTGGTTGAGCTTCTGAGGCCAGTGAAATTGTATGATTGTGAGCCTGTAATAACATTTTCTGGAACCAGCACACTAGCATTTACCAGTTGCCCAAAGAGACCCAGGTGTGTTAAACATGTTAAGAACCACTGCCAAGGGGAAGCCTGATCCTGAAAAAAGGAATAAGGGGGAAAGGGAAAAGCTCAAGCTATCAAAAAAGCACTGTCTCTTCTTAGGAAGCCTCCTTGATTCATTTCACCCAGTTATGCGTACTCCTTTGTTTATAACCTCTCAGCATTTATGAGCTCACTTTGTATGCTCTTCTTTTGCATAAAGCCCATTTTGCTACTAATTATCTCTGGTTCTTTCACATACGTAGAAGTTGTATGCTACCGCCTGCATTTTCAACTCCTTGAATTGTAATACATCTGTACCTCTGAATTCTCAGTAAATTCCTCTCCTTGTGGCATGCTTTGGGAAGTCTGTTGTTTACATTTCAACTTTTCTTATGAGAAGTACCTTTTAAGTGTCATAGCCTGAGTACAAACATCTTCAAGAAATACTTTAATTTCTTTACTTATTACCTAGAAAGATAATTCAGTTCACTCTGGGAAGACATTAGCTTAACTGATCTCACACTGAAAGAAAGAAGTATGCACTGTTGATTTAAGTGGGGAAATAGCATTGTAATCTATCTGTTCAGGAATACTTTAAGCGCTCTCTGCCAGCTGTGCTTTTAAGAACGTGCTTTTTTTCTTTGCTCTTGTTTTGTCACTAAAGACTCCAATTCACATACCAATAACTTGCTCTGGTTTTATTTTCCTAGGGCATGAAAGGCATGGCGGGGAAGCCTGTGTATTCTGTACGTATCTCCTTATTCACAAATGAAAACCCAACCAGTCCACTGGCAAATAAACATGACCTCTCAGGGGTCGCTGTGCTCATCTTTCTGTTCTCTTTCTCTTTTTTTTCTTTACAGCAATGTGATCTGATCCAGTTCATGCGGGACCATAGCCGTGAGTATCTGCGTGTCGTGGAACAAGGGCGTCGGTGATTGGCGAGAGCACTTAGGAGGAGTGTAGTGTGGGTATACAGAATCAGTAACCGAATCCACTGGTGGCACATGTCCCCTGCAGCAGGCTTGTCCTGAGTACTTGCAGTAGAACAGCTCACATCAAAGGTGGGAGGGAGAGGGATGTAAGTAAAGTGTAATTCATACAGGAGAGAAAGCATGCTTATGGCAAATGGTTGGAAACCAACTCCAAAGTTGTGTGAATCAGCTCACACTAATACAATATTGTACAAAGGCCTGCGAGGGCATGGTGTTAAAGGGACGAGCATGGAGATTTGGGGTTAGTTGCTTAGTTACTTAGTCAATAGAGTCTCCTTAGATGGGGGTACTTGAATCTAGTTGTGGGGAAGTGATAGGGAGTGGCCAGAGAGTAGTTTCACCAGAGGAATAAAGCAGGAGTCAACAAACAGAGAGATTGTCTTTGGTTAGGAGGAAGGGGAAATGAGGTAGATGAAGCCCAGTGACCTCATTTCTGAACATTTATCCCAAGGAAATAAAGCAAAAGAAAGAAAAAATTATAGGCAAATATGGTCGTTGAAACATTACTCATTAGAGCAAAATGAACATACCTTTAGACTGTTTGCACGTAGAGACTAATTAGTTTATGGTGCATCATCTTCTGATCAGATACTAAACAGATACGGTTTTTTTGAAGACTCAGTCAGAATGTGAATAATATTGTCATTAAAAAGCAGAAAATTAAGAGGTTAGAGTGGGAGAGAGAGCCAAAGCATAAGAGACTCTTAAAAACTGAGAACAAACTGAGGGTTGATGGGGGGTGGGAAGGAGGGGAGGGTAGGTGATGGCCATTGAAGAGGGCATCTTTTGGGATGAGCACTGGGTGTTGTATGGAAACTAATTTGACAATAAATTTCATATAATAAAAAATTTAAAAAATAAATAAAATAAAAAGCAGAAAATTAAATTGGATCCTCATTATTTCACATATAGCTAAAGATATACATAGAAACCAGTTCTAGAAGCAAAGGGAGAAAAATGTAACAACTTACTGTGTTAGAGTGGTAGAATTTTAGGTGATTTGTCTTTCCTCATGCTTCCATTGTGGCTTATAATGATGCTGATACAATCACAATCAGAAGAATGTCAGATGGGGAAATTGGAGAGACTTACTGAAGAACACTGGATAAAAACGTAGTCATTGCAAGGGTGAGGTGAGGAAAGAACAACAAAACTGAGTTTAAAATAAGCATAAGGCCAGAGCAGGAGAAGCTAAGTAGTGCTACAGATGAGAAGGCAGGAGGGACTGTGAAGAGAAATCCATTGGTAGGAAAATATGATGGCCTCAAACATTTCAGAGGCAGGAGAATGTTGTGTGGGCCCTAAATTAAATGATCTACAGGCAGCTAATGAAGTGGGCTGTAATAAAGGTGAGGATCAAGAGAAGAGACTGGGATGTTTGTGGTCCTTAAGGCCACATGGATGGGTTGAGGTTCTAAGGATGGGAAATGACAGAGAAAGAAACAGAAACCCAAGGGATGAATCCAGGAAGACATCTTAGCAAAGCAAGTGAGGCCAGAGGACAGAAAATGGCATCGCAGAGATGAGGAAATTCTGCACATGTGGGTCACTTGAAAAGCAAGAACAAACGGAAGGACAGAAGATTCGGGGGAGGGGACCTGGGTGAAAGGCATTGTTTGAGAAGTAGAAAGGCTCTCCATCACCCTGAGGAAGTGAGAACCAAGGCCTGGGGCCCCAGGGGGAGAACGAAAGGAGAGCCACTGTAGGGGAGGGGAGTCCTTCTCAGGAAAATCAAAAGCTATCTTCCCAGGGAAGAACCAAGGAGGAGGAAGCAGTGGGGGAGGTGAGTACTGGCCCAGGGAGGGTTAGGGATCCGAAGACAGTTTTCCAACACAGAGTGAAAGGAGTTAGACAGGAAATTAGGGGGCGGAGGGTGAGGGTGAGCGTGGGTTCTGTAACCAGACAGGGTGCTTGATCGGTGAGCTTGGAACTCCAGAGTGCAAAACTGAGATGGGATTTGGGCAACAGATGTTCAGAGCTAATTGGGTTGGTTGGACTCCTGGTCTAACACATTTCCTCTTCAGTCCTGCAGCACTGGGATGAGGCCCGGGTCCTGAGCTGATCACTGGGACCCTATCCCCAAAATAGCATAAGAGCTCAAGGGGGCTGATGGGAATGTGGAGTGGGGGTGGTCGCAAATAAACTAAGAGGGCCCAAATGATGAGAATTTTGGAAGGAAGGGCACAAGTAAAGAAGATTTTTAGGAAAGATAGACATATTAAAAGAGATCAAGTAGTTTCCCCCAAATCAGGCAAGGTTTGCCACACTCAAACCAGATAGGTGTACCCGTTTCCAGAGCCTGTGTTTCTAGTCTCACAGCTGGGTTGGAGGTTAACATATGAAAGTGCTCAGTCAGGAAAAAGGGATCCTCTTCAGGCCTTGAGATGCAGGGGAGACTGTGGGTTTGGAGCCCTGTCTGCTGGCTGTTAGCATCTCCGCAGCCACAGGATTAAGACCATCAAAAGGCGTTAATGGGGTTGATGTGAGAGAGCGCAGTGCTGTGGGACGGCAGGCAGCTTGGAAGGCTAGCTGGTTGCCAATGCTAATAAAATCTTTTATTATATCAGAGTGACTCATTTGCTTTTCTTGAAGCAAATGAGCAAGGACATTGTCAGACCAGTGCTTTCTAAAGATTTCTAAAGATTTCCAACATTTGCCTCTAATTGGTCTCATGCTTACAGAGTAAATCACTTAGAAAAACCAGATGCTGTTTTGCTCGGGAGAAACCCTTGGGGGCTCTCCTTCCTCCCTAGAGATATGGAGATCACTCAAACGTAGGAGCTGTATTTTTTAGCAGAGACCAAGTTTATTTGGAAATCCCCACATTTCTGCAGGAAGAGAGAGGTTCCCAAGGTGTTCATCTGGGAAGAAAATAAGCCCTCATATTTTAGCCGTGCCTTGCTGAATGACTCTCAGGGCTGTAAGAAGAGAGACGGAAACAAATTGAATTTGAGCTATCTTGCCATTTAATCAAAGGCTCATCTATTCTGCTTCTAAGACAAGTGATCAGTGTTTCAGATTTCAAGCAAGATTCTGCTGAAGTCTGCTGGCCTTGGCTCACAAGGAGAAAAGGGCAGGAAGGTTCACCCATTAATTGAATTCTTTGTATGTGTTCCTCAGTCCTTTGACCTTAGCTGCCTGTTATTTAGGAATTAGCCTCATTTGCGATTAGAGTCAAACAAAATGTTAAGGTTTGCTGAAATTTTGTTTTGGGGGATTATTTTTAGTCTGTGTGCCAAAAATGTAACAGACTCTTCTCTTTCTCTTTTTTATAGCTTGTTGGAATGGTGAGTATTTTTACCATACTGTGTTTCTTGCTGAAGTAATTAACTGCATTCTGATAAGACCAATTTGAAAGAAACTCTTAGCCCCATGGGAAAAAGGACTACTTCCTTCTATGCCGATACATCTATCTTTTGATGATGGCTATAATTATCAATGTCACGTTTCTACCAGATTGTGAATTGGTGACACCCAGCTCCCAGCCCTTTTACACTATTATGCTTTCTAGGTCCTGTCTGAGTTCACAATTCAATTTCTTCACAGAGTAGGCTCGTGTTGCTGGGAAATTCAGGGACAGGGCTCTGAATGACCACATTTTAATTGATGTGTTGCTGACCCAGTGATCACTGGCTTCTTGGATGGGCAACGTTTCCTTTCCTTTCTCTCACATCTCACCAAGTGCCCACTGCTTGTACACCTGACCTTGCTGTGGATGGTCTTTCTGGAACCTGGATCGCAGTGGGTGTTGCTTAGCAGCCTTAGATCCCTTGGATTCCATTGCCACTGAAGCTGGTTTTGTCAATGTCAAGAGCTCCTGGTCTTCTAGAAGCCTACTGAAGTAGACTCACAGGGACTTATCCCCAAAGTTTGAGCTTATCCAAAAGTGACATCATTCACCTAAATTCTGGGAAAATGAAAACAGAAGCCCTTTATATATGTAAGTAAGTGCCCAGTAAAATTTCAGGGATTTGAATTCAATTTATCATGTACCCTGTTGGGCACTAGGAAAAGGAGAGAATAAAAATAAATCGAAATCGGTTCTGCTTTCTGGGAAAATCTGTGATGAGAGGTCAGTC
This sequence comes from Panthera tigris, assembly GCF_018350195.1. NCBI lineage: Eukaryota > Metazoa > Chordata > Mammalia > Carnivora > Felidae > Panthera > Panthera tigris. Next base: position 131,058,914 of record NC_056668.1, on the reverse strand, counting down.
TTGAAGATGCTTGCCTACTACTTCTTTAATAATTTTTAGTGTTAAGGCTAAGAAAGGAAGACTAAGGCTACTTAATTTCTCATATTTTATTTTTTCATTATTGGCTTTGATATTTTTTTCTTCACGGTAAAATTCCTTGATTCAAAACACATCTCTGAATCAACCCTAGTCTCCTATTCAATTGCTGAGAACAGTGGATTGGGGTGTGGGATTATTAGAGTCTAATGCGCTTGAAGAGTTAGCCAGATTCAAGATAGTAGAGCAGTCTATGTAGACGAGGGCATTCATTTCTTAAATAATCCCTGTTCCTCTTCCTGTGGTCTGACTTTAATAGCATTTTGAAAAGTTAGGTTTGATACGTAGGGCTGATACCCTATGAGATTCCTAAAATTAAATCATCATAAAATTAGTAGCACTGAATTAGAAATTGCAAAAGAGCCCCATTTTTATAACAGCTCATGGTAAGCCTGCTGCGGTCCTGCTGCTCCCTTCCTCTGGCCACCCTTGCTTTCCTTCAAAAGCTAGCTTCTGGGAGGCCCTGAAATCCCCTCTCTTGGGAAACAGTCGCTTTGTCCTCTGAATGCTCTTGAAGAATAATAGTCAGTCTGTACCTTTCTGTATAGCAGTCCTCCCCGGGACAGATGCCTTGAGGGCAGTCCTGAATTCGGTTCATCTTTGCTTGTATTGCACAGTGTATATCACCCTGCATGCTACTCAATGAATATTTGTTGCATAAGCGGATGAAAATCTTCCAAGTGACTAGCATTATTGGTAGATCATTTCTGAAGATTTCTGAAGACCGTAAGCTTTCAAAACCTTCAATAAGCCATAGTATCCTTTCATTCATTTGTTTTAAAATTTTACTTACAGTAAAATTAATTGTCGTGTGCGAGTTCAGTTTTAACACATGCCTAGATTCATGTAGCCACCACCACAATCAGGATACAGAACTGTTCCATTAGCCTAGACACTCGCTTCAATTTCTTTTTAAATAGCAGACTGAGTGAGGGCTGTGAAGTCTGAGTGTTTTACCACCAAATATGACTGCTAGAGACTTATATAACACCTTCACACAAAGTGTCACCTGTGTGTACCTGTAGTTCCAGAGCTGTAGATAACACCTGTATCTCCCTAGATCTTGGTGTGAATCAGCCTCAGCCCTGGGGTAAAGAGGACGGGAAGGGCTTTTGAGCAGCAAGGTAACGTCATACTTCTTTCTGCCTTTCATGTTAGCAACAAAGTGTCCAGTGTACCCAACAGAGCTGGTATTTGCCCTGGACCAGTCCTATGGTATCACAGAGCAGAGGTTTAATGAAACGAGGAACCTCATCACATTCATCATCAATGATCTTAACGTCAAGGAAAGTAACTGCCCTGTGGGAGCAAGAGTTGTTGTAGTTTCCTATGACTCGGGCACCAGCTATCTCATCCGTGGGTCCGACTACCGTAACAAGAAACAGCTCCTCCAGCTTCTTTCCCAGATAAAATATCGACGCCCCACGGAAGCTCAAGACATCGGTAATGCGATGAAGTTTGTGGCCCGCAACGTTTTCAAGCGGACGTATGCGGGAGCCAACGTGAGGAAAGTGGCTGTGTTTTTCAGCAGCGTACAGACAGCCAGTCAGTCATCCATCCTCACAGCCACCATGGAGTTCAATGCCCTAGATATCAGTCCGGCTGTCTTTGCTCTCAATGAAAGGGTTTTCGCTGAGGCTTTTGAGGTAAGACCTTCCCCCTGCGACTTCTTTATGTTTAACTTAGTGGAGCTAGTAAGATGGGAATAGTGGGAAGTAGGGAAAGAGACGTGGTTTCTGTGCACCAGGCACTGTCCCTAGAGCTTTACATACATACTCACACATTCTCACAACCCTCTGAAGGGAACGCAGTTTTTATCTCTATTTAAAAATGAAGAAACAGGGGCACTTGGGTGGCTTAGTCAGGTGAATGTCGGACTTTGGCTCAGGTCCTGATGTCACGTTTCGCCAGTTCAAGCCCCGAACTGGGCTCTCTGCTGTCAGCACGGAACCCACTTTGGATCCTCTGTCCCCGCCCCTCTCTCTCTCTCTGCTTCTCCCCCGCTCATTCTCTCTATCTCTCTCAAAATAAACTTAAAAAACTAAATAAATAAAAATGAGGAAACTGAGGCCCCAAGAGTTTGAGTGACTTGTCCAATTGTGTATAGCTCCTAAATGGCTAAATCAAACTCCGAACTATGGTCTGTCTGATAGAAGGGGCCATGAATACGGTGTTCTACCAGCCCTCTGAAGATCAGGTGTTTCTCATATCTGTCATCTCCTTGCTGAATCTCATTGAATAGCTGGTCTTAATTTATGATGGATGAAGTTTAGGGGATCTTTGAACCCCTAATGTTGTGTAAAATATTTAATGTATATGAAGCTTTTTCCCACAAGAGGCTGTCCTATGGGAATCTATGTTTCTTTCTCTCCCCTTCCAAATGAAGAATTTCTCCATCTACTGTTCTATTTTTTTTTTTTTTTTGAGAGAGGTCTTAAGTGGGGGAGAGGGGCAGAGGGAGAGAGAGAGAATCCCAGAAAGGCTCTATGCTCAGCACAGAGCCCGATGCGGGGCTCAACCCAACAACCCTGAGATCATGACCTGAGCTAAAATCAAGAGTCAGACACTCAACCGACTGAGCCACCCAGGCACCCTCTGTTCTACTATTTTTAAATATATTCACATTATCCATTAACTAAGTTCTCCTGGACCTGGGTGAACCTATCCTGTCATCCAAGAGTTTATAAATATATATATATATATATATATATATATATATATATATATATACACACACACACATACACACACACACAAATACATATATTTCTACTGTAAAAAGAAAAAGAAGCCCTCTGTAACATGAAGAAAATCAATCTGCTCATGAAACATCCAAGAAGATTTTGGGAATAGAAGACAGGGAGAGTTACAATAGAAACTGACAAAAAGGATTATAGAAAGTCAGAGTTTTTTTCTATGAAAATAATTACCTCCCAACATACTAGATAATTTATTTGTTATATTATGGCATATGTCCCCCCTCCACTAGACTTTAAGGTAGAGATTTTATCTGCTTTGTTCATTTCTATATCCCCAGCATCTAGGACACTACCTATATAACATTATAGGCATCCAATAAATATCTATTGAATGAATGAATGAATGAATGAGTGTGTGAATGAATGAATGAATGAATGAAGAGCATATGGTTTATTTCTATGAATAAGCTTCCTTGATTTACCAAGATAGCATTTAGTCTTTATATGGGGGACAAAGTCAGATACAATATAACACCCAAAGTATCCAATTTTACAAAAAAATGGTAGGAATGTGGTAAATATTTTCTGACTGTAAGGCTGGAATAATTATAAATATTTTTAAATGCTTGCTCAACACTTCACAGAAAACAGGGTGTGGCTTTTCTAAATCCTTTACTTTCCCAAGGGAGAAGGGGAAAAGTATGAGTATAATATTCTTATGGCTTGAGAAATACTTTCATCACCACCTGGGAATGATAGATTTCTTTCATTGTTATAAAACTGTCTGCCTTCCATGGTGCCTCAGACAGAGAAAATGCCCAATAAATACTTACTGACTCACTGAACGAATGAGTGAGTGAATTAAATAATTAATGCTATATATTGCCCATTTCAGTAATTATTGAAGCAAGAAAAGCTATCAAGAGACAGACAAAATCAGGCCATGTACAACCAAGAATTTTGAGGAAACTTAGTGTGTTCTGTTTACAATCTTTCAAAATAAACTTTCAAATTAGAATTTGTGCTTGAGGAAGTCCTCATCTGAAATAACGTACTTGACATCTGAAAGATGTGCCTTCTTCTAAATAATGTGATTGGGATGGAAATAGTTGGGATCATTACTTAAAGAAGCCAGGGGAACTTGTACATAAATACAATTTCTGCAGGATCAAACTTCAGAAGCTGACTTGTGGCACATAATCAGCAGGTGCATAATGAGAAGCATATAGGGGTGTCTGGCTGGCTCAGTCGGTAGAACATATGACTCTTGATCTTGGGGTTATGAGTTCAAGCCCCACGTTGGGTACTTAAAATCTTAAAAAGAAAAAAAAAAGCATGTAAAAATTCAGTGAAGAATTGCAGAATTAGAAATAAGTGTGAGAGTTTAATACCTGCCCCAGTAGGTGAATCTGATGGTTATCCTGGGATAGTTTTCTCATCATAGAATAAAGTGCTGATACCTGTCCTATATACTTCTTTGTGTTGTCTGGAATAAAAGCAGGATGGTGTGTCTGTGTGTGTGTGTGTGTGTGTGTGTGTGTGTGTGAGAGAGAGAGAGAGAGAGAGAGAGAATGAGAGAGAGAGAGAGAGAGAGAGAGAGAGGTTGAGAGAACATGTACTGGACTGTAATGCAAGATAATGGTGATTCATTAGGGATTTTTCAAACTAGTCCTTAAAGTGAGTGCACAATGGCTTCCAGATAATGGTTAAAGAAAACGAGCCAATAAGTATATACTTGTTTTTCATTGTAGTTTGACAACACTGGAACCTTTCAGGTGATCCCAATTTCTCCAAATGGGGAGTCTGTGTCAAAACTTCGGCGCTGTACCATTTGCTATGGTAAGACCCATGAGAAGAATTTATCGTGCAGAAACAAATGCCTTCTGAGCGAATTATTAAATCTGGCCTTATCAGATATTTCTAGTTTTGATCATAGATTCTATTTTAAGTTTTCTAGTCTTTCAATGCCATACATCAGAGTTTTAATCTTTGTAATATTTAGAGCTTCCACAGAAGGTGAAAGTTGTTTAGAATATTCTCCCAAATGATGTGGCTTTTCTTGGAGACAGTTTGGTAGTTTGTATCAAAAATCTCTAAAATACTGAAAATATTTTCTAAATGAGTTTAGACATGACTCGTAGACTTCAAGCCTGCGTGCTCCCTACGTCTGCTTTCAAAAAGACCTTCCCAAATTGTCCTCTAGTGGCCACAGAAATTTTGGGACGTTGAGAATTCCTCATTAACTTAAATAATGTGAGATTAAAGAGGTATTGGTCAGATTATTAACTCTTGGTAATCAGTTACTGAGTCACTTGAATAAGATCTCAAACAACAGTGTCTTGTTGTGCAAATATTGAACCGTTGATAAGTCTCTCTATATCTTTCCAGATAAATGTTTTCCAAGTGATTGCATCAAAGAGGTTTTTTTACCTGAAAGTTCATACATGGATGTAGCCTTCCTCTTAGACAGTTCTCGGACTATAGCAAGTGATGAGTTTAAGGCTGTGAAAACCTTGGTGAGCTCTATGATTGACAACTTTGAGGTTGCCTCAGAACCTATAACCTCAGACTTCGGTGATAGGATTGCCTTGTTGGGCTATTCTCCTTGGGATAGTTCCAGGAGAAGGAAGGGTGTGGTAAAAACAGAGTTTGAGTTTATAACTTATGACAACCAAGTCCTAATGAAGAGGCACATCCAGACTTCCCTCCAAGAGCTAAAAGGAGAAGCCACTATTGGCCACACCCTACTATGGGCCATGGAGAATCTCTTCGCACAGACACCCAACTTGAGAAGACACAAGGTCATCTTTGTGATCTCAGCTGGAGAATATCGCGAGAGCAAGGATTTCGCAAAGAAAGTGGCTCTGAGGGCCAAGTGTCAAGGCTACGTCATGTTTGTGATCTCCCTGGGCTCTGCGCATAAGGATGGCATAGAGGAGTTAGCCAGCCACCCACTTGATCACCATCTGATACAGCTTGGGAGGATTCATAAACCAGACCTGAATTATATTACGAAGTTTTTAAAGCCATTTGTTCACTCTGTCAGACGTAAGCCATTATTTTGTTTTTCTTCTTTGTTTTAATAAATTAGTGTTTGCTAATAGCATTGATAGCCTAACACATCTTTGAATCTAGAGCTTATCCAAATATAACCATTGGATGGTGCGATGGAGACAGATATGGGACATATCCTGGTTATATCCTGTTTTTACCTTGGTCATAATGTGGTGAGACTTTTTTTCATGATAGAATGTCTTTTACATTAGATCTCAGGACTAGAAAGCACAGAGTGATTGGAGGTCTCCAGAGCCACATTTGTTCAACCTGAAGAAGCTTTAGCAGCTCTTTGATGAGTATTTACATAAAAGTTTTCCCTACTGCACTTGGTTTACTTTCTTTTTTTTAAAGTTTATTTATGTATTTTGAGAGAGAGAGAGAGAGAGAGAGAATGCATGAGCAGAGGAGGAGTAGAGAGAGAGAGGGCGAGAGAGAGAATCCCAAGCAGGCTCCGCACTGTCAGTGCTGGGCTTGGATTCACGAATTGCGAGTTCGTGAGCTGAAACCAAGAGTCAGAAGCTTAACTGACTGAGCTACCCAGGCACCCCCGATACCTGGTTTGGCACGCCCTGGAGACCTGTATGAAGGTTTAAAGATGGCGCAGTCCTGTGCTATTCCCGAAGAGTCTAAGCATACAAATCACATAGGAATCTTGTTAAAATGCAAGTCCCAGTTCAGTATGTATAGGATGGAGCCTGAGATTCTGCATTTCTAACAGTCTCTCCCGTGATGTCTGTGCTCCTGGGCCAAGAATGACATTGTGAGTAGGAAGGCTCTGGGCCAATGCACTACAAAATGTCACTAGGGTGGGTGCTAGTCCACAAACTGATCTGCAAGAGAGAAGTTCAGAAATTGAGAATAAACATCTAGAAACTTAAAGCAGTTTGACATTGCCGCAGCATACAAGTGCGTGAGCAGTGTACCTTGTCTCACGTAACAAGATGGAAACCACAAGTATCAGTCTGCAAAGGATGAGAAGTAAAAATACCTTCCCCACAAATGGTTTGAGAAATATTCTTTCTAGAGCAATAGTTCTCAACCGGGGATGATGTTGTCCCCCAGACATTTGGAAATGTCTGGAGATACTTTTTTTTTTTTGTCACAACTGAGGGAAAGGATACTAGCATCTAGTGCGTAGAGACGAGGGATGCTGCTAAACATCCTCCAGTGATGCAGGATACCATCCCCTCCTCCATAAAGCAAAAGATGGTCCAGCCCAAATTGTCAATAGCACTAAAATTGAGAAACCCTGCCTCTAGGGCATCCCATAGAATCGGGGCTGAACCTTTTCTTTCTGAGACTCTACCAGGTGTAGACCTTGGTTCTGCTGGAGCCAACCTCACTACCCTTGAACTCCAAAGTTGCCCTGACATTCAAGGAATCTCCAACAGTACCATTGTGACGGTATCTTGAAAGTTCACTCTCCATTGCAGAGAGAGCTCCATCTTTTTGCTGTAACTCATATTTGATTGAAGAATCCCAACACCTTCCCTCTTGGGAATATCATGTTCTTTCTTTAAATGCCTTCGGTTGTATGATATTCCATTATGTTACGTAAAAAGAAAGAAAAAGTGCTTCCAATTAACTGTTGGTACCAACTTGCCTATTAGAGTTTTATATTTTATAGTAATTAAAAGAGTTCAAATTTTAGATAGACTATCGGATATCACTCTTGTGCATGCATCAAAAGGGAATATGTATAAAATAGACTGGTGGAGGCATTCCTAAAATGTCTTTATATTCAAAATTGGATTCCTGTGAGCTATTTCTTGACTCAGATTCACTGATACCTTGTGGATTGATTGTCTTGTTCCATGCAATATTGTTCTTTATGTCATCAAGATTGATGATGACACAGCACTTTTAAAAGACTATAGAATAATTAAAGCTGGACTCGGTGGATGCCTCAGGTTGCAGTTATTAGCGCTAGCTTATTTTTGATTTCCGCCTTCACAGTGTTGCTAAATGTCTCCAATTCGTCCTATAACCACTTGGTTTGTAGGAGTTAAAAGACTCCTCTACTCATACTTCTGGGAATTTTTTCTAAACTACTGACCCTTATTCTACAAGCTTTGGTGCTGACACGTTTGCTGTTCCCACACGCACGGGAAATACCACCTGTATCACAGTTCCTGCCTCACTAATAGCAGTTGTCAAATGCAATTGATTAGACGACATAGTGTCATTTCAGAGAAAGGGGAAAAAATGTTCCTCTAAGAACTAAAGAAGTACAATTGTTATGAAACCACAAACATTCTGAAATATTTTCATGGAATTGTGGCTCATTCAGTGGCCAAAAGCCTCCTTTAACTAAAAAGTATTTTCCTGAACGAAGGGAAAAATTGATACGCTTCTTAATATTCCATAGCTTATAGAAAAGCAATGGCGAGGGGATAACGGGGCATGTTATTTAGATCAATAAGCTAAAATCTTTTCTTTGATTATTTTCCTCCTAGGAAATCCACGTTAATGGGCGCAGAAGCACAGAAATAGCATCATGTAATAAAATGCTACCTTTTCTATGTTTGATCTATTAGCATAAATCTGAGTGGAAACGCCCATCAGAATAAAATTTCCCTTAGATTCTGTTAGCCTGAGCATGTGGAAATCACGTGTCTCTGCCTCACAATTAACCCTTAAATGAGCAGTTCAAGGAGGTTTGTTTCCATGAGCCTAGTAATTCTTTGGCTGCAAAGCCCTCTGAAATCAAATTTTGAATGCTATTTCTAGTTGCTACTATTTTCTGTGTGCACCCCAGCCAAGTTTTGCTGAAATATTTTAGTGACATTTAGTGCTTCAAGCCAATTCCTGTTGGGATTCTTGTTCCTTAGCAAACCTAATTTCTGATTTCAGAATCTAACTATAACTTTGCTCTCTCAATAGGGGGATTCAACCAGTACCCACCACCAATGCTTGAGAATGCCTGTAGACTCATCGGTGCAGAAGGAGAGGATAATCAATACAGCGATTTCCTGTGAGTTAGAAAGCTCTTACATGTACAAGGGACTGTTAATTGACTCATGGGTATACAACTGGCTGACGGCGGGTTATTAGGTCGAGGAGGCTAATAAGGTCTCTGAAGTAAAGGCTTTTCATGTATTCCATTTTCTGTAGCACTTGTTACGCGGCAACTGTGCTTTCCGGATTGATGTGTCTATAACATCCTCATGGGCTTTATTACAAATTTGTCTTTCAATTCATGGTTTCCTGAGAAATTCCCACATTGAAATGTTCCCCAGAATAGAACCCACAGTTTCGGCTCAACCACCTTGGCCTCCCTTCTCCTCTCTCCACACCGTCAGCACTAAGTTCTGGCCACATTGGAGTCTTGTCTGCCTTGTGTGAACCGTTGCTTCACCCTCCTGGGTTTCTGGTCACACCACCTGGAACTCTGTTGCTACCAGTGAGATCTTACCCATCAACCGTGGCCCTGATGAAGCTGTCTCCTCTTTGAAGCCCATTTTTACTTTCAAAGTCCTTACTTTCTTGTACCTTCTTACACCTTACGCTGTGGAGGCACTTATTAGAGTATATCCCAATGTCATGTCTCACCGAAGTCTGGGGTTGCATATGATTCATTGTTTCATACCCCAAAAGATAGCATAAAAGACCCCACACCGTAATTGCACATGTAAGTATTTTTTCTTAAAGTGCACATGTAAGTATTTTTTCTTAAAGTCATATCCTAAATAACAATGTAAATAATTAGAATGAATCTTGAACCTCAAACAGAATGAGTAGCCCTTTTGGTTTCTCTGTACTCCTCTCTTTACTTCCCCAAGCTCGGATCCCTGACTGCAGCCTTGCAAAAGCCTAGATTTAAGCCCATAATTACTCCTTCCTCTCAGATTGCAATTAAGCAAAGAGCTTCTCAGAACAGATAAGGTCTCTTACACACATCCAGAAGCAAAACAGCAAGACGAAGCATTCTCAGAACTCATGCAAGTACGTATTCCTATAATGTCAGATTGCATTTACTTGGTAGTTTAGCAAGAAAGTGTCCAGCAGCCAACACGTGAAGAATAATATGGCACTGATGTCACGTGAAGCAGTATTTCCCTACATTGGATAAGTCATGAGTTCACTTAAGGGCAAATCCATTCTTACGGAACTGCAGACAAAATATTATAATGTTACTCGAACATGTAAACCTAAATGCTATGTTTACAGTTCTTGTGCCACTATCAGACTAAAAAAAATGTGCATCACATCCAAGCAAACCCAGCAAAACACAAATTTAAAACACTAATTTAAGATAGCGGATGATTCTGCTTTGCCAAAATAAAATTCCTGAAAACTAAAAAAAATACAGTACATATTGATAAACGAATGTAAAATATGATGCATGTTGCAGAGGTACGTCTGCTTTCAGCTTGTCTACTCTGTTGCATGATGTCTTAATTCCTCACCCCTTGTCCTTACCTGGTACTGTTGCAGAATTATGCATATTGTGTGTCATGATATCATTTGGCTTTCACTTGGGGTGAACGTATTATTCATGTGTCGTATCTGACTTTTTTCCCTTTCCTCATTAACTCTCAACAGTTAAGGCAATAATACTCCTGGGTGCTGAATATTAGTAGCAAACACAGATGTGAACATGGACATTGAAATTGCAAAAAGGTGCCTAAATAGAATAAAAGTAAAAATCAACTTGTATTGAATGTGTTATCTGTCATCATCTAAACAAAAACACAGTGTTACCAAGTTATAAAGAATTCTTAAACTCCTAAGACTATAAATGTAATACCATTTTAAGAGCTATGATGTCAATGAGGTAAGTTTTGTGCAGTCTTATTCTTCTCAGAACAGTTTTTGGTAAATTACTATTTTCTGTATTTTCCATGGGGATTGATATCAATATGAGGGATTATGGTGGTTCCAAATAACCTATGATAGAGGTTCTTGTCATTTATCTAAAACTCTGTCACCAATCAGACTTGGTTTATTCCAAAGTAATGGTTATTAGGCAATAAGCAGATGGGGGAAAAGGAAGGATAAATGGGAATTTTTATTTGTCAGTTTATACTTTTTAAAAATATGAAAATCTTAATAATTGTATTGAAATGCATTTAGATTTTTATCTAATCTGTATTTCTTTTAAGAAATGGTTAAGTAATATATCACATTGTTAGGAAATCTTATTTGCATTCCCAAAGCTGTGGAGATTCACCTAAAGCTTTCCATTTTATCTGCTAGATTTACTCCTGAGCCACATGAGGTTTCTTCGGGAGAGAACAGCTTCCCTGGCCAGGAATTAAGTGCTGGGAGAGACTCATCCTTTGTGTTGGAGGACAGTGGAAGTGACCACTTGGTTTACATCCCAAGCCACATGCTGATGCCACAAGAATTAACGATTAAATATGAAAAAGGTCAGGATTCTGAAGAAATTGCAAGTTTCACTTCTGGTAAGGAAATGAAAAGTGATGATGGACATTTTTAAATGACGGGGTCCTCATCTTTTAACACTAGCAGAGAATCAAGTAAAATGAATCGTGTTATCTAAAGCAGCTTTTCTCGAGTTCAACATAGTAGCTGCAACAGCTTTTATTGAAAATGAAGATTTAGACGGCAACAGGCACCACTGAGGAGATCACTGATATAAGCTCTAAGAAATGTCCCTGATATTCTCACCTAACTTGAGATTTCTCTAGCCTCCACAGCTTAACAGGTTAGTGTGACGTAGTAGAAGGAAAAAATACAGAGAACATTGGAGCAAAGGAAGGATTGAAATCACTTTAAAAGTTGGCCAGGCCAGGGCCTCAGACATTGCAATTGCATGAGAAGGTATGTTATGTTGGAGGTACTTGGAAAAGACAGAGCACAGACGTCCCCGCGGCCTACTCTGAATGGCAAAGCAAGAAACCGTTCTCTTCCGGCAGGTTTAATAGTTTCAAACCAATCAGACACAGAGGACTTTTGTCTGTGTTTTCACTGAAAAGGGTGACGTTCTAAACAGACTTCAACCATTTCAGCTGTACACCTACGGGCTTCCAAAATGCTCCTTTGGCCAGCATGCTCGCATTTCAAGCATTATGTCCTAAGTATCATGTATGTTGTTAGACTGCACAAGTTTAATAGAAAAAGGGGCCAATTTCGTGCCACTTATTCCTAAGAATGAGTCATACTCATTCTCAGTGATTTCCTTGGATAAATTGTCCCCCTCCTTATGAAATATAAATATTTGAATTTATCGCAAAAGCAACTGAACTTTCCCTTTTGAAGCTAGAATTAAGAATAAAAAGGTCAATCATTAGTTGAAACATAAGGCTTAAAAAAAGAGGTAATGCAGTAAAACCAAATGTGTGTAATGCTGTGGCATCATGACATTCAATTGTCTATTTTTAAACAATTTTTATTATCCTATAGACATAGCTCAAGCAAGAGAATAGAATACTTCTTTTTAATGGATATAGCTAATTTTGGGTGTTCATTTCAATGATATGGTATAGGAATTTATGATGGTTTGGTTTAAAAAGAAGAAAAAGAAAAAAAAATAAGTTGTTTGACAGGGTTAGAATACCAAACTGTCAATTGTGATTGTTTCATTAGAGGTAAGCATTCTAAAGTCTAAGAACTCAGAAATGTGAATCTTTTCAGGAAAAGACAGATATGACTGGATATTTAAGAAAAGAAGAAAAAGAAACTCCTTGTTGCCATTTTTTAAAATGTTTATTTATTTTTGAGAAAGAGAGAGACAGAGTATGAGCAGGGGAGGGGCAGAGAGAGAGAGAGAGAGAGAGAGAGAACAAATCTAAAGCAGGCTCCAGGCCCTAGCTGTCAGCACAGAGTCTGATGCGGGGCTCGAACCCATGAACTGTGAGATCATGACCTGAGCCAAAGTCGGATGCCTAACCGACTAAGTCACCCAGGCGCGCCTGTTGCCATTTTTAACAACCATTGTTCAGTAATATTAGAAAGACTTTTCATTTGGTTTTCCAGATGTTGGAGAACTGAGATACTTGTAGCCAGCGGAAGGTCCATTTTGGCTGAACAAACAATTGTACATGGCTCTAGTAGGAAAAAATGTAGATTGTTAGTTGCCCCTCCCCACTTCATTTCTCCTGGAATGGGTTGAAGTGTATTGGGAGTTCTGTGGAGGATATTGTCATGTTGTGGTGCCTGCAAACAGTGTGAGTGTCAGACCTAAGGATAATATATATATTTTAACCTTTAAAATAAGTCTGAATTTCAGATCATAATTGTTGTCTAGGGACTTTGTGCTATTTTCTTTTTTTCCCTTCCTCCCTCCCTTCCTTCATTCCTTCCTTCCTTCCTTCCCTTTCTTTTCTTCCCTTTCCTTCCTTCTCTTTCCTTCCTTTCTTCCTCCCTCCCTCCTTCCCTCCTTCTCTTTCTTTCATCATCTTTAGCCAGTTGCAAAAACCTGCTGAGAACTCTGTATATAATGTGCTGTCCCCGGAAAGTACATTGTGGTTCAGATACTGTATTCAGTTGCTAAGAGATGAGCTTTGATTAGTTTCAGATGTATGGCACAAAGGAAAGGTTGATAACTTGCATAAGCACCTCCATATGCTGTGCTTATTACTCATTTGTAATGTGATGCTGATGGCTGATTTTCCTGCTCTTGAACTGAGAGTCTTGGGGGAAAGTGGGAATCTGAACTGTTTAAGAAATGTATAGTTTCCAGAGTCCCGTGCACTGGCAGTGAGTTGTGTATCTTTCACAGGAAGCATAATCACCATCTCTCTACCTGTGCCCATCCCTTTGCTTCTTACCACCTGCTCTGATTTCCAAGTTTGCCTTCAATTCCATCACCTTTCCTGGCCCTCTCCAGTCCTTATCAGCAGCTAAAGAACAGTCCGTATCAGAATCACCTGAAAGTCCTTCCTAAACACAGATTGCTAAACCCTCCTCAGAACGACTGCTTTATATTTAGGGGTTTGAGTGGCGAAGAAGGGCTACGGGCTTGAAAACCACTGATGATTTTGGTATGTCCTCAAGTTTGAGATCCACTATCCCAGGGATTCTCAAAGGGTGGTCCCTAAACCAGCAGCATGAGCAGCCCCTGGAAACTCGTTAGAAATGCAGCTTCTCAGCATTCATCCCAGACCCACTAAGTCAGAAACTCTGGGGCTGGGGTTCAGCAATCTGAGTTTTCACCAGCAGCACAGGAGACTCTTACACAGGTTGTGTCTTCAGAACTACTGCTTACCCTACCACTTTGGGGTCCCGGATTTGCTTTACGTTCTCAATGGAGCCGAAAGCAATTGAATGTCTAGTAGTGTCACAGAACAGAAGTGGGAGTCCCGTTTCCGAAGGATTCCAGGTGAACTGCGTTACGGTTTTATTTTATTCATCTAAGACCACTGAACAGTCATCCCTCCCTCTCTCCGTCTAACATCTAACAAAAACGCTTTTTAAGATCTAAATATATAGAGATAATGTAGAGATAATATCATGCATTTTGACCACAACATCTGCCATATAAAAATTCTTTGGAAAATTCAGTCCTTCCTAATTGTGTGCCAATGGAATACATGAGTTCTTTGGAATTATGTAATGAAAAATGGGTGGTTTAATTCTAAGCATCTTGCGAGTGTTGACCCACTGGTAAGCATAGCACTTTCATCAAGTATGCTCTGTTGACCAATGTTTAAGATACAGTCAGTCTACTTTCAAGATTAAAGGACAGGATAATTTGTAATGAAACATTAAATATTAACCCAAATTCGGCCTAGGGTTCGCTCATAGCTTTAAGGGGTCTCAGGCCATAGGATAACTTCAACTGATGTTCTTTTCAATGAATTTCATCTGGTGATGAGAAGCAACACTTCTCCCTTTCAGCTAATCTGGTATCGCGCTTAAGGGATTTTGCAGTCTTTGTTTTACATTTTTTATTTTTCTAACTTTAATCTGTTTCCAATCTACAAATCAGCTTTTTTTTCTTTTTTTTTTTTTTAAGCCAATATGTCTTTTGACTTCGACTCAGTCACAGGGTATTAGAGCTGAAAAGGTATTTAGTGATGACCTCTTGCAAATTCACCTAAGGGCAATTGCGCTCTACCTGCCCCAGGAGACTTACTGCAATGTCTGGAGATGATTTTTGTTGTCACAACTGGAGAGCGCTACTAACATCTAATGGGTAGAGGCCATGGATGTTGCTAAACATCCTACAATGCCCAGAATTCCCCCTCCCAACAAAGAATTATCCAGTCAAACTGTCAATAGTGGGAGAAACCCTGTTTTAGAAGAAACTTCATACTCCCAAGGTCATTCAGGAAGATTCAAAATAGGGACTCACAATCCCTACACTCTTAGACTCTCAAAATTCTGCTGATTTTTTAAAAATTATAAAAGTACAAAATTTGAATGTTGAGAACCTCAAATAATTTAGTAAGCAGCTATTTGTAGTGCAGAATATATTCTTTGGTTTTTCCATAGCATATAGGTTTACATAGTTTCATTCAATTGGATATTCTGTTTTCCATGTAATATGTCATATGTTTTACATATTGCTGCAGGCTTCACACTGATTTTTCTGTATCCTCATAATGTTGCTTTCAATGAGTGAATTTATTTATCTCTTGTTGAACACTTACCTTCTAATTTTTGCTGTCATGTACTGAACTTGAATATGTTATCTTGACTTCTGCTAAATTTACATCTGTGCTGGAATTAAATGCAGCAGAATTGGCTTCTGAGTCCCCTATGGAACACCAGTGGAGTGTCCTACTTTCATATCAGTGTACATTCTAAAAAGGAGGTCAGTAATAAAATTGTGGTCATACCTGAATTTTATTTTATTTTTTTAAATGTTTGTTTGAGAGAGAGTGGGAGAGAGCATGTGCGAATGAGGAGAGGGGCAGAGAGAGAGAGAGGGAGAGAGAGCATCCCAAGCAGGCTCTGCAACTGTCAGCGTGGAGCCCGATAAAGGCTCAATCCCATGAACCGTGAGATCATGACCTGGGCTGAAATCGAGAATATGACACTTAACCAACTGAGCCACCCAGGAGCCCCTGAATTTTAATGTTTCATGAACTCTTTAGGAAGTCTCACCCATCTTGATGTTCTTTGGGGGAATCAACTGAGTTTCCTGATCCGCTTAAGACATTAAGATGACCAGTTTTGGTTGTCTTCCTTGAAGGTTTTGCAGGTGGGCAAAACTAATGTGAACTGATGGTTCAAGGTGTGTGGACTTTTTGAATTCAGATGCACATGACGGTTGCTTCTGTATGTCTCAAGCAATTATTTACTGCAAGTGATAAAGTAATGCTCTAGAGCACGACTGACATTTTTTTATGTGGACTCTTTCTTAAGGAATAAAACGTGGCTGCTTCGAGTAGTAATTGGGTCATAGTGACGGTGGTGGTGGTAGAAATGGTGTTGGCATCTCCACCATAGAGATGGTGGCGGTAGAGGTGAAGGCAGTGGCGGTGAAGGTGTTAGCTGTTGCTGCTGGTGGGGTAGAGGTGTGTAGTGGGGATGTTGGCGACAGTGACATTGTTGATGGCAGAGATGGAGGTAAGGGTATGAGACTTGGGTGGTGACGGTCAGGACGGTGATACTGGTATTGGTGGGGAGGTGATGGGGGTGGAGGTGATAGTGACAGCGCCCGCTGAGGGCTTAACTATATGAAAGCACTAAGCATTTATGCTTATATGATTACTCAGATGGCCTTTCATGGAGCAAACATGTATTTGGCTCCTGTTCTGAGTTAAGCCCTGAGCTAGTCTCTTTGGGGGGGTTAGAGAGCTTTTGTTTTGTTTTGTTTTAAAGACTCAGAGGCCCCGTCTTCAAGGAGCTTGTGGTCTTCAAGGATACTTGTGGTCAGAAAGTATTCAGTTTGATTAAAAGTGCAAATGGGATGCTTGGGTTATTCCATGCAGTACGATTCTCAAAGCACTGTGGGCACTCTCTCACTTGACGATTGAATAATGCGTGAGGAATAACCATAACCATAACCATAACTGCTTACTTAGCGCAACTGTGTGCCAGGCACAATGCTAAGCACATTACATACATGATTTCATTTAATCTGTACCAAAAAGCCTATCATTTTTATTATTATTACATTGTGTGCTTTACAGATGAGGATATTTAACATGCAAAAGTTAAGAACTTCAAGCCAAGCCACAGAGCTTTAAGTGGTAGGGCCAGGATTCAAACCCATGCCCACTTACTTTTATCGGTGTGTTCCCTGTTGCTTGCCGATGGCATTGTCTGCATTTACAGATGAAGAAATATATCCAGTTGCCAAATTTGAGAAGAAGTTCAATCACATCATCATTTGGGAGACTTATTTCTAAGTCATTTTGGTAGTGCCATTTTATTTTAAAAATTTAATTTTATTTAAAAAAATTCCTACTTATAAACTCATCCAGAGGCACTCAGGCCAGAATAAATTGATTTCATAAACTGTTTATAAACTCATTCAGAGGCCAGAGCGCAGAATAACACCATGAAGTCTAAAATGCCAGATCTGGGTGGTTTGGGTCTAAATAATTCCTAAGGCATGCATCACTTTTTCTCAGTATGCTGGTACCTTCTGCAGACTATTGTTTCAGAGCAAGAAGCGACAGCAAGAGTGAGTCTTTCAGACTAAGTGCCACCTAGAAGAGTCTACACCAAGAAAGGTATTTATTCTAAGTCTTTGGGGGCAAAGGATGAAATCTATTTTAAGACCATCCCTTCTACTTATTCAGGCAGATGGGGAAGAGAGGACCTCATACAACAAAACAAGAGAATTTTTAATGTGTCTGGTTTTTTCTTTGGTGTAAAATCATGACACATAGTCACACATACTCTTGAGCCTCCCTCCCTTGCTTCCCCAGCTTAGAGCTTGGCCAGTGACCTCAGCAGACAGGAGGGAGGACAGGCCAGGGGTGGCACCTGTTTTTTTACATTTTTTTTAATGCTTATTTATTTTTGAGAGGGAGAGACAGAGTGCAAGCAGGGGAGGGTTGGAGAGAGAGGAAGACACAGAATCCGAAGCAGGCTCCAGGCTCCGAGCTGTCAGCACAGAACCCGACATGGGACTCGAACACACGAACCATGAGATCATGACCTGAGCCGAAGTTGGATGCTTAACTGACTGAGCCACCCAGGGACCCCAAGGGGTGGCATTTTTAAATGGAAAGGTACATAAATTATTGCCAACTCCTCCATAGTTAAGCATTCATAAACACAACAGAATGTATTGTGTTCTCATTTCTGAGAGCACACATATGTACGCATGTGCAAGCTGTGTTCCACTAACACTAGTTGACTATCCATGTTTTCTTATGGAAATTCTGATTTGTGAAATATAGTAACATGGGAAGGATTTTCAGATGTCTGGGACTTTTCCATTTGTTTATTTCCCTCTAAAAATTGTATTTGTGGAGTATTCGGGATATGTTAGGCACAGTACAAGCTTTATCTAATTCTCTAAAAAACCTTATAAGGTTATGGTTTATTATTACTGTTTTTAAGTAATGAAACTGAGATACAGAGGGTCACAGAGGTAACAAATGGCAGAGACAGGACTCAAACCGCAAAGGTTCTACTCATAACCACTGTCGTATGATACCTAGAGAAGACAAAATTGCAAATTTTATTTAATTCATCTAGTTGCCTACTTTTGGAAGAAAACTTTCTCTAGTGGCTTCAGTCAGAAGGAATAGCAGTTGACCAAGAACCTCATTCTTCAGATCAGGTCCCAGGGCCTTTAGCGAGGTGGTTCATGTGTCCCTTAATGTGTCTGCAGTGTTCTTATGTCTGATGACCAGTTCTGAAGGAGTTACATGAGTGGGGCTCAAATCCTGCCTCTTCCCCTTAGAGGCTGTCATTTCTTGGCCAAGTCATTTACTCACTCCAAGCCTCCGCTTGCTCATCTGCAGAAAGGGAATAATGATAATTCTACCCTCATAGTGCCTTGTGGAAGGTTAAATGAGAGAAGGCATGCGTAGAGCTGAGCACAAGACCTAAAGTGAACTGAACGCTCAATTAAATACTCAGAAGGTGGGAAAGCAGCAAAGAACACATTGCTAACCTCCTGGGAAGTCTGACAAAACAAGGTTAACTTGAACCTCTCAGCCACAGCTCATGTGGACAGAAATATGCACATAAGGTAGTCTCAGTTGTACATGTGGCTTGCCTGTGGAGAACATATGGCTCATTTTGTCCCCTGGACAGAGGGCCAGATCACTGGATAACTCATGCATATCCTGAGGTTTCTCACGAAGGCCATGAAAAGCAGTATAGCTACTTCACAGCATACTTAATCCCATTCCAAATGGCGCAGGTCCTGAATTTTCTCCCTTCTCTCTGAATTCCCTTTCCACCCCCACTTCTCCCTAAAGTTACTGGAGCACATATGGTGTTATGGCTTACATGTTGGCCAGAGTTAGGCTAATCTCTGGGGGCGCTTCCCTGGAAACCTAACTGGATCCTTCATTCCTTCCAAGCCTCCTCCACAATAAAGTGAGCCAGCCCTTCCTCTTCTGCCATTCTGAGGAAATTCTTCCATAGACTTGAAGATGGGAATTTGGCTTCTTGACATTTCCAGAAAATACACATCATTGCCATGAGCTCTGGGTATATTGTATCCACACTCCTGCCAGGTTTTCTTGAGGGAAAATATTTTTGAAGGCTCACTCTCCCTAAGTAAAATAAATTTAAACTCAAAGTAGAAAAATCATTCTTTATGTTTGACAAATTTAGAGTTTTTTAACCGTAAGCATCCACTTTGAGCTTCTTGAGTCTCATGCTATTCCTGTAAATAGAAAGAGAGCCTAGGGGCGCCTGGGTGGCTCAGTCAGTTGAGCATCAGACTTCGGCTCAGGTCATGATCTCATGGTTCGTGAGCTCGAATTCCGCGTCAGGCTCTGTGCTGACAGCTCAGAGCCTGGAGCCTGCTTCTGATTCTGTGTCCCCTTCTCTCTCCACCCCACCCCTGCTTGTGCTCTGTCTCTCTCTGTCTTTCAAAAATGAATAAACATAAAAAAAATTTTTAGAAAGACAGCCTATTTTTATCGATTTTTTAGGTGAAAATACACCCCATTAGAAATTAATGCTGCTGGGTACTTTGGAAAAGGATTGAGATTTTGTTCAGTTATAAAGAGAAAATTGGAAAAAACAGTAATCTTTTTGATATGAGCACGTGTGAAAAAATATTTCACGTGTGAAAAAATATTTCACTAACATAAGTCAGCCCTCTTCCTCTGTCAAAACATTTGTGAAATACTTTTCCTCGTGCTTTGATAAAGTGTGTTGATTGACCTTTATAAGGAAGCCAGAATGCTTTAGTTGGAAAACAGAGATACTGATGACAGAGCAGGTGGTGGTTAGTTAACTCCAGGATGGTAAACTTCAACATGACAGAAATGACTATTTAACTGACCTTCACAGTTGCTAATCCACTATAGCCAAGAACTCTAGAAGCGTTTTTGGTGGTGATGTTTTAGGGCTAAAGTGTGCTACATAGCAGTCACAGCGAGGAAGAATATAAAATAAATGCTTTTGTCTACACTTTAATAGTTTCATTAGAGACCTTTATCTTGATAAAAAATTCTAAGAAGAATTTAAAACTAGGTTCCTGGTGGGGAATGGGAGGCCCACAAGTTTTATACATACTTGTGAAATACAAAATCCTATTCAGTTACTACAAGTGTATTGATAAAGGAAGAATCTGGTATATAAATGATGAATTCTTAGTCCTTTTGTGAAAAGGAAGAGAACATAGGAGCATCTCAAACAAAATGGCCAGTTCTTATCTATTTTATATATATATGTATATATACTTTATATTTATATTTATATTTATATTTATATTTATATTTATATCTCTACACACACACACACACACACACCCCAATAGTTTTCAGGACACTAGACATCAGGAATTAAAAGATTGATCCCTGAGAGGCAGAAACAAATGAGGTAAACCCTATGCTCCAGCTTACTGCCATGGTGCAGAAAGGAGGAATTCAAGTGGAGCCCAAATGCACTCCTAGAGATGAGGAGGCAGAGCTGAGAACCCAGGGAGACCAAAATGGTAAGAGTTCCCAGGACAGAATACCAGAGAGGAGAGAGCTTCAAAGAGAGAGAATTCCAGAGATCTGCAGAGGGTCCCCTTAATTATTCAGCAGAATGGTGACGGTACATGCATATGAAGAAATGCCCTAAGCTTGGGGGAAGAACCATCAGAAAAGATTACAGAATAGTGCCAGCTGTTCACAGAGGGCCAGGAACAATGCTTTTTCCTGCCAGCAAGCCTAGAAAAACTCATAATTCATAGAGTATTAGGGGAGAAAACTCAGGGAGGTCTTGTCTCAGTAGTGGGGAGTAATTAGCTTTAAATTAAGCACTGCTCTAGATTTGCCACCTAAATCATAATAGCACGACCCAAAAGGATCAAACTGTTTTCATGTAACATGAATATTTATAGGAAAACAAAAGTATTCCATATCAAAAAAAGGAGCATTTCACAATATCTGGCACAAAAAGAAGCATGAAAGTCATGACCATAATCAAGAACATAATCACTCTTAAAACGAAGTGGAACTGACACAGATATTAGAATTAGCAAAAATATCAAAATAGTTATTATAACTATATTCCATATGTGAAAAAGTTAAGTAGAGATGTGTAAGATATAAGAAAAAGATTCAAATAGAATATGTAGAGATAAAAAGTTGCAATGTCTAGGATGAGCAATACACTGGATGGGATTAATAGCAAATCAGATTTGGTAAAAAAAAATATATCAATAAACTTAAAGACATGGCAATAGAAATTATCCAAAATAAAACTAAAGGAGAGAAAAGATTTTTTAAAAGTGAAAAGAACATCAGAGTTTCAATACCCTTTCTCAATAATTGGTAGGAATATCAGCAGGGATACAGTAGTCTTGAGCAACCTTAGTAACTAACCTCACCTAATGGATATTAATAGAATACTCCAGACAACAACAAAATTCACATTCTTTTCAATACACATGAAACACTCACCAAGATAGTCCGTATTGTGGGCCATAAAGCAATTCTCAAAAGTTTAAGAGATTGAAGTCATGCCAAATATATTCTCTGGCCAAAACAGAATTAAATTAAAAATCAGTGGCAGAAAGATCTTCAAAAAATCCTCAAGTGTTTGGAAACTAAGTGAAGCACTTCTAAATAATCCATGATCAAAGAAGAAATCAGAAAGGAAATTAGAAAGTATTTTGAAATGAGTGAAAATAAAATCACACTATACCAGAATTTGTGAGATTCCACTAACACAATACTTACAAGATCATCTATAGCATTAAATACTTACATTGGTAAAGAAGAAAGTTTTCAGAACAATGACTTCAAATTTCACCTCAAGAAATCAGCAAAGAAAGAACCCAGGGTAAGCAGAAGAAAAAAGGAAGTAATAAAATTAAAGTGGAACTCAATGAAATAGAAAAGAGAAAATCAGTGAAACCCAAAAGGTGTTTCTTTGAGAACGTCAATAAAATTGGGTGACTGTCAGCTTTGCTGACGGCTCAGAGCCTGGAGCTTGCTTCAGATTCTGTGTCTCCCTCTCTCTTTGCCCTTCCCCACTCGTGCTCTGTTTCTCTCTCAAAAATAAACAAACATTAAAAATTTTTAAGAAAATGATAAACTGACCAGGAAAAAAGAAAAGACACTATTAAATCAGGAATGAGAGAGTAAACATAGTCTACACATATTAAAAGGATAGTCAGAGAATATGATAAATAATATTTTGCCTCTAAAGTAGCTTAGGTGAAATAGACAGATTGATTTCTTGCGATTTTCACAAATTACCAGAGCTCATTCAAGAAGTAATCTAAGTAGCCCTAAACCTATTAAAGAAATTGATTTGTAGTTCAAAATTTCCCATGTAGAAGCCAAAATAACTTCACTGGTAAATTCAACAAAACATTTACGAAAGAAATAATACTAATTCTACACAAACTCTTACAGAAAATTAAAGAGGGAGAAATTCTTTTCCAGCTCATTCTTTGAGGCCAGATTACCATGATAGCAAAACCAGACAAAGGCATTATGTGAAAATGAAAGTACATGCCAATATTCCTCATAAACATAGATGTAAAATTCAAAACAAAATTTTAAGTAAATCAAATCCAATAATATTAACTTGATTGTTGTAATCATTACACAAGGTATAGTGTTATTAAAATACCACATTATAAACCTTACCATTTATGTATAATTTTTATTTGTCAAAAAAATCCAACAATAGATAAAAAGGTAATGTGTAGCTTACCCCAGCAATTCAGTTATTTGAACATATAAACATCTAATGGAGCCTTTGCCCTGTTAATAACATTACCTATCATGGTGGTTTTTGCATTCTATTTCTATTATCAAGTTTTTATGACATTAATACAGGTTAATTGATTCATTTGCGAGGATTGTTGTGAGGAGTAAATAAAGTAATAAATAGAAAGCTTTAATAATGCAGTTGAGCACAAATGGGGATCAATAAATTTTTGCCTGTTAGAAATCTACTTCTTGCTTGATTAGGTTCATAGACACACTTCTTTCATGGTAAAAAGAATATTGGCTACCTACTTTCTGTCTTTCTAAGCTGGGATTTCCTGTTGTGGCTTCACCAACCAGCCACTATCCCCATGGTTGTAGACGTGGTTTTATGATCCCTTAGGCTTAGATCAGTGCTTCTTGAAGTGCTGATCTGCAGCAAGATAAGACATTAGCATCAGAATATAAATCAAGGCACTGTTTCTCCATTGAGAAAGTCTTGCTACAAAAAAAAAAAAAAAAAAAAAAAAAGAAGGAGTCGGCTGAACTAAACAGTATACTTAGTAATTAGATGACTTACAACATGGCGTGAGCTCCTTATTTTGTCATGGGCCAATAAACTGTAGACTGGCACTTAACCAACATCTTAGAGTATTTAATGTCTTACAAAGAGTTTGGATTCTAAAATCAGCATTTATACTTGCTCTCATGACATCACACTATGGCGCATATTTTGAACATGTATCTAATGGTCCAAGTGTTTGTGACATCAGTAAATGTGATTTTGACATATATAGTTTAAGGGTCACTGCGTAATAATTAGATCTCATGCAAATTTTGTGATCATGTAGAGTGCAGTAAAAATAGTTATATGTTTCTCATCTTGGATATGAAAATAGCTAGAGGATCAGTCAAAGATCTTTTTGACAGAGATCTGAGATGGGCTAGCAAACGTTTCTTTTCACATGACGGCCCTTGTTGAATGCCCAGTGGTTTCCCATGCAATGTGTGGAAAATGCATCTGAGAACAAGTACTGTAATTGATTAATGATGTCTGCCATGGGTGTGGGAATGAAGCATGGCAAAAATCCCATGATGTGTATTGGCCATCCTTGGCTAGGAGCTCCAAGTTTAGCCTTCTACTAAAAAGAATGACTTGAGCTATTCTATTGCAGGACATGAAAACCATGGCAGAAAAGAAGAACCAGGTCTTACTTATGAACCTGGAGATACCTCTCTTCAAGAATATTACATGGATGTGGCTTTCCTCATAGATTCTTCCCAAAGAATAGGAAATGAGGAGTTTCAGGAAGTGAAAACTTTTCTAATCTCAGTGCTTGATTACTTTCACATTGCCCCAGACCCACTGACCTCCATGTTAGGAGACAGAGTGGCAGTCCTGAGCTACTCTCCTCCAGGCTATATGCCCAACAGTGAAGAATGCCCTGTCTACCTGGAATTTGATTTGGTTACTTATAACAGTATATACCAAATGAAACATCATCTCCAAGACTCTTTTCAACAGCTCAATGGAGATGTTTTTATCGGCCATGCCCTGCAGTGGACAATTGACAATGTCTTTGTAGGAACCCCCAACCTGAGGAAAAACAAAGTTATCTTTGTTATATCTGCTGGAGAAACCAACCCCTTAGACAAGGAAGTCTTAAGAAATGTATCTCTGAGAGCCAAGTGTCAGGGCTACTCCATATTTGTGTTTTCCTTTGGCTCTGTATACAACGACAAGGAATTAGAAGAATTAGCCAGCCACCCACTGGATCATCACTTAGTCCAGCTTGGCCGAACCCACAAGCCAGATTTGAACTATATCACCAAGTTTGTCAAGCCATTTGTTCATTTAATCAGACGTAAGTCATTAAACCTTTTCTCTTCTATTGCTTTTGCAATGGATTTGATGTCTCTGTGTACAATCCACCAGTTGACATAGTAATATACTCCTCACTTCAGTGGAGAGTGGTAGAGTCTAAGGTGGGAGTAGGGGTGAGAAAACCAGAGAAAAATATCAGGTCTTACTGACCTTGAACTCTACTGCTGCACTGTCAAAGTCTTAGCCAGAAAAATCCCCGTATAGGTAAAAAGTGTCTCTTAACCCTAATCTGTTTAATATGTACTTGGTACTATGTGCCAAATTCTTTAAATGGATTATATCATTTAATTCTCAGTTCAGCCCTCAAAGGAAAGTATTAGTATCCCCATTTTACATGTGAGCATACTAAGTAAGGTTCAGAGACATTAAATAAATTGCTCAAAAGTTCACAGTTTAATAGTTGGTGAATTCTAGACTCAGCCCCAGGCATTCTGACCCCAGAGCCATCCGTGTTCCTGTTCATTAAACTACATTTCAGCTCCTATACCCTTAAGGAAGGACACTGCTGTAATCAGTAATATCTCACTACCACCACCCTCCATCTACTCCAAGGACTTCTGTTCTATCTTTCACTATAAATTACCTTTGGCTATGACTTTAATTCTTTTCAGCCATGGGAAGAAATCTCTTCTAGAGCCTCTGTCCCAGACAGTTGGCTCAGGCATAGCCAGGCAGGGGCTTAAGGGTGTCTTTTTATAGTGACAGTGACTGCCCCAGCCTCTGTCCATGTGTTGCAATTTTAGACATGGGCATAGCAGTATACCCAAGAGCTTGTAGCATCAAGCCAATCCTGGCCTGGGTTGGGATTAGGGGTGAGGCAGAGGCCACCTTGTGTAGTTATCTGCAGCTCCTGCAAATTTACCAGGAAATGACAGAGATGCAGATTTTCCGCCACTCGCGAAGCCGCAGGGCTCATGTAACCCTTAGGAATCTTGGAATTCAGGATTTATATATAGTAGCATAAAAAAAAAATGATGCCTTCTTCCAACCCCAAGGTAAATAGGGCAGACCATTTGAATAGCTCAAGGTGTCTTCTGGAGAGATCTTTCTGTTAAAGGGAAAGAAACAGATGTTAGAAGGGGTTGAGAAATACCTTGAATCACATCACAAGCCTGTGGCACACAGAGCTTAAGAATTTTTTACTGAATCACTGCTGTATCTCATTGACTTTACCAATGAGGCATTGCAATGTCAGAGGGTGTCTACTTTGCTGAGTCCCTTATAAAATTAATTTGATCTTGAAAACATCACAAGAAAAGATGAACTGACTTTGGGCGATAGAATACAGAAGGGTAAAATTTAGATTAACCAGCCACTCTTTCTCCAGGTGCCATCAACAAATATCCCCCTGCAGATCTGATAGCCAAGTGTGTTAACATCACCTCTCCCAACCCAGAGACCGTTGGCTCAGGAAACACTGTATTGTGAGTTGACAAAATCACAGTTTGGGTAATACTACAGCTGGAAACAGTCCTAATGAAAATAACTTGACAGGAATGGTGTTTGAGTTTTCAGGATGCAAGTTTGGCTGTCGGATGTAGCAGGGTGTGTGTGTGTGTGTGCGCGTGTGTGTGCGCGCACGCGTTTGAGATACTCCTGGTTTGTGATGGCTGCACAGATCTAGGGTTCATAGCACATAGAATGTGAACCATATTAGAAAGAACCATGTTCCCATTTCTGTTGCTTTTATGAAAAAAACCAGAGGCTCTTATCAATACCTTATATAACACCACACTAATATTGAGTACTGTCAAAACAGACAACTTATAATATCAAAGGTTAGCTGTAGCAATTTTAGAGCAGAAGAAAAACACAAAAGAAAAAATTTCAAAGCAACAAAAACATTCGCCATTCAAAAAACAGAACCCATGTGAAAACTGGTAGGAAGGGTTCTTTTAAGTTTGATTTTGCAAAGTACAACCCTAAGTACTCAATAAAAATTCAGTCATGAAAATAATATTGCTTTGGAGTCCTAAACCCCTGACACAACATTCTGATTTCTCTTTGGAATATTAAAAAATTGTCCCTGAGTCAGATTTCATCCATAAACTGCATTTGGACTGTTCTAATCACATGCATAAAATTGATTGCTGTTATATGTCTGCCTGTATTTACATTTAATTCTGCAAGGGGCTTGGCTAATGTGTTTTTCATCTCTTTTCTCTGTCACCTCAGCCTTATTCCTGGGGTGTATGAAATAGAGACAGGAAACAGTGAGCTGGTTGATGAATTTGGTTCCCAGGAGCAGCATTCCTTTGTATTAGGGAACAATCCTAGTAATGGTTCTGGGACCACTACTGATTTGATCCAGAAGTTATACATGCTTTTTTCAACTGGAGAACTGATGATGAATGATAAGGAAGAGGCACATGCAGAAGAAATGCCAGCTCTAGCAGATGGTAAACGACAGGATAAAAAAGGTAACCTTGGGTACAATAGAATCGAAGACCCTGAAGAACCTTTGTTTGGATTTTCCCCTAGTGGACAATGAGCAAGGATGAGCAAGGAGAACTCACTGGGACAGGTGGAGATGACAAGATAGAGGACCCTATCATCTGGGGCTGCAGGGGGTTCCCCAAATGAGGAGGCAAACCACATAAAACTCCAGAAAGGCAAAAAGAAAAAAAAGGAGTCAATGGTGTTGACAAAACCAGAACTAGAAGTCGATGTAAATACTTGGTGTCGGGTCAGGGAATGGAGACAGGAGGAGTGAGAACAAAGACCACACAGGTCCTTGGTAGGCAAGCAGATCCCCACATCCTTGTGCAAAGTAGGGGTGGGGAGGACCTATACAATGAGCCTCTAATGTTTGAGGGTCTGCCATCTCCCATAGCACCCTGGGCTTGCCTGCTCTGAGATGTGGGCTTCTAGCTCAGCCCCAACCCCCGTGGTGCCTAGAATGCACAAGGCTGTTGTGGTTCTGAGATCTCTTTGGAGGCTGAGGGCAGATTCTTAGGCTATGTGAGGAGATGGTTCTGGACCTACAGCTAAAGAAAACATGGGAGATGACGAACAGGAAGCTATAGTAGGCTCTAGAGCAGTTTTCAGCTGCTATTTTGCCGTGTACCAAAACTGTATAGGAAATTACTTTAAAATAAATCTTCTTTGGTATCTGTGAAAACTGAAACTTTACATATCCTATGACCAGCAATTTTGCTCTCATGTATATGCACAACAGAAAAATATATATTCACCAGAAGTCATGTACTAGAATGTTCATGACAGCATTCTTTGTAGTAGCCCAACAGCAGATATGATAAATAAATTTTGGTATGATTATGCAATGAAATACCATATGGGTATGCAGTATATATGTACAATGCTATATATGTATGTGGTACAAATGGATACTTCATATATACATCTACACTATATGTATTAGATACGGGTATAATTGTAAACATAGCTAATGTATAGATATTGAACAAAATCAGCAAAATGATGGAAAATAAGAGTGATGAGAGTAGAAGAAATACAGAAAAATATATAAAGGGGAGAGAAAGGTAAGAAAAGAAAAATCAAATATAAATACAATGAAATATCTAGTTCCAGTCAAGGTGGACTAAGCCCATACTGCCCCTCTCTCCCACTGACTACAACTGAAAACTATGGAAAAAATACAAAAACTAACCACCTGAGATCTCTGAAAGGTAACAAAAAGCAGATATATTGTGAAGGGGCATGAGTTTACCATTTTCTTTTCTGTTTTCTTTTGTGGTTTTGTGCTCAGGGCAGACCCAGTCCTGGAACTGTGTGATGGCAGTGGGGCAGGAGGCTAAAACTCAGTAGAACCCCCATATTTCTGGGCAGAAGAACTAGGAAAAAGGGCCCTCATTTGTCAGACTTGGTGGAAGAAATCCCCATTTCCCCCCTTTCTTCTCATGGTTTTGCTCTGAAGTGGGCACAATTCGGAGCTGAGTGAAAGTCTAGCTAGCTAAAATTAAAGAGAAACCCTGTTTTTCTGGGCAGAGGAACTAGGAAGATAGGCCCTGTTGGCCAGCATGTGGGGGTAGCCCCAGAGGCAAGACAACTGGAGAAGGGGATCCTCTAATTCTAATTATGGGAGCTGCATAAGCCCTGGGCTCTCACCTAAGCTGTGTGCGAATGGAAAGACCCAGAATAGGATGGTGAAGGCTTTGGGCACTAAACTGAGGTTGGAACCACTGCCCACAGAAGGTGAGATAGCACTTGCATTGTGAACCTACCAGGTTGATTGCCCACTGACAAAAAAACAATTCTACAGAGAATTATAACAATACTTCAAGTCTATACAACATAATATTTAAAGTGTTCAGGACAAAATCCAAAATTAGGCAACATACAGTGACCAGGAGATGTGAACAATTCTGAGAGGAAAAGACAACCAATAGACAAAGCCATTAAATTAGCAGCTATGATAACTATGCTCCATGAAGTAAAGGCAAACAACTTGAAATGAACAGAAATAACATTCTCAGCAGAAACATAGAAATAATTTAAAAAAGGAACCAAAAGGACATTTTAGAAGTAAAAAAAATGTACAGTGTCTGAAATTTAAGAACAAGCTCACTGAATGGGCTCCAAAGCAGAAGGAAGATGACAAAGAAAGGAATCAGTAAACTTGAAGATAGACTAATTATGTAATCTGAAAGAGAGTTTTTAAAATTAACAGAGCCTTGGAGACTTATAGAACAATATCAAAAGGCCTAATATTTGTTTTACTGGCATTCTAGAAGTAGAAAGAGATGAAAGTTAGATTTATTCAGAAAAAAATATATTTGAGGAGATAATGGACAAAAAATTCCCAAATTAGTAAAATATATAAAACTTTACAGATTTAAAAACCCACTCAAGACACATAATTAACTGTTGAAAACAAAACATAAGGAAAATCTTGAAGCAGCTAGAGAAAATCTACGTGTTACCAAAAAAGAGAACAACTCTTCAAATGATCATAGATTTCTCATCAGAAACCATGAAGGCAGAAGACAGTGAAACATCCTTTTCTTTAATGTACTGAAGTAAAAGAACTCTGAACACAGAATTTTTTATCCAGTGAACATAGACTTCCAGAATGAAGGCAAAATAAAGATCTTCTCAAATAAAGGAAAAGTAGGAGGATTTGTTGCTGGCAGACTTGGGCTGATGGAGAGCAGTGATGGGAGAACCAGGGAATTGGAGGTGAGGTCAAATGAGTGGGACCAGATGGCTGAGAGAACATGCTGAGGAGGAAACCCAGAGGGAGATCAATGAGGGGATTTGAAAGGGAGGCTGGTTGAGAGAAAGTGGCAGGTACCAGCTGCAGCTCACCCATGTACAGAGCCATACTGTCTACAAGGTAATTTCATATACATGTCCCATTGAGTTCCCTCCAAAACCCTGTATAAGAGACAGGAGTTAATACCCCCCATACTTGGATGGAGAAACTGAAGCTCAAAGAGGTTTAGTGACTTCCTGGGACTTGACCCTGGTCTGGCAGCTCCTGATTCAGTACGCTTTCCCAACGCTGGAGGAAGGAATGAGATCCGAAATAGAGTGAGTGTAAGAGGGGATGTCTTGGGCAGCTCAGGCTGCCAGAACAAATGCTATAGACTAGGGGGCTTAAACAACAATAATTTATTTTCTCACGGTTCTTGAGGCTGGGAAGTCCAAGATCAGGGCACCAGCCAATTTGATTCCTGATGAGAGCTCTCTTTCTGGCTGGCAGACAGACACCTTTTCTTGCTTTGTTTTCGCATGGTGGAGAGACAGACCTGGTGTCACTTCCTCTACAAAGGGCGATATTTTTATCAGATCACATCTCTATCCTTATGACTGCATTCACCCTTAGTCACCACCTTAAAGGCCCTGTCCCCAATACAGTCATGTAAAGTGTAGGCCTTCATCAAATGAATTTGGAGGGACACAGTTCAGTCCACAGTAGGGGATATAATTAACAATGTAATCATAGGAAAGAACCCTATGAATCAGCATTGCCCAAGTTTGTGCATTATAATGACCAAGGTATTTGTTGACAATTCCATAGTCCAGCCCACATTCCACATCACTTAAGTCATCTTCTCTGGGAGTGAGACAAGGCATCCATTTTTTTTGAAGCTCCAAAGGCAACTGCAATGTGCATACAAGTTTGAAAAACACTGCAATAAATCTCCTTTGATTCAGTCCTGTTAGATATCTTAAGGTGAGATTCCTATTGAAAATCATAAGGTTGGTAGACTCAAAAGGATTATCAAGTGAACATTACCAATACTTTCTTGTTTAGTATTCTTCATAATTTCTTTCCTCCAGAAGTTTTCTTCATTTTTCTACTTAATTATATATCCTACATCCAGAGGTTGATGATGTCTTTATTCATTTCGCTCAGAGAGTTCTAGCCAACAGCCTGATGTGGTAACATTTGGCCAGCTCTGCTCCAAGAAATCAGTCTGAGTCTCTTCAGGCAGTGTCAGTTTGGCTTCTTTCTTGGGTCGTGGAAGATTAGAATCTGAAACTGAAATGACTTTAGAAATCACTGGGTCGTCCTGTATCTTTTCTACAGAGAAGAAAACGGAAGCTATAGATATCTAAAAGTGTCTTTACCAAAGAATATTCACAGTACCTATTCCACACCATTTTGTCACAAAGATTTATACTCTACAATTATGTTTATAGAACACAAGTTCACCTTAAAGTTAATCCATGAAAGAAAGATAATAAAATATTTATTTGGGTTGTTGAAAGGTTGAAGATGATACATATGAAGGTCAGAATACACATTGTGCTTGGCACATAGTCAGCTAATCCCTGCATGAATGATCTAAGTCTGACAATATGTTGGACAATTAAAAATAAAAATCCACTGTGAAGAGGAATCACCCTTTATATGCTTATCTTTGCTATGCTTATCTTTGTTTTCCCAAAGAGAGTGGGCTTTTCTTTTCATGTGCCCATTTTGTTTCTGATGTTTTAATTTTATCCATCTACTTAATGCACAGATTTTTTTTTTGCTCATTATAGTGTACATTTGCAAGATTTTATTTTACTTTATTTTTAATTTATGTTTTATTTATTGTTTAATTTACATCCAAGTTCATTAGCATATGGTGCAACAATGATTTCAGGAGTAGATTCCTTAATGCCCCCTATCCCTTACCCATTTAGCCCATCCCCCCCACAACCCCTCCAACAACTGTGTGTTCTCTATATTTAAGAGTTTCTTCTGTTTTGTCCCCCTCCCTGTTTTTATATCATTTTTGCTTCCCTTCCCTTATGTTCATCTGTTTTGTATCTTAAGTTCCTCATACACACACACACACACACACCACATCTTCTTTATCCATTCATCCGTCGATGGCCATTTGGGCTCTTTCCATACTTTGGCTATTGTCAATAGCGCTGCTATAAACATTGGGGTGCATGTGCCCCTTTGAAACAGCACACCTGTATCCCTTGGATGAATACCTGCTAGTGCAATTGCTGGGTCGTAGGGTAGTCATTCACAAGATTTTAATGTGGATTTTAAAAAGTGTAACTGTATTCCTTTTCCCATTATGCCAAGTTAGGGCTTGTTTCTTAGTCTTTATTTTTCTAATATCAATGTCCAGCAATGACCAGCAACGTCAGCATCATCTAGGAAGTCATTGGGAATGCAGATCCTTGGATCCCACCATGGGCCTGTTGAATCAGAAACTCTGGAGTTGGGGCCCTCCAGATGATTCTAATGCAGGCTAGAATTTGAGAACCATTGACCTACTGTTACAGATATTGAGCCTAAATTAGTCTTCTTTAATGGGAGTCTTCTCACTAGACATTAATAGGTAATTAGAAAAAAATAATTTTCCTATAAAACGTTGATAAGTAGGTATCATTTTTGCAGGACTTCTCAGTGCCTTTAATGGGTTCATCTTCATTGTGATTCTGAGAGAGGGGCTACAGTCAAACCACTATGACCACAAAATCTTGTAACAGCATCTTTTTGGGCTAATATTTTATAGAAACCACTTTGGGAAATAGTAGTTGAAAGAGTGAATCCAGGGATCATTGAATTGGGACATGGGTTTGACTCCTATTTCTGCAATTACTAGTCATGTAATCTTAGGCACATTATTCTGTCTCTCTGAGCTTCCATTTCCCTTTCTGTAAAATGGACATAATAATAGAGCATACATCATAGGCTAATGTGATCGCTATATGAATGTAAAGTGCTTCGAACAGCACTTTGTATGGAGTGAAAGCTTAACACATATTAGCTATTATTTAAGATATTGATGGTGATGATAATGACAGTGATGATGACAAATCGCATTAGAGTTGATGGTCATGGTGGAAAGAATGTCAGACTGGGAATGAGGTGACCCAGATGCTAATTTTGGTTCTGTCACCAGGTAGCTTTGCGATCTCAAATGGTCACCAGATTGCCTTGGTCTTCAGCTTTCCTATTTGTGTATGAGGAGCTTGGTCAAGGCCAGTGTTTTTCATACTGGGGGCTCCTGGGGTCACACAAAGACTTCCCAGCGCATGGGTTTCTGAGAACTACTCTTAAAGGACTCTCTACTGAGAATGTCTCTATCTGAGGAATCATGGAGGGTCTCCTTTCCTGCCCCCCTTTACAAATACCACCCCCCCCCCCACACACACACACCTCACACAAGAAATGGAATATTTCTCAACCATTCTTTTTAAAGATTTTATTTTTAAGTAATCTCTACACCCAATGTCGGACTCAAACTCACAACCCCAAGATGAAGAGTCACATGTTCTTCTGACTGAGCCAGCCAGGGGCCCCTTTCTCAGCCATTCTGAATCTGATTATGTGCTTTGCCCAGATGTAAACCCTGCTAGGGAGGCATGGGATAGGGGGTGGGTGTCAAACAAGGAGTCAAAATACTGGATCTACAGGCTTCCTTGAAGCCACATAAGGCTTCATGTCTTTCCCATCTTGTATGTGTTTCTGTTAAGGAAAATGCGTGTTGCTAGAAAAGAGGTATTTGAAGTCATGTTCGGATGTTCTGAATTCAGGTATACTCTAAACGGAGGATGGTAGGAGTGATGATAAGTTTCATTCAGTAATCTGGCCTCTTCCATTTCCCAAATCTTGGCAGAAGATGCATCTCTTCTTTCATTTATTTATTTATTTATTTATTATTTTTTTAATGTTTATTTATTTTTGAGAGAGACGCGTAGAGCATGAGCAAGGGAGGGGCAGAGAGAGAGGGAGACACAGAATCAGAAGCAGGCTCCAGGCTCCAAGCTGTCAGCACAGAGCCCGACCCTGGGCTCCAACTCACAAACTGCGATATCATGACCTGAGCTGAAGTCGGAAGCTTAACTCACTGAGCCACCCAGAGGCCCCAAAAGATGCATCGCTTCTAAGTGAGAAATCTGTGAGAACAAAGCAAAGAGTCTATACATGAAATATTGATGGAGACCAAGCATTGTTTCATTGGGCCAAAAAAATCGTAGCCTTAATCATTTACCTATGAATGGAATCATAAATAAGACATCATCACACAATGAGGTGTTGATTGGTTTTACTGTAAGGACCACTTCTGCCAATTAGGCTATCTGGGGATATGTCCCATAAAGTGAAGGAGCTAAGTTGGAGCTTCAAAATTCTGAAGAAAAAATATATAAAACAGGTTATAAGAAATATTATTATTTTATCAAAAAATATAGTAATAGGATACATGGCAAGTGTGCTTAATTTAACAATATTCGAATTTTCCAGCCATATTTTAGTTTCTTAAGTTAAACACCATACCCATAAATGAAAGAGTAACTGGTATTATTAATAGCCATTTGATAAGTTTAGTGAAGCGTTTTGGGGTACATTTTCCAGAAGTGAGAAAACGTCATTCAGTGACTGGGTAACATTCCTTTGTAAAACCTCTTGAAAGATGATGGGGTCATTTTGGACACATAACTCAGAAACAATTCAAAGAACTATTTGCTATTGCTCTAATAAAACTCAAAACCCATCTGTGTAAACTATCAGTGCTTAAATCTACAATAGTAAATATTAATAGAATTAATATTAGACGTTGCCTCACTCTGACAATAAATTGTAGTAGCAGTAAATAAAAATGATAGGGAAAAACTATCATGCCTCTCAATAAGAAATGCATGTCCAATAAAATTTTTACTTTTTTTATGATAAAATTACCAAAATTTGAATATATATGCTGTTTTGATAAGTTGTGATGGTAATCCATCAGAAAAAAAAAATGTTAACACATAGAAGCTTATAGCCATATAAAATGAAAAATGTGCATTTAAATATATTTTTTGCTGCAGAGGATTATTGTTAGGCAGACAATAAAAGGTTTTAAAGCATATAAATGTGTTACAGTTAAATGAAATTCTATGGGGGAAGTGCAATGGAAATACATGTTTAAGGAGAAAATTAAACACTACATAATATCTGACTTTTAACTGTGAACATGTTTACATGTATTTTAAATAGATAATGGTGTATCAAATGACTGTGACATTTAGAGTCTATATGGTAAGTTAAAAGAAAAATGTGGCAGTTTTATTTTTAAATATCAGTTTTTATGATATGTCACAAATTATACATCCTTTTCTAATACCTCAAATCCTAATGAAAAAATAATTAGATGTTAACTTTAAAATATGCAAGGCAAGAGTACATGATTGTTTTCCTTTGAGGCGGGTGTGTAAGCAAGTGTGTGAAGACAAGTAGGTGGGATCATCTCTCACATCCTGCCTTGGGCCAGTTTCCCCGGAGCTGACCCCGGGGTGAGGATTGGCATGCATGTGATTTATTGAGATAGCACTCACTGACAGGAGAAGCGGAAAGGGAATGGAGGAAGCAAACCGGGAAAGAGTGGGAGACAAACAAGGGTGTCATCTCGGGCCAAGTACCGTAGAGCACTTGGTCTTTGCAGGCGCTCCGGCACGTTGAGTTAATGCTGCAGGGCATCCTGACCTGAAACAAAGAAGTTGGGCTTTCTTACTCCCTCCTGGATCATTGACTGGCCAAGGGTTGTCTTGGGAAGGGCTTTAAGCTCCAAGGTACTCATGCTGCATGTGATTAAAGCCATTCCAGTGGCTGGACAGCAGCCCTCCTAAGATGCTGGAAGCAAAAGCTCACATGGGGGTGGTCGGGAAGGAGGGGGAAAGAGGGATGGGAGGGGAAGGAATTTTGTCCTCCAAGTCAATGCTAAAAAAGATCAGAAGGATTCTGGGCAGAGTCCTAGCTCTGCACATTCCTTCTAGCCCTGAATCCATGATACCAGCCACTGAATGTGCTGAGTGTGGCATTTCAGATGATGAACGCACCAGCATTTTCCTAGGAGGAAGCCTATCTATAGTTCTACTTATATGTTGCTCATTTGTTCCATTATCACATTGCCCTTTTATTTTGACTACCGAAAATGGCAAAACAACGTGTGCTCATTTCATATGTGGCAAAAGAAGAGTCGAGAGGAACATTTTAAACAAATCCACTGACATTAAGAGCGAATTCATATTTTTATGTTTTGCAGATGGTGAGGCCCCAAGATGATCAGAGCAGGAAAGGAAGACAGCTCCATTGGCAATGTGTGATTCCACGTGGTGCTAACTAGAAACTGTAAATCATCTGCTGGAAGGAGAATGGTGAGCGGCAGGAATTTCTCATGAAACCAATCAGCTAATGACGTGCTAAACTTGTTCTGTTTCGAATCTGAGAGGGAGACTTTTCGGAGTGAAGACATCAACGAGCAGTACTGAGAAACTAGGAGTGACTTCATTTCCTCCACGAATGGGGACAACCGACCAGGAAGAGTTAACTGAAGTTTTTCTTTGACAGCTCTTGTACGGTTCGGGCAGCACTTCTGACGCTCTATCTGCCTAAAGACTTTCATTTTCATCACGTCTGCATCTCAAGTTGGACTGCTGAGTAAAAAGCGGAGTTAGAATTTACTAGGAGTGTCTTCTCTCTCTTCATAGAACTAGAAACCCACGTCCATCCTTCCGATTTCGTGCCACCCTCATGACCTGAGCGCCCTGTAAAAGCTACCTGGCAGGCTGCTACCACCATAGTCAAAGCCTGCTCTTTACCAGAACATTTAGAAAAGAATGGAATTCGTGAGAAAGAAAAAAAAAAGAATGGAACTGTGAGAAAGAAAAAAAGTGAGATGAGGCTAATTTTGTGAGTGGTTGTTTTGTGCTGTGATCATTTGTTTTACATTTTAGCATGCTTTGCTTTGTATGTACTTGATTTTTGCTGGGAAAAACAATTGGGAAACACATGAATATTCTATATGATCAGAGCTGTTCTTGGGAATTACAATGGAGCAAGAGACAAGTTCTAAAATAAAAGCAAGTCTGATCCGGAAGCTTGTTCTGTTCATTTTTTATTTACCTGCAGGCTAACTCAGACCCATTGGAAGAGCAGTACAGGATTAGACATATTTGGAAAATGTATATATAATGTAAAATAAGCCAGTAGTGAATTCATTTTTTTAAATCTTTCAGTTTGATCAAGGCAACTAGTAATTGCCAAGTGAGTATATTTTGTATATTTTAAAAGTAACTATGTTAATAGGGTGATCCCATTGGCAATTTTGTACTTTTCCCACATAATTTTCCTTAACAGTACTCTTGTCGTTGAATAATTTTCAAACAATCCAACCAATTCTAGGCTGCCGAAAATTTTAAAGTAGCCACACATTGGTCTCTGGGAAGTTCTAAAGCAAACTCGACTCTTCGGTAAACTAAAGTTCTGCTTTTCCCTAAGAATCCTGATCTGTGCATGTGTCTATAAATGCATGCGGGAGGAATACATCAGATCCCTCAAGCTGAAAGTAACGTGGGTTCTCAAGAATGTGAAGCCAGAAGAACTCCCACTCTGCTGATGGAAGAGTAGATGGTCCCACCTTTGAGCAGCAGGTTGGCAATATCTAGTTAGGTTGCTGATGCACATATCCTCCTGCCCAGCTGTCCCATTTCTAGGTCTCTATGCCTGTAGAACCTGTCACACGTGTACACCCCACACCAAAAGAAAGCACTGGTTCACCAGAGCATTGTGTGTTTCAGTGAAGAGGTGAGGCCAAATGAATCGTCCTACGTGTGGCGTATTGCTACATTACAGCTGCATTGATAAACAGTGGACAAATAACAAAGGTAATACTGAAACAAAATAAGTTGCCGAGGGACACATTATGACATCATTTATACGACCTCTTAAAACCCGAGAGGCAACAAGGCCTACTGTTTATGAATGCCCACAACTGGAGTAAGAGCATATATGACACCACCTATGGAACACCAAATTTAAGACAGTAGTGATCTTTCAGTGAGGAGGGGTAAAGCAGAGGTCCAATTGCCGTTATAATGTGTTATTTCTTACACTAGGTATTGAAAAACTGGTGTTCTTTGTATTATTTTTACAGATTTTTGAAAGCGTGACACATTTCCATAATTTAAAAAGAATAAACCCAGTCGCAAAAATAAATGCAAAACTCAAATAAATCCTTACGCTACATCCAGCATCGTGCTAAGAATTCTGAGGAATTTTGGAATGCCTGGGTGTCTCAGTCAGTTAAACGGCCGACTGTTGATTGTGGCCCAGGTCATGATCTCACGGTTCGTGGATTTGAACCCTGTGTTGGGCTCTGCACTAACAGCATGGAGCCTCCTTGAGATCCTCTCTCCCCCTCTCCCTGCCCCTCCCCTGCTTGTGCTCTCTCTCTCTCTCTCTCTCTAAAATAAACTTTAAAAAAAGGAAAAAAGGAAAAAGAATTGTGAGGAATTTAAAAGTATGTATAACTGTCCTTTCCCTTGATGAGTTTGCATTAAGTCAAGGTCGCTAGAGCTGGGTAACCTACAACAATTGGAACACAAAGCACCAGGGCCAGGGAAACTTGTCTGCATCCCAATGTATAAAATTAGTTTATGTTACCACTGACTGTGCATTCACTTTTCACGTGAATTTTGTGTCTGAGTGGTCCCTGAGGCTGAACAGCACAATTTGACACAGGTAAGATGTAAGAGGGGTGACATAAAGTGACACTGTTTCACTGGAGGAACAATTACGCTGTAAATATAAGGAGCTTTTAAATAAGTGTATTATGTATTTTGGACAGTCCAGCCCCAAATATAATACTTGAGCATGTGCTATGGGACAAAGAAGTAGAGAACCGACAGCAGAGAAGGACCACAGGATGATGAAAAATACTGTGCATAAATTCAGAGTAAGGCTGCTAAGTCAAGCCAGTAATTGCTTTGGAAATCAAAGAAGGGAAAAAAAAATCACTTGGGATTCCAATCATGGGGAAACACTTGAAGGAATAAAGGAGATTCACACCACATCTGTACTTACAGATCATGAATCCTCTCCTTCCACTTCCTTGAAGATAACAGTACAAAGTCCATCCATGCCTTAAAAGACCTGGCAAAATCTGACCTTTACTCACCTTCCCAGCCCAATCTCTTCCCACCACAAGGAACCTCTTTCCCTCAGCGCCTCCTATTCATCTTTCTGTGCTGGCTGCCATCTGCTTGGGAGCGCCTTCCATAAACTTTCCAAAACTGGGCAAGGGGACACCCACCACACTGCATATTCTCCCAGTACTGGATCTCTTGCTCTAGGTCCTTGACAGGAGGGTTACAGTGGTTATAAGTGTCTAATTCACTTATCCAAGTCCCCAAGAGGCACCCAAGTGCGCACCCCTAACTTGTCCATCACTGTACCCCCAACACCCAGGATGGTGCCTGGCCCTTAAGGGGCCAGGATTTGATGAATGAATAAACATATTCACCTTGAAAGATAAATATGGTTTGGTTGGATAGGTAGGAAGGGACTTGGCATGAACAATGAGAAGGGGAGAATAGCCAGCAAGGCCGGGGTGTGTGTGTATGAGCATTGACGTGAGTGGGGAAATGGGCAGTGTGTGAGCAGGGCTGAAAGGGGGTCAGTGTGACTGGACTGGAAATCTTGGAATTGGTGGAAGCTGAGGCCACAGCAGGTGTGGTGGGTTGCTGAAAAGCCTTTTCTTAAAATCTTTAACAAAAACCCAGCAAACTTAAAAAAAAAAAATCTTGAACCATTCCACAATAGCCAGTCTATTTGAATATGGAGTGACCCGTCAACAAAATTGCGTGCCCCCCAAAAGGAACCATGGAACAGGCAGAAAGTACATACTTTCCTAGGGGTTCTGTGCAGAAGTGACCCACAGCTGTGCACAGCAGCCTTACATGACATGGACAACGCATTGCAGAACAGCTGGTCGGAATTACAGATGACTAAGAATCCTGTGATATCTCTGGAAAACTTCATTTGACATCTTAAATCTGACTCCTAGGTCTTTTATCCGAGTGTGAGCAGCGGGGCTGAGAATTTGAATAACCACAGTTGAACCTTTGTGCAGCTCTTACTGGACTCTATAATTGAAACATCTTTCCATCTCTGACCCAAAGTCTGGAATTTTCTTTGGACTAAACATTTTCTCTAGCCCTCCATTGTCCACCTTGACAACCCTAGAGGATCTCATTTTGTAGCACATTTGGAACTTAGAGTAGGAGGTGCTCAGTAACTGGTTTTCTTTGTGCAGGGAAGGGATGAATGAATAAGCCTTACTTATCTTGCTAATCCTGGCTAATATCCTGTTGGCCTCCCTCACTTCTTCTTTCCAGCTTCTACTTTCCAAACTGAATTTGGACTGTGCGCTGAGAAAAATTCCTGTGACAGCTAGAAGCTCTCCTGCCCACAAATGCCGCCGATAAGGAAGTTCTCGCCTCCTGTGATGAGAACAACATCTGTGTGGGGGCCCGGCTCACAAGACGCCCGTTTGCAGTCTCTTAAAAGAGTATACACAACTCCAGGTTGCTGGGATATTATAGGAATAGACAGTAAATAGACTAGTAAACAGCATAAATCTTTTATCCTCTCCGTTACCAGCACTTCTACAAAGTAAAAATGTTCTTTCTTCTGTTGCGTAAATTGAGTCACAGGTGTCCTGTGTTTCGTGGTTTTGGAGGGGAGGCCACAATCCTAACTACTCAAGGTGTAGCTGATGGGCCGTGAGCCAGCAGCATCGATATCACCTGGGGGCCTGTAAGAAATGCAGACTTCGTGGGCTCCCACCTGAAGTCAACTGGATGAGAACCTACATGTTAACATCTGCAGGTAATTCATAGGCACATCTAGGTTCCCGAAGTGCT
This sequence comes from Panthera tigris, assembly GCF_018350195.1. Taxonomy (NCBI): domain Eukaryota; kingdom Metazoa; phylum Chordata; class Mammalia; order Carnivora; family Felidae; genus Panthera; species Panthera tigris. Next base: position 131,017,863 of record NC_056668.1, on the reverse strand, counting down.
GACTTAGAATTCGCCTCCTTGAAGCTCTACAAGTGAGTAGATGCATTTTGCAGACTTTCAGCTCAGCTTGGCATCACACATGCCACCTACCAGATAGCATGCCTTATGCCAGAGATGGAGAATATGGAGATAAATAAAAGGTGACACATGCCTTGAGCGCAAGGTCCACTGGCAAGACTGACCCAGAAAGAGATCATTTCAATCCCACGTAGTCGTGCTACGGTGTAGGTGTGCAGAGAGCACTGTGAGAAGACAGAGGAATCCTTATCCCAGACTGGGAACCCAAAGGTTTCTTCAAGAAGAGGTCCTTTGATTTGAATGAAAATCATTGGATACAATTTAGCCGAGCAACGATCAGTAAGTACCCTCAAAAAGCAATCGTCTCTCCCAGGTCTTTGTTCTCAAAATAGGTTTTTGTTTAAACCATAAATCCTGTTGTGTTCATGGCAAAGGAGATTGACTGCATGGACCCTCGCTAACTTGAGGCTAGGAGATGGACGTAGAGAGGTTGGTACAGGCCAGCCATAGAGGACCTTGTGTGCCATGTTGGAGAGTTTAGATTCTACTCCGGAGGCACCAGAGGAGTGTAGTTAGAATTTATTATGGCTGGTACTGGCTGCTGAGGGAAGAGGAGATTGAAGGAAAGTCGAACTAATCATAGGGTAATCAGTTTTCCCGGCAAGAATGGACCATGGTGGGGCACCTGGGTGGCTCAGTTGGTTAAGCGTCTGACTACGGCTCAGGTCATGATCTCATAGTACATGGTTCCAGCCCTGCGTCGGGCTCTGTGCTGACAGCTCAGAGCCTGGAGCCTGCTTCAGATTCTGTGTCTCCCTCTCACTCTCTGCTCCTCCCCCACTCATGCTCTGTCTCTCTGTCTCTCAAGAATGAATAAATGTTAAAAAAAATTTTTTAAGAAAAAAAAAAGAATGGACCATGATGTTCAGGCTGGAGATGCGTGGACATAAAAGGGAAATATCTAAAAGGTACAATGAGTGGGACATGAAAATCCATTAGTTGAAGCAGAGGACAAGGGAGAGAACTAGGTATCTAGGCCAATGGTTCTCAAACTTGAGTATGCATGAGAATCCCCTGGAGGACACCACTCCCAAAGTTTCTCTTTCAGCAACTCTGGGGTGAGGCCTGAGAATGTGCATTTCTAGCAAGTTCTTAGCTGGTGTTGACACTGCTCAATCTGGGGCCATTCTTCCAGAACCACTGCTCTAGCGTAGCTCAGCGAGCCTCGCTTTTGACAGCTCGTTGGGAGGACCTGAGAAATTTTTTAAACTATGGAAACCTGATGCTCCCAGCAGGGATCCTGATTAAATTGGTATGAGGTCTCAGCCTAAACACTGGGCATTTTTAAAGCTCCAGGTGATTCTATTGTGCAGCTGAACACCAGCTAAGTACCACTTAATTATATTAGCAACCCAGGTAAAGGAGCCATTTTGGTGTTTCTTAAATTTACGAAAACTTGGCATAATATTCCTATTTTCTTGTTCCCTCCAAATGCTTCATTTAGTGTGTCTTATAAGTAGGCAAGTAAATAGTTGATCCATCTGGAATATCAATATGATATATGATGATTACCACCTAAGAGGGCAGATAACTGAAAAGACCTAGTAGACGTTATTTCCACACCCAAGGCAAGAGGAAGAGGGAAAAAAACAAAACAAAACAAAGCGAAATAAACCCACACGTGTTGAGTCCTTACTGTGTACCAGATGCTCTAATAAGTACGTGATATACATTATTTCATTTAATGCTGATAACAAAAGAGAGAGTAAGATATTATCTCCGTTTTACAAATGGGGAAACTGAGACTCAGAAAGAGAGGGTTGCACAAGGAAATGCAGGATTTAGATCTGGGTCTGCTTAGTTCTTCCAAAGACCATATTCTTTTCACACATGGTGATGGGAAGAGAAATTGGCTGTAAGGTACAGAGAAAAAAAATAGCCAGAGGTGCCGAACTCTAGTCCTAACTCTGTCCCTAACTAGTGGTGCCACTGTGAGTGAATCCCCATATCTCTGGGCCTTGATTTTCTCATCAATAAATGGGCATACAAACTAGTTCATTGGATTAAATGAGATAATGCTCTGCACAATGCCTGGCATATGGAAAATACTCAAATCATGTGAGCTGTTGTATCTTCCACTTCATTATCATCATTATCCATACCATCTTCCCTAACATTCCTGTAGTTTACAGCTTCTGAGATGAAGAATTTGCTACTTTCTCAGGGCAGTTGGGTGGCTCAGTCGGTTAAGCGTCAGACTTTGCCGCAGGTCATGACCTTGCGGGTTCAGTTCACGGGTCACGCTCTGTGCTGGCAGCTCAGAGCCCGGAGCCTGCTTCAGATTCTGGGTCTCCCTTTCTCTCTCTCTCTCTCTCTCTCTCTCTGCCCCTCCCCCACTTGTGCTCGCACTCTCTCTCTCTCTCAAAAACAAACATTTAAAAAATTAAAAAAAAAAATTTGCTACTTTCTTTGGTATCAGCAGCAACTTTCTGAAACTAACCAGTGACCTCATCTTGAGAACTGGTCTTTGCTTACAATCAGCTACTCCCTTCCTGTAACCCCCAGCCCCCCCGTCCCCAGCCCCACTCCTCCTCATCCCCAGGATGTCCAGCCAGCTGTGGATGTTTGCTGCTCACCCACAGCTGGGACAGAGAGCTGTGGCAGTGTTTTGGTGACCTTTGAAAGGGCGGGCCTACGCCGGCCGACTCCATCTTGTTCTGTGTTCTCCACCTTGAGTGACTATGTCCCCGACATGACCCCTTTTCCGGGAAAATCACAGAAACCTCAGACTGCGCCTCCTCCCCTTGAGTAACCTCCCGCTCACCCGTTCAAACTTCCTGATCAAAACACGCCCAGCGACCTGTGTAACAGGACTCCGACCCTTCCCCAGCCAATCGGCCGAGGCCACGACCCTTCCCCAGCCAATCGGCTGAGGCCACAGCCATTACCTCACCAACTGCCCCTAGACCCCTATAAAACCTTTGTGCTTTTGAAACTCGCTCTCTCTCCCTGGTATCTCACCCCTGCATCGGTGCAGGTAGGGGATTGAGCTCGAGCTAGCTTGAATAAAGGTTCTTTTGCTTTTGCATCGGACTCGGCTCCCTAGTGGTCTTTGGGGATCACGAATTCTGGGCATAACAACCTTTGCAGGAGCTCCGTTGGGTCTTGGGCGGCTGCTCTGTTCGGCCCCCTCTGCAGTGCCTGTGTGAGAGTCTCGTGCCAGACCTGCAGGATTTCTGTCCGGTGAACACATTTGCAGTGACAAATGGGTCACATTCCACAGCTTCGATACTGATGATCTAGTTCTGTTATTTGATATCCCGTAAGCTTAAAGATGGTCCAGGACACAACTTGGAATCACGGAAAAAGTAAGATTTGTTCTGTCACGTACACTTAGGTAATGCCGGGCTTGTGGCTTAACTTACCGGAATCTGTATTTTTCTCATCTGTGAAATTGGTTTTGTAGGATTTGGCAGGTATAAAGTGCATGGTACAGTGCACTCACAGCAGCTCCTCAACAGAGGGGAAGCCAAGGAGCAGGGTCGTGTGGAACTTTGGAGAAGGCTGACCATGGCTTTATTAGGACTTTTACAAGAGATTTGCTGCCACTGTGACCTTCTGTCACTGTTTAAGTAGCAAATTTCTGCAACAGCTTTCACTTCAGCATTTCCACTGGGTACATGTCTAAGGTTCTCTGGGACACAGGCTGGGATGTGACCTCAGGCACCTTCAGACTCAACTATTCGATAGCAATGGCAGGGCAGAATTGATGGTGTTTCATTTTGTGTAAGCCTTCCGGAACTCACACGACTGACTCGGCCTCACGCAAACATGGAGCGACTGTCCTCAGAGCTTCTGCCAATGTTTGCAACCTGCCTGGTTGGAAGACTTTCCGACCGTTGGAACACGTTTCCTGACCTCGGCATCTAAGTCTCTCACTTTGGCACTTATTCTTGGAGAATAAAATAACCAATAGCGGAAAACTACTAACTGACTTCTAGTAGAGGTTAGAACAACTGTCAGTTAAGCAGGGCTTTGGCATGAGTGCCAATAAGGGGATGGCCATGCCCACATAGGATCAAGCTCGCCTGGTCTCTACCAGAAAGCAGCTGGAGCTGATGTCCCAGAAATGGGTGGACGTTTCCAGACACATGTTTCTCAAAGCAGGGTCTGGAAACCCCTTCCATCAGCCCTTGTTAAAATGAAGAGTTCCAGGCCCTCCTTCCTACCAAATTAGAATACCTGGGTGTTAACACAGAAGTTGCATTTGAATACATTCTTCGGGTAATTGTTAAACATATTATATTCTACTTTTCTCTTTTAATTTGAGTTGCTATGAAAGTATTACTTGCTCAAATTTTTAAGAAACCAAATAATATTAAAAGACATACTAAAAGACAACAATCACCTCCTCTCCCCTGCCCCGATCCATTGCCTAGAGGTTACCATATAAACTTTCATTGCTTTCCTCCTCTGATTTTTATCTTTTTGTTTCTAAATAGGATGCTAATACTGCAATTTTATGTCCTTTTAATTTTAGACATCACCTGCTGACTTCTTATTATGACTGATGAATATTTAGGAATTTACTTAACATAATTATCCAGTGTCATCTTCTTGATATAGTCCCTTAAGTTTTCACTAAATCAAGAGTTAGGGTTACTATTAATGACTATGTAAAGATTACTTAATATTGAGTCAAGAAGAGACTATGAACATGTTCTCTTTTTTATTCAACTTGTTTTATCTTGGAATTTCAGCTCTGTCAAACAACTGTCAATTTCATTTTCCAAATACTCAAAGTTGTCCCATATTTAGCATTTTCTTTCCTTCACCCTGGAAGATGTCACTCCTAGAGTGCCCCACTCTGGGGCTCTTAATTCTGTTTTTCTTGTTAGATTCCTGTTACCTCGTTCCGTGTCTTCCTCTTTGTTAGTTTACTTGTTTATTTTGACAAAACATATCCTCCAGTAACTTCCCTAAGAAACAGCACTTGGAGATCTAATTTTTCAGTCCTTACATGCCCCCAGAGGTCTCTATTCTGCCTTCATATTTGGTTGATGGTTTACACTGGGTTGAGCACTGTCTCCTGAAAATTCATGCCTACCTGATAGCTCAGAATGCGACCTTATTTGGATACAGTGTTTTCACAGATATAATTAGTTAAGATGTGGCTATATTGGATCAGAGTGGGCCCTAAATCCAATGATGGGTGTCCTTATAAGAAGGTCATGTGAAAACACAGAGACACCAGAGGACAGAAGGCCACATGATAACAAAGGCAGAGAGTAGAGTGAGGCATCTACAAGCCAAGGAATGTTTGGGATTACTGACCATCACAGAAGCCAGGAGAGAAACAGGAAACATTCTCTCCCAGAGCCTCTAAAAGGAATTAGCCCTGCCGACACCTTGATTTTGGACTTCTGGTCTCCAAAACTGAGAGAATACATTTCTACTGTTTTAAGCCACCCAGTTGGTGGTGCTTTGTCCTGACAGCTCTTGGAAAAGAATCCATGGTTTATCCATGTGTACAATTCTATGTTGAGCATAGAATTGAGTATAATTTGCCTCCAAATTATGACAGCTCTGCTCCATGGCATTGTAGCTTCCAGCGTTGGTTGGAGAAGTCAAAGAACACTTGAATGCCCACCTCTTTGTATGTGAAGTGCCCCTCCCACCATAAATTTTAGAAGATTTCTGTATTCCTGGTGTCCTAAAATTCATAAATATCTACCTGACTGTGTTTCTCTTTTTACTGATTGAGCGGGGCACATTGGAGAACCTTTCCAATCTGGAAAGACAAGTTCTCAGTTCTGGGGAATTATCTTGTGGTTTTTGTCTTTGGAAATTCCTTCTCCTCTATTTGTTACTAGTTAAAATCTCCCGGATCGACCTTCCCAAATGTCTTATGCTGCTTCCCTATTTGCTTTTGTTCTACTTTCTTAGCCATTTCCTTGGCTCTGGGTCCTCCGTGTTCTCCGTGTTACTCTTTCTGTTTGTTTGAATCTCTCTCATATTAGAAACTTAACCTCAACCGCCCAGTGATGCTTGGTGGCCTGTATTACAGAGTGAGCAGTGACCAGCTGATTGGAAACTCTCTGTGAAGGAGAAGCTTGCTAACTAGCTCTGGAGAAAGGAAAGAACTAAGGCCCCAACCATTTTGCCTGAAAGATCTCGGTCCCTCCCACGGTGGCTTTGTGCTCCTCCACATCTTTTGCTGTATCTGCTGCTTTAAATTTTAAGCTTTTCCAAGGTTCTGAGAGAAGAATCGGATTATGTCTTGTATGTCCCTCTCGGACACCCATAGCTTATAGCTTTCTGCACTCTGCTAAGGAAGTCACCACTCTCTTGCAGAGATTGCTCTCTTCAAAAAAAAAAAAAGTAGGAGTTCTCAGTTGTGGCTGAATATCCTTTAATTCTCTTTGTCCTTGTGCATTAATATTCTTTTGGTTGTTGTCATCGAAAGGGCTTTCAAGAAGAGATAGAGATGTGTCATCATCCACCATGTTGCCCACCATGTTGCCCATGTTGCCCACCATGAATATCCTTTAATTCTCTTTGTCCTTGTGCATTAATATTCTTTTGGTTGTTGTCATCGAAAGGGCTTTCAAGAAGAGGTAGAGATGTGTCATCATCCACCATGTTGCCCAAGAAGTTTCCTTTATTCTCCAATGCACAACACGCTGCAACTATTTCTATTACAACCCTCTGTATAGTGAGAAACCTCCAGTTAAATGAGAACGCTGGCACTGGAATTTCAAAGAGGGCTAGATCCTAGTTCTGACATGTATGACACACTTAATGTTTCTGATACTCCTTGTCTTTAAAGGGAGATGAAAATATCCACCTATGAATAATCAATGCTAGTGCACACTGTTTGTGATTTCTGCTTCAGGGAGTATTTAGGGTTGATTTGATCACAAGGAGGAAGAAAGTCACAAACAGTTGAGGTGAATTTCTGTAATCCCTGTGTGCTGTCAGCATTTTGCCCAATGGTGTGGAATAACCGTGGTGATGGGAATGATCATTTCACTAACTTAACAGAATCATCCTGTTTGAGAAGTGTCCTGATGGACAACCATCCTCAAAGATAACTCACAAACTGTTACACTGGAGAAGAAAGGAAGAAAAATGCCAGTAAAAATTGCAAGCTCTCTCTTCCTTTGGTCAGACTGTGACTTCTCCATAAGAATAGAGCTGTTCAGAAATCAGTCTTTCCCAGAGTTTCCAGATACAGTTTATCTTTTTCAAAACTGAATTGTAAAATCCCTCAGGAAGTAGAAAGCATTAACTCAGAGCCAGGGTTCAGAAAGATAGTATCAAATTATTCATGGCTCAAGAAAAGAGTTTTCACAAAATGTGTTGAATAGTTGTATTTGAAATATTAACAAATGTTCTGAAATTCCCAAATGTAGCTTCAGACTGGCTGATTTGCTCAAATTTTGGGTACTGCTCAATTAAATATTATCTCTCCAACCGCCTACAAACTCTTACTTCTGAAAAGTAGAATAGTTATACTATGAATGTCTGAAAGGCATATTTGGAAATATTTTCATTATTTCTTACTGCAAAAGATAACCTTATATTTTCTTTTTGAACTGTTTTCTGATTATAAAAATAATGTGTCCATGGTAGAAAACTTCAAAAATACAATTTGCAATACAACCTGGCCTTACAAAGCTTATTTCAATTTTCATCAAAAGTATTAAATGTGTGGGGTGCCTGGGTGGCTCAGCTGGTTAAGCATCTGGCTTTGGCTCAGGTCATGATCTCGTGGTTCGTGCATTTGAGCCCCGCTTCAGGCTCTGTGCTGACAGCTCAGAGCCTGGAGCCTGCTTTGGATTCTGTGTCTCCCTCTCTGTGTCTGCCTTTCCCCTCTTTGCATTCTCTTTCTCAAAAATAAATATTAAAAACAATGTTTAAGTATTAAATTTGTATTTAGACCTCATAAAATTCAAGGTTTAAAAAATAGGGGGAAAAGTATATTGAGTGGAAGGGATGGATAGGTAGAGCACAGCAGATTTTTAGGGCAATGAAAATATTCTGTATGAGAGAAAGACAGATACCATATGTTTTTACTCTTATGTGGATCCTGAGAAACTTAACAGAAGACCATGGGGGAGGGGAAGGAAAAAAAAAAAAAAAAAGAGAGGGAGAGAGCCAAACCATAAGAGACTCTAAAAACTGAGAATAAACTGAGGGTTTATTGGGGGGGGGGGGGGGGGTGGAAGGGAGGGGAGGGTGGGTGATGGGCATTGAGGAGGGCACCTGTTGGGATGAGCACTGGGTGTTGTATGGAAACCAATTTGACAATAAATTTCATATTTAAAAAATTCTGTATGATACCTTAATGGTGGATCCATATGTATATACTTATCCAAAGCTATGGAATGTAGAATACCAACAGTGAACCGTGATGTCAACTATAGAGATGGGTGATTATAATGTGTCAATGTAGGTTCACCAATTGTAACAAATGTGCCACTCTATTAGGGGATGTTTATAATGAGGGAGGCTATCCATCTGTAGAGGCAGGAGGTATATGGGAAATCTCTATACCTTCCCCTTAATTTTATTGTGAGCCTAAATCTATTTTTTTAATGAAGTTTTAATAGGAAAAAAAAGTAGATCACAATATCCAAGTTGTTCCACACTTAAAAGGTTTCAACATTTGCGTTCTTTTAAAATTAATTAAAATTAAATGAAAATTTTATTTTCTCATTCTGACTAGCTATGTTTCAAGTGCTTGACAGCCACATGTGGCTACTGGCTATCTACTTTATTAGACAGAACTAGATGGGTAGGTACATAGATACGTAGATATAGGGATAGGGATATGAATATGCCACACATGAGCATTTTCCCATATCAATAAGTATTATTCCAGTACACGACTTTCAGTGATTACAAACTGTATCATTCTTTCTATGGGTATATATGACAAAATATACCTATTTAATTGTAGGATACTGGACATGTGGTTTTTTGGTTTTTTTTTTTTTACTATTTTTTCTATTTTTGCTTTATAAATTTGTACTATATTTATGATTATTTCCTTGTGATAGATTCCTAGAAATGGTATTACTAAGTTCAAGTGGAGTATTACTAAGTGTATTCATCAGGGTTCTCCAGAGCAACAGAACTAATAGGATATATATGGAAAGAGAGACTTATTTTAAGGAACTGGCTCATGCAAATGAGGAGGCTGGCAAGACAAATACCTGCAGAGTTGGCCAGTAGACTAGAGACTCAAGGAAGTGCTACAGTTTGAGCCTCAAGGCAGTCTTCTGGTGGAAATCCCTCTTCTTCAAGAGAGGTCTTTTAAATTGAGGACTTGGACTAACTGGATGAGGCCCACCCATGTCATGGAGTGAATCTAGTTGACTCAAAGTCTGATTTAAATGTTAATCTCACCTACAATATAAATGCTCCTCACAGAAGCATACAATAATGTTTGAACAAACATCTCGGTACTGTGGCCTGGCCAAGATGACACATAAAATTAACCATCACAGGGACACTTGGGTAGCTCAGCTGGTTAAGTGTCAGACTCTTGATTTTGGCTCAGGTCGTGATCTCACAGTTCGTGAGTTTGAGCCCCGCATGGAGCTCTGTACTGGCGGTGTGGAACCTGCTTGGGAATCTCTCTCTTTCCCTCTCTTTCTGCTCCACCCCTACTCGTGCTCTTTCTATCTCAAAATAAATAAACTTAAAAAAAAATTAACCATCACATTAAATTTAGGTTCTTGAAACATATTATCAAATCATTTGTAATAGTTTATATTCTCATCTGCAATATACAAGCTCATCATATCACATCCAAACAATTAATATTATATTTTTTCTATTTTTACTAATTCTATATGCAAAAAGTTCTATGATTTTAGTTTATATAGTTTTGATTACTGTGAAACTAAATATTCTCTCATATATATTGACCATTTATGCTTCTGATTCTGTTGTCTATTAATTATTTTTCCTATCTTTTCTATGCAAAAAGCAATGAAAAAAATCACAAAGGAAAAAAAGTTTTATTCAATGCTACAAAATTTAAGAAAATCTGTATGGTGATCAAAGAAATGATAGACTGAGGAAGTTATTTGAGCAGATATGACATACTTAATGTTAAATCTCTACTCCCCAACAAGATTTTGAGAGATACTGAGCTTCTTTGCAGAGAAGGCATTTAAACCAAGACAAAGTGACTAATGTCAGAGATGCTCCCAAATGGATTCCTAAACTAAAAACTCCCTAAAATACACCAAAACGTGAGACTATTCTTATAATACCCCTTTCTCTAGCACTTGCCTTCTGTGCAAAGATTCATGTATATAACTGTGGTTATTTCCTGAAATACTGTTTTCACATGATTCTTTAGCACAAAATATTTCCAATATTAATAGCCAGCCACCCTTCTTTTTTTAATTTAATTTATTTTTTTAAATTTACATCCAAATTAGTTAGCATATCACCAGCCACTCTTCTAAACTCTTTGCAGTCTCACTTAACTCTGGCAACTACCTTATGAAGTAGGTACTATTATAATCTCCATTTCAGAGATGAGAAAACTGGCACCCAGCAAGCCTAAATGATTTACTAGTCAATTACAGAGGTGACATTATTGGTGTTCACTCATCTATTGTTTCCATCCAGTTGCTAGCTATGTGTTGATTTATTCTCAAACTAATTCTCGGAAGGCTTTGGGATGACTCTCACAAACATCCAAGAAAGACAGGTAAGAGCAAAGCTGAACATCACTTCAATGACCTGAGATGAGCCCCAAGAGGTAAAAGGGGGGAGGGGAAGGATCCTCTCAAATTAGAGAGTGGTGTCAACTGGCCTGAACTTCAAGGACTTCTTTCAAGTTACAGTGCAATTTTGATCAAGTTCCAAGAACCAACACCGAATTTCCTTTGTCAAGGAAATTGTGCAGAAAGAAAAGGAGGAAATTCTGGCAAAAACGATCTCAGATGGACAAAGACTGAAACAAAGAAGGAAGGTGGTGAAGGAGAGATGAAACCTTCAAATGTGAGCCCTTTCCACTCCGTAGTTCAGTGCATGCACAGTTGTCCTAGATGGCAGATTTCAAAAGGAAAGCTTCCATGCCTCCAATCTGACTTTTGAATGACAGCTCTGACTTGCCATGAGGTGAGCATTGGAGGGAATCACTCCATTTCTGGATAGTCAGTAAGCAAAAAACAAAACATTTTATTAAAACTCAATGATAAAGCACCAATAGAAAATAGACAAAATGCAAAGAATGTGCAATAGAAAAATGAACCGCATCATACTTAATTAAAAGATGCTAGAACTAATTAATTTAACAGGCATTTGTCAAGTATCAACCAGGTCAGCCCTTTACTAAGTGCTGGACATACTATTGTGAGCAAAATCAGGTAAGTTCTCAGATTTCATGAGGTTTACAGATAGGCAGGCAGTCATTCATCACACAACCACATGACTAAATCTGAATTTACAACTGTGGTGAGTGCAATGAAGTAAAGGAACATGATACAGGGAGAGAAAGTAATAGGGAGACTTGTCTGCTCAAGATCTGGAGGGTTCGTCATCCGGGCAGAAGTGATGAACTGAGATCTGAAGCATGAGCAGGTGAGCTGGAGAAAGAACAATGTGTGAGAAGACAGGGAATAGGGTACCTTCCCATTAAGGTCAGAAACGAACAGTAATGCTGTTAACACTACTATTTTTTTTTTAAGTTTATTTACTTATTCTGAGAAAGAAAGAGAGAGAGAAAAAAAACCAGCAGGGAAAGACAGAGACAGAGAGAAAAGGAGACAGAGAATCTGAAGCAGGCTCTGTGCTGACAGCAGAGAGCCTGATGCAGGGCCCGAACTCATGAACTGTGAGATCATGTTGTGAGGCAAAGTTGCACGCTCAACCGACTGAGCCACCCAAGTGCCCCAACACTACTATCATTAACTACATTCAGGAAATTCTAACAAATACAATGGGACAATAAAACAAAATGGGAAAGGAAGAGGCAAAATTGTTATTATTTTCAGATAATGTGGCTGTTTAGAAAATCCCCCATAAAATGTAATTAAATGCCATTATATTGGAAAGGATGTTTGATAGGGTAGTTGGTTATATACATATACAAGAATCTATATATTTTTAATATAGCAATAATGAGGGGGTAGTATTTACAACAAGAACAACAATGCAAAATACCTAGGCATAAGCATAACAAGAAATGTAGAAAAACTATAAAATTCCACTAAGCAATATCAAAGAAAGCAAAAGGAGATACGTGCCACATTCTTAAAAACATAGAATATTTTTAAATATCATTTGTGCCCAAAGTATTATATAATTTAACATGTTGGAGAGGGTGGGCTTGGAACTTGAAAAATTGTTACAAATTTCATCTGGAAGAATGGGTGATTGGCTCTGCTGTATACTGAAACATACCATGAAGCCATAATATTTTTTAAATGCGTTCAAAAAGGTATAGGCAAATCAATGGAATGAAAGTTCCAGAAACAGACCTAAGTAAATATAGAATTTTAGTGTACTATAATTTTTAATAACTTGACTGAATTCTATTGTTTGGATGTACAGTACAGGATAAGAAAGCTACCACTCCCTAATCATTGGCTATGTATGAAGGGACTATGGTCATCTCAATTTGCCTGAAGCAGGTTTATGCCTGTTATCTTGGCATGATTATTAATAGTCTCTTCTTTCAATCTCAAAACTGTCTCCTTGTGGATGATACATCATATGGTCACCCAAGTTATATATATTCTTTCTAATATTTCCTAATTATAAAGAACACTTTAGTAAATATCCTAGCAGCTAACTCTTTATACTGAATTTGTATATGGCTCGATCAAAACATGTGCATATTTTAAGCTTTTTTAAATATATACTGCCCTCCCTCCCAGAAGGGTTGTACCAATTTACACTCCCACGAGCAATTATGAGCATAGTCCTTTTTTCGCAAACCTTCACAACTCTGGTACTACTATTTATTTTTGAAGACTTTTGACAGTTCGATTAGCAAACTATTAAAGCAAATTCATTGCTTTAATATAGATTTATTTCATTACTATTGTGAGCGAATATTTGTATAGATTAGTGTTCTTTCATTGCAAGCAACCAAAAGTAATTCTGGATGGATATTGGGAAGAATGCAGAGGAAAGACAGCAGGGACCCACAGAATTAATGGGAGCCTAGAAGACCAGGCTTAGGCATGGTGGGGACACAGGCATCTCATGAGGTGAGGAAGCAGTCACACCAGCAATGGACTCAATGTGAAAGGCATTACTGGGTCAGGGCTGCTCAGGAAACCAGTGTAAGAACAAAATGAAACCCCAACAACTTTGGTCTCTTTCTTCCTCCCTTAACATTCAAGTTCCAGTTGACCTGGGCCACATGCCTGCCCTCAGGCTGGGAATGGGCAGTGCCCTGATTACAATCCCACCGAATCATAGCTAGAGGGAAAGCGAGAACTTCTCAAGGGATATCAGAGTGTTGTTAGGATGGGGAAGTGGGCCCTGGGCACACAACCCCATAAATGACCGTGACCACTTTCTTCAATATTGGCTGTTCATTTCCCTTTCTGCGAACCATCTATGCATGTTCTTTGCCCATTTTTCTCCTGCAGTGTTTTTGTTGTTGTTGTTTTGGGTTTTGTTGCCATACAAGAGATTTGCAAGGATTTTTAAAGCTGAATTCAGCCGCACTTTGCAGAAACCCCTTAAAGAGCTCTTCATTTTGTAATTCACAAAAGTTAACCGCCCCTCCTCCACAGGTTTTGTTGTTGGTTGGCTGTAGTACCTAACCCTCAAAATCACAGTGGTTTAAGTGATGATTTTAAGACCGGGCCCCCAAATTCTTTGACATCCTTCACATTGGAAAGTGGGATCTATGTCCCGTGACCTTGAATCTCTGCTCTATGACCAATTGAGCAATAAATTATGGCATAAGTGATATCGTGTCAGTTTCTGGACCCAAGCTTCAGAAAAGTCGGCTTTGACTCTCTGTCTCTTGAGACATTTGCTCTCAGAATCTAGATATTATTCCATGAGGATGGCAAATAGCGGAAAGGCTAGAATGCAGAGGAACTGGGGGGCCAGCAGCCAGCAGCCTCAGCTGAACTTCAGCTGACACCCAGCCCTCACTTACCACCCATGTGAGTGACACATCTTGAAAACAGGTCCTCCAGCTCCCATTGGCCCTGCCCTAGCTGATGCCATGTGGAGTAGGGGACTACTGTCCCTCACAGCCCTATCCAGATTAGTCTAGTGAGTAAAATAAATAATGTTATTTTAAGCCTCCGAGTTCTGGAGTAGCTTGTTGCACAGCAAAAGGGAACTCGGTGGAACATAGTACTTTAGACATTTATTTCTTGTTTGGGGTTTAGTACTGGTGTTACGGTTAGCAAGGAGCCTTCAGCATGGGAACTTTGAGATTTCAAGGATGCTTACTTCTTTCACCTTCTGATTCCACCCTCCTCTTATGGATTCAGTAGCTTTATGAGGAAAGACTAAGTGAAAAAGTGAGTGGGGAAGGGATATGTGTTTGTTATGCTCTTTGGTCCGGGAAAACAAATAAACATCGCTTTCACTTGCTTTTCTATTGGCCAAAAGTGGCTATATGCCCACCTACAGATGCAAATGAGTTTGTAAATTGTGGTTCTTGGCTTCCCAGTAAACACTTTACACTGTGAAAGATGGAGCATAGATCTTTGGTGGAAAAACCAGTGGTCTGACACACTCACCTAGCAAGCAGATCAAACCATATTCTTCTTTGGACACCAACAAAATAAGAGAACCAAGATCGCCAGAAGGATCTCATTGTTCACTTTGTATAGCATATTTCTGGACAAAACGTGTGGGAACCGAAGCCTGGTGTCACACATTGTGTATAAACTAAATAATAAAACCTATACTTTTCTGAGCTACATAAGTTGGCTTATGGAAAGGTGATTTCCAAATAAGGAATCAATCAAGGAAATGTAGGGGGAGACTACCCAGGAAAGAAAAACTGGTTTGGGTTGTATATTTTGGAGCACAAAGTAAGAAGCAGCAGGTCAGGGGTGCCTGGGTGGCTCGGTTGGTTAAGCATCGACTTCGACTCAGGTCATCATCTCATGGTTTGTGAGTTCAAGCCCCGCATCGGGCTCTGTGCTGATGGCTCAGAGCCTGGAGCCTGCTTCAGATTCTGTGTCTCCCTCTCTCTCTACCCCTTCCCCACTCACTTGCTCTCTCTGTCTCTGTCTCTCTCTCTCTCAACAATAAATAAACTTCAAAGTAGCAGGTCATAGAGAAGAGATGAAGGGAACAGTAGTTTGGGGCTTGGCTCTGCCACCAACTTCTGTGTCACCTTGCTTGCCCTCCCTGCTTCTCCACTTCCTCAGGTGAAAAAAGGAAGAGGTTGGACTAGACTATCTTGAAGTTTGTTATTGTTTTCTTTATTCCTCACCTGTCAGGCTGAGCACAAATACAAAGAAAGCTGCTCTCCTGGAAATAATGGCATGATGTACACCTCTAATTATTCACTAATATTCTCCCCTATTAAATGACCCACTCCTCAAAAAAGCTAGATTGGAAACTGTGGACTTTTCCACTTTTGCCTAGTGTTCGCTTAGCAACAACAGCAACAGAAACTTCTCTGAATCTTGGTAAGGATAAATAAAAAGAAATCTCTGAGGCTTCTTTTCCAGGAACAGAAAATTACTCCCAGCTTGGAATTCATGGGAGCCCTCAGTGTCAGCAGGAGAATGTACCTGTGTCATTTCCTCCTCACCTCCCGAATTTTAACTTGAAGGAATCAGCTACGAAGGTGAGAAGGGCAGGAGGGGAGTTATGCAAGCAAGTTCTCATCTGTTCTCAAAGTTATAAGTAAGAAGAGATAATGCTCCGAGGCCCCGTTCTCAGCAAAACACTGACCAGATAAGCCCCAAGCTTATGTCATAGGAAATAAATCTTTGCCCCTTGGATGCATTTACTGAGTGCTCCATTTCTTTAGGAGAATTTTTATTTCATACATGGCCAATACTATCTTTCCCATCACTCCTGCAACTACTGTACAGAGGAATTTGGGGTTTGTTCCCAGAAACTGCATCCTCTGCAAATTGAAGGAATGCGTGTATAAATTTCTACAGCATGTGTGTGTGTGTGTGCATGTGTGCATGTCTGTGTGTGTGTGCATGTCTGTGTGTGTGTGCATGTCTGTGTGTGTGTGTGTGTGTGTGTGTGTTTGAGCATGTGTGTGTGGCGAATATGTATAATTCAGCACCAGGGATCCCAGAGGATGTGTGACTAATCACAATAAATCTGAACTTCTTCAGAGCTTTTGGGGAAAAGGGTGGGAGAAGAGAGTATCATGTCCAATGTTTAATAACAACAAACTCCAACACGAGAGACCTTGGAATGGAAACAATATACAAGAAGAGGTTAGCTTTGTGAGACTGTGGAGGAAAAATGCAAATTCTTTCTTACAAGGGCCTTCCTGAAATAAATCAAAAGCTGAGATGTTTACATATTTATTCCATAACCTTTTTCTTACAGAAAAATTATCAGTTGCAGTGATGTTAATTGCTCTTGTTCCAAAACAAAGGTCACTGAAGTTTTTAATTTGTTTATATTTCTTGGTCTTAATCCAGTCTACTACTAGACTATTAAAAGCTACAGGATTACTATATATACTTTATATTCAAAATATACACTACAATGCTATAGGTCATTGTTCTTAAGTGGATAAATCATGCTCTTCCAAAAACTCTGATTTACTTATTGTGTTTTACCACAGAGATTGACTGCTTCTTCAGATGCCTAAAACTGGGCTTTCATTCAGGCACCTTAAATAACCCTGTCTTTTCTGGCTGAGCCAAAGTTCAGAGCAGGGTTTCTACAGAATAGGGTAGAATACCCCCTACATCTACAGAATACCCCCACATCCACAAGAAACCTAACATACAAGTTTAGCAAAGCTTATCCAAACTCTTTACTGTATACCTACCACAACAAGTTTCCTTCAAATTCAGCCTGCCTCTTTACATGTCCCTGAAATGACTCAGAGCTTCATGTGAATGGAGAGCAGGGGACACGGCTTTTCAGTAGAACTGTCATGCTGCCCACAGGACATGTTACAACCGCTGTCCTCAGCTTCCTTAAATAATGGTGAAAAGACATGCTTGCAGGTTGAGAGATGACGCTCCACACCTATTCAATTATTTGTAATCTCCTTATTTAATAATCTGAAATCATAGCCTTGGAAAATTCAGTATTTGTGGTCGGTGTATAAAAAGACAACCTGCCTTAGCTTAAACTCCTAAGTAATTGGAAAGTGACAAGGAACCTCAAGTGAAGCAAACTTGCCTCCAAAGAGTATCCTGTATCTTACTCAGGGATTTCCTCACAGACTCGGAGGGCCTCACAATCGTGTCATAAAATTTAAATAGACAAAAATTATTGGCATTTTCGTCTCAAAAATGAAAAATATTTGGAAAATGCATTATGATAGGTAAACCCACCTCTTGGTGAAAAGCAAAAAACATCTATGTTAAGGCACTCGGATCAGGTTAAACCCTTCTCAATGCTTTTATGTAATTTCTAATTTGGAAAGATTTAGTCATTGGGGCTGGGGACTCAGTCAACATTGAATTATTTTAGATATAACCATGAAGAGCAATTCTTTTTTAAGTTTTTTTTCCCCTCAAATCTTTACTTATTTTTGAGAGAGACAGCGCAAGTCGGGGAGGGGCAGAGAAAGAGGGAGACAGAGGAGCCCAAGTGGGCTCCGTGCTGTCAGTTCAGAGCCTGATGCAGGGCTTGAACTCTTGAACTGTGAGATCATGACCTGAGCTGAAGTCAGACACTTAACCAACTGAGCCACCCAAGCACCCCAAGAACAGTAATTCTTCTTAGATAAAGGCTAATCACATTTGTAACTAGCTTTTAATGTGTGCTTTTTAAATAATTGTCAATTACACTTAGCTAAAGTTAATAATCCCCATGCGCACGACCCAGCCTCTTGTTTTTTAAATGTTTATTTATTTATTTATTTATTTTGAGAGGGAGAGAAGGAGAGAGACTATGCATACACATGCACACATATACACGCACAGACACGCATGCACAAGTAGGAGAGGGGCGGAGAGGGAAAGAGAGAATCCAAAGCAGGCTTTATGCTGTCACTGCAGAGCCTGACGTAGGGCTCGATCTCATGGAAACTTGAGATTTTGACCTGAGCCGGAATCGAGAGTCAGATGCTCAACCAACTGATCCACCCGGGTGCCCCATGACACAATGCAAGGCACTTCTTCCATGTTGATGCTTCAGACATAAATGTTTCTGAAGTGATGTTCCTGCCAGCAGAAAGGTGTTTGCCCACTTCCACCATGAGCACCAAGGACTGACGAGGCAGATGGAAACCAAGTGGGAGACAATTCGGAAAGACTCAAAGAGAAAAGTGTCAGGAGCCAGTGTGGGAGCATGCCTGCACACAATCTCAAGAGGATTTTTTATTCTGTTTGAGTTGGGTAAACAACTGTTGAGCCTTGATGATGCTTTAATTTTTTTTTTGCTGTTTCTGGGAGCTTACACAGTGACCCAAGCACACAGACTCAGAAGGTCTCTACAGCAGATGTCACTGCCCCCTCTCCAACCCTCCACACTCAATGCTATATGCTAAAGGCAGCTTTGCCTGTGTCAGAGAATTAATCCCTCTGGGAGCGTCTCTTAACCAGTAACATATAGAGATTTGGTGGATAAATAACTGAGCATGTTCTGTACTGTTTCCCAGCATTCCCCTGTAGGACTGAGCCTCAGTTGTCCATGGTGGTCAGTTGCTTGGTAACATTCCTTTCATTGGTAATCTTCCCTTTTCTATCTCACACCCTTAGCAGTGTTTTCTAGAATCACCTCCCAAATAAACTACTTGCACATGAATCCTTGTTTCAGAGGCTGGCTTTTCAGTGGGAGTGAGGGAAAACTAAGACAGTCTTCATGGCTAGCACAGAGGAGACTGTGAAATGGTGTTTACTCAAATTGCAGAGACAAAAACATAAGAGATATTGCTGTAACCATCGTTAGAAAGACAATCTACCAGCCATACCTTATGTCAGGTCGCTTGGTTGTTTGTTATATATGTTTTCACTTCCTGGTTCACTTCCTGAGTTTCAATTTTGGCTTCAACAGTTAGTAGTTGAGCAAGGAAGCTTGGACAGCTTCCTTGGATTTCTGTGTCTGCTTCCTCTTCTGTAAAAGACACCTACCTACCTCATGGGGTTGGATAATTGTTTTTGTCATTGTTATTATTTCTCTGTTGTTCTCCGGAGTCTTTAGACAGTCCTATAGGCTGTCTTATCCTTTCTTGATTGTGCTCCAGCAATTAAGAGAAAGTTTGTGAACCTCTTCCTGGGCCAAACAGTTAAAGTGTGGTACTCGGCAGGGGCAGCAACATCTATGAGGGAGAAAGTTCCCATCAACAAGATAAATCTTGGGGTCATGGCCAGATTCAGAGTCCAGCTGGCCTCCCTTGCCATCCTTGGAGGTTTATGGTTTGAATACAGGATCTAGTAGATATTCCTATGGAAGGTAAGAGAGATTTCACTCCATTATCGGTATAACTTTTTTTCCCCTTTAAAAATGGAGTACATACCATTTAGTCTTAAGAAGACGATTCAGAAAATGTCTTCTTCATCCTAATTATACTCTAATGGCCTATAAAAGTGAATTGACCGCTCATAGAATTGTACCAGAGAAATAAATCAAACAGTGAGAGAATCTGACTCAATGCCTCCAGCTTCTCCATATTTATTAGACTGAATCAGGGTGGGGAGGAGGTCTTCTACTCTGACTTCATAGCTGACTCAAAATCTCAGAGCTTAAAAAGAAAAAATCTCTCTGGCTGGTTCAACACATTTCCTCAGTAAGTAATTGTACCATGAAACACTTGCCATGATATGGCAGGTGGCATCTGAAAATCAAGTGCATGTCATTTAAGGTTGCACTAATACCAGATTAATGATAACCAAAGTTTCTGGACATTCTATATGGCCTCGGGGCACAAAAGGAAAGATAATGAAATTTATACTGTTCGTGACTCACCCTGTGACTGGAAAGTTCCCCAGTGACCACAAGATAGTCATGTCCTAACTGGTCTCTCCCTCCCTACCATCTGTGATAAAAACCTAAGGCCACCTAAGTGGCCTAAGAACGAGGACGGACTGGGGGTAAGAACCAATAGCCAATGGTGATACACCCAAAGTCACCTACCTTACCCGGGGTTTACTCTACTTTAAAATCCCCAAGATACAGGGCGGGGCTGGGTGGCTCAGTTGGTTGAGCATCTGATTCTTCATTTCGGCTCAGATCATGATCTCATGGTTGTGGGATCGAGACCCACATCAGGCTCCATGCTTGAGATTCTCTCTCTTCCCCTCCCTCTCTGTCCCTCCCCCACTCACACTGGCTCTCCCTCTCCTCTCTCTCTAATAAGTAAACTTAAATAGATAGATAGATAGATTCCCCAAGATGCAATTAGAGATAGTCCTAGAATTCCTTCTATTTCCTGTTTGCTCTAAGCCTATTTATTGCGTTCTTATTCTTAGAGCTCCTTTTAAAAGATAAAAACGTGGCAAACCTTGAAAAGTGCACAAACTCCTATAATATGGACATCTTCTGCATGCTCCTCTTCCTATTCTGGGTCTACTGATGAGCACAGAAGTTCTTCACTTGTCTGCAAGAGAGAAAAGCTATGCTACCATCAATAAGATGAGCATCGGGGTACCTGGGTGGCTCAGTCGGTGAAGCATCCAACTTCAGCTCAGGTCATGATCTCACGGTTCGTGAGTTCGAGCCCCGCGTCAGGCTCTGTGCTGACAGCTCAGAGCCTGGAGCCTGCTTCAGATTCTGTGTCTCCCTCTCTCTCTGGCCCTTCCCCTCTCGAGCTCTGTCTCTCCCTCTCTCTCAAAAATAAATAAACGTTAAAAAAAATTTTTTTTTAAATAAGATGAGCATCCCCTCAGTATCAGTCCCCGGTGAAGTTACAACCCTAACTCTTCTTTCTCTGCCATATTTGTTAGAAGAATCTGCTTTCCTGCAACACATTCATTTCTCATTCACTCTATGGGCTCCAAGTTCTGACTCCAACCCCTCCCCCCCACTGCAATAACAGTAGCCATAGGGCTGCATGCACTGCCAAATCCAAAAGATTCACCCCAAGCTTCTCCTTCCTGACCTCTCTGTGACACTTGGCACCATCTAGGAATCTCTTTCTATATAACTACCTCCCCTGGCTTTGAAAGAGGGCTCATCTCTGGTTGCCTCTTGCCTCACTGGCCATTCTTGCACAACCTGTCATCATGTCCTGGAGTGTCCTAAGGTCTTAACATCTTTAGGATCACCTGGATCTGACCCTTTAGTAACATTTCCACTGCCCTGAACAATCTTTTCTCCTGCCCATCCCTTCAATGTCAGCTATTTCCTAGGACTCTGCTTCAATCCCTTAGAGTCTGTTATCCTTTTAAGCAGGAATCATACCATAACACTCTTCTGCTCAAAACACTCCATTGCTCCCCATGGACTGACCCCTTCCCATGACCTCTCTAACCTCATGTTATTTTACTCCTCCCTTTTCTCATCAAGTTTTAACAACACTGGCCTCTTCCCTTTGCTCAAATGCACCAGCCATGCTCCTGCCTCAGGGTCTTTGTACTGACTGTTCCTAATACATGGAGGACTCCTCCTTCCTATCTCTCAGGACATACTTCTCATCTTCACTCAAGATTTTGCTCAAATCCAGAGGGACCAAGATGGTGGAACAGCATGGAAGTTTTTTGCTTTTCTTTTAATTTTTTTTTAGCATTTATTCATTTTTGAGAGACAGAGACAGAGCATGAGCAGGGGAGTAGCAGAGAGGGAGGAAGACAGAGAATCCAAAGCAGGCTCCAGGTTCTGAGCTGTCAGCACACAGCCCAACATGACGCTTGAATTCAGGAACTGTGAGATCATGACCCGAGCTGAAGTCGAAAGCTTAACTGACTGAGCCACCCAGGTGCCCCTGAAAGGTTTTTTTTTGCATCCCTCTCCCTGAAATGAAGCCAGATCAATACTAAACCATCTTGCACACCTAGAAAACTGATTTGAGTATTAACACAACAATCTGCACAACCTGAACGACAGAACATGGCAGGTACGAGGCATGAAGAGATGAACTGGGAGAGAGAAGCTGCAGAGGGCAAGGAGCCTGGTGGTGCTCTTGTGGGAAGGGTGAATCCCCAGGAGCAGAGAGAGAGGTCCAAGAGGCCCTCGGGCCACACGGGGAGATGGTTCCCCTGCTGGGAGGACATTTGGTAGAGGCAATGCAGACTCCCCACAGGCAAGGTCCCAGCAGACCCTGGAGAATGGCCACATTCACTGGTGTTGGAGCAAGGATGTTAAGGGTGAAGCCTGGTGTCAGATGTGTGTTCTGATGTGCCATAATCCCTGAAATGCTGCTGCTACATGATCTTGTGGACTTTTTCTGGGGTGGACTTGCGCCCAGCCGCAGTCTCAGCATTAGCAGCAGCACAGTCTTGCAAGTATTCCTGGGCACGGGCCGGCACCTGGCTATTTCTCAGCAAGACCCTCCCCCAGAGGGTCAGAGTGGGTCAAAGCTACAGTCCCTCAGAAGTGAGGGGCTGAGAAACACAACCCCATCTGAGATAAAACTCAGGAGGGAGGCAGCACCTGGCAGCCTGACTGTTTGGTCACCGACAGTGTAGAAGCAGGGAGTGGACAGAAGCAGGAGACAAAGGAGGGGTGCTTGACCACCGGTCAGGGAGAGCACAGAGGTCTGATGCTAGAGATTGGGTATCTGGGTAACGCCATTTTCACCCCTCCCGGGCATGCACATACATACCTACACGCACCACAACAATCCACCCCAGTAAGCTAAGCAGTGCCATCTAGTGGAGAACAGAGCCATTACACTAAGCCCTGCCCACTGGGCCAACCTTGCTCTTCAGGAACACCACAAGTCTCTCCCTCTGCTTAGTTTACCGGCTATGAAGTGCTTCATAGTTTGACTTCTGGAGGAAACTGGATATAATTTCAATCGCATTTCATTCTGTTTGCTGGTCCAAATACTCTTTTTTTTTTCTTTTCCTTATTCTTGAATACAGAAAGAGGAAAAAATTTATTTTATTTTCTATTTTTATTAAAAATATTTTTAATTTTTTCTACTCTATTTTTTACTTTTTTGCAAATTTTTAGTTTCTATTATACCTCTATCACTTCACAAAAGTCCTAAGTATGAATGGACAAGGCTCCCAAAGTCCCAACACTGTCATGGCAAACCAGCTCATATGTATGGCTTAGGTTAATTGTTGCCTTTGTCTTCTGATGTAATTAATGTCCAGTTTTGATGAGGGTGTCATGGGGTCCAAAAATCCATTCAAGTACATATGGTACCCACACTTCCACTGAAGTGGAATCTGAAGTTACAGATGCTCCTTAAGAAGCTCCAGAAATCTAGCAAAGAACACTGGCTACTTCTTCATCATTGATCATATGATGACTCTCATTTCTCTGGAAATCAAGGATTGCATAATGGGAAAAACTAAGTCCAGTCTAGGTAACCACCTGCATTCATAAGATTCAAAGACCTTTCTTCTTTCTCTGCCTTGTTGCTGTAGTCAAGGTGAAAGGAAACCTAATTCTTTGGGTGATGGTCAAAGTTTGATCCAGTCATGAAAATTAGTTTGGACATCAAAAGATCCAGGACAGAAGACAGAGTGATTTCAGATGTCCCCAAACAAGATGTCGGGGGGACTTGGCTTGTTGTTAAAGCAGTGCTATCAAGCCTTTCCATTGAACTGATGTGATCATTGATCCTGGTTGGGCCATCAATCACAGGCATGTGACTCCCAGCTGCCTTTTCTATCAGACTGGTATTCTCTATAGGGCTAAAATAGAATGGGCATTTTTTGTACATGGGGTACACTTTCAAAACTAGCTTGGGATGGGCTGGCAATTGGCTAAAAACCCTGCCACCAGGAATTACATCTGCCATTTTCAATAATGACCCAGAATAAGAAAAATATACTTGTGTTTTGAAGCATATTGTTAAAATAATAACACTATATGAGAATATGAAAACTTGAATTGCTTACTTTTACTCATTTTAGGTAAAATAAGTAATAATTTGAGATGTTCCAGTGTTTGCTCTTTCTGCTGTTGTTCGAATGCTCTCCCAGCTTCCCTTGCACCGAAGCCAAAGGACTCTTGGAAGAGTCATGGTTTTGAAGCCACCTGTCCTGGTGCTGCTCTGCCATGCCTGTGAACCAGAATATGAAGTCTCCTGACCCAGGGCATTGAATAAGGCACATGAGAAAATGCTTTGCTGTTTACATTCCACTGGGGAAGAAACTGAGGTTAACGGCCTGGCCCAAGTTGCAATTGGTGATGGTCTGAGACTTGAAGTTTTGCCTCAGATTCCAGAAGAATTCCCATTCCGTGGGAACAATCTCTCTTTTGAACTTGTCACATCTGCCAGGCTGACAGTCCATGCTATAAAAGACAACTCCAGAACCCGGCTGCTTGCATTCGGGTGCCAGTTCTACGACTTACAAGATTACCATTCTTTAAATTTATTTTTTTTCTTTATTTAGGATGACCATAAACAGATTTTAAACAATAAACACTCTTGGTTCCACAGAAGGAGGGTAGTGCTCCCTCTCTCTTCTCAGCCTTTGCAGGTGCTGATGCACTAGTCTGGGACCCTCTTTGCCCTGCTTTTATGCTTAGCTCCCTCTTCAGTTTTCAGTTTGGACTTAATTTCCTCAGAGAAGCTTCTTTTGGCCTTCCAAGGTTGAGTGTAGATCCCCTTTTCTGTATTCCCAATTCCTGTTTCCACGTCTGGCCCCCACTGAGACCACCAGCTAAAAACCAGACTTGGTTTTGTATCCCAAGCACCTACTAGCACAAACGAAGTGCTCAAATATTTGATGAACGAATAAATGGATAAAGGAATGCACAGTGAGCAAGAAAAAGTCAGCAGACGAAAAGAGTCAAGGATATTCTCGAGACCCCAAATTCTGAGCACCCCGACAGCGCTCGACCCCCAACCTTGGGGCCGCGCAGCGGCTGGACTCCACTCCCAGGCAAGAGGAAGTTCCCATCGTCCAAAGACTCTGGGGCTTCCTCGCTAGCCCCTGCCTTCTTCAGGAAGACTCTAGAACACAGACAAAGCCGCCAAGCGACAGTTCCCACAGTAGGAGCAGAAATGCAGTCTCTCTGCCCTCCGATCTCGCGCACTATCCTTCCGCGGGGCGCAGAGAAGGCGCGCACGGTGAACGCCCCAATCTCCCCGCCCTCAGTACCCTCCCCGGGTCTAGAGTTGAGGGTCGGGGTTCCCTGCACGCGAGAAGTTGGTGGGGGCAATTACAGTCTCCCTAACCCCCAATTCCCGCTTCCGTCACCCGCCCCCCTCCCAGGGGACGTGCGCTGGACCCGGGGCCGCCGGGGCGGGGAAGGGTCGGGCCGGGGCGGGGAGAAACGTTTATATAGCGGCAAGGAGGGATGTGGGAGCTGCCGCCCGCCTGCGGGACACCGGGAGGCGAGAGGCTGCCCGCGTCGTCGCCGGTTCCTTCTCGAGTTCCCGAGGCCCCCACCGTACCCCCGCGGTCGGCGGCACTCGGCGCGGCGCTCCCGGCGGTGCGCTCGGTGCGCTCAGTGCGCGCGCGCGCGCGGAGGAAACCCACGCAGCGCTTGGCAAGTGCAGGGCTGAGTGCCCCGAGGTAAGTCCTGAAGCCGTTTGCAAGTGGTTAGTAGTGGCAGGGGAGGGACCGGCCAGATGGAGAGGGAGCTGCGTGAAGATTGTGGTGAAAAGGAAAGAAGTGAATTTCAGAAACTCGAAATCGCCTCCTTGCGTTTTTCACATCCTCAGAGCAGTTAGCCCTTCTCACCCCATCTTCTAGTTTCCTGCATCCCTCTGTAGGCAAACATACAACCTACTCTGCTGTCACTCTCTGCTCAGGGTCCCTTGTCCCCCACTGCTCACGCATGCGCCTTGAAGCCCGAAAGGTGCCTTGGGGACCCTACATTGTCCCCAAACCCAGCACAGGGGCCGGCCGGTGTGTGGCAGGCACCCAGGACTACGGGGAGGGATGAATGAGGTTAACCAGCCTGGGTCGGGGAAAAGTCCCTCCCAAGTCTGTGCAGACCCAGTCTGTACTTTTGCTTCTGTATACCTCATCCAAATTTATTAAAGATGGTTGGGTTTTTTATTGTTGTCTCAGGGAAGGGGAGAAAGAAAAAAAATGCACCCATTTATGAATGCTTAGTAACATCTGCAGTGAGTGGAACCCCAACTACCTGGCTCAATATCAAATGTTCAAATAATTTTGTTGAGGGGAGGAGGCAAGCTGCAAGAGGGAAAAACATTGGAACGAGAAAGTGATTTCTTCTTGATTTCTTCTGTTTCCTTTCGTGGTAAAAATCACTCATTTCTCCTTTTAGGCATCTACTCTATGGAGATATTTAAAGATGATCTTTGCCAGTGGGGGAAAAAGTTTTGGTAGGGGCGAGGGGTGATAAGGAATATCGGAGATGTTGGCAGAAATCATTAAGATTTGAGATACAAGAATATTAGAAGTCCTTTGTTAAGAATTTCTATAGTTACAGAATCAGCAGTCATGTTGCTTTTTAAAGGAAGGATCTATTAATGAGCAGTATTTTTAATACGAGAATTTCAAGGATGCCATTTTGAAGTTACAATGTAAACTTACTGTTAAGCGTCCCCATAGGTGAGATCACTTAACATAAAAATCCTAAAGAGTCTGCATAAAGTGATTTAAAACACTTTTTAAAAAACTTTTAAAGTTTAAAGCGTTAATTTTTTTTCCTTGTAAAAGTTGTCAGTTTCCTTCCTCCTCCCTCATTTTATTCCAAAATATTAGAAGTGCCCAAGAAAACCTGAAAAGAAGGCTTTTCTGGCACTCGGAAGTCCATGTGATTTCAGATCTTGTGCAGTGTGAAATCAAACTTTATGATTTACATAAAAGGCTTTATGTGAAACACCCACTGAAGGATGTTCAGCTTTTTTTTTAAGTGGTAAAAGCCTTTTAATTTTACTAAATGTTCTTGTGATTCTTTTAAAAGACCATCATTAAATATAAATACTTGCAATTTCCATTTTTCCTATTCCCTTCAGATAGTTGGAATTTCAGAAAAGTTTGAATCATTGGATGTTTGTAAAGAAAAGATTTATTTATTTATTTATTTATTTATTTGCATAGACAGTGTTAAGAACAGCTAATCAAGTCACCAAATGAAGGTTACATTATAAGAATCGTGAATAAAAGTTGGTGTGTTGTTTATTCATCTATGTACGTATTATTGTATGCAGTCTGATGTCTAAAACAGTCTTAAAAATGGCTGAAAAAAAATTCCCTGTCAGTAAATATCCCCATTGCTAGAATTTCAGAAAAATATGTGATTGCTACCTATACCCTCTGTAAATAAATAAAAGTCTCTGTAAAGACCAATGGGGACGTTTTTGTGACCAAAGAATGGTCACCTCTACAGTCCCAAGAAGTAAGTATGAAGATTCGGTTTTCTATACTACTTTTATGAATGTCATGAATATAAGACTTTTCCGGGGTGATCAGATATTGGCCAATATCTTTTTTTCCTCTCTTCCTGACCTTTTTGCTGTTGTCCTTGTTATTTAAAGTAGGAAGTGGTTTAGCTTTGCTCTGAAACAGGTCTAGATTCAAGTTTCAGATTAGTCGGGACATTCATTTAACCTCTCTGAGGCTTCTCGCACCTGTCACATGGAACAGTGATACCTCCCTACCTCACAGGGATGTGTGGGAAAAAGCAGATCCTTAGACAATGCCAGACATAAGTGCTCAGTAAATGAAAGTGGCGGTGATGATGATGGTAACACTTACAGATCAAAGCAAATAGAAGGGTTCCAAATAATTCAGTTAATGTTGGGCCCAATTTTACTCCATGTTTTGACCTCACTGAAATACCTTGTTTCCATGGAGTATAACACATGATTAATGGAAACGTGTTACTCGCCAAACATCGCAATCTCCCTTTCCCCCTGGAAGTGTTCCAATCTGTAGAGATCACTTAAGGAAAGACCTGTCACTTAGGTCCTGGTGCTGCTGTCCTGGAAGAGATGTTTGAGAGTTGTTCCTACCCTGATTTCACTGTGTATGTCTTCGTATCTTATGCTTTACAATTTCAGGAAACTTTTTCTAGAGAAGTCAAATTGTTCCTGCAAGTGGAAGGCTGTGAGAACTGCACTCAGTGTTTCAGTTTCTTTGGATCGTGATTCTGTGATAACAAAAATACCTTTCTGTTTTCGGCAATTTCTGCTTTTCAGAATTTTAAGATAAAGACCCCAATTCAACCTGAAGTTCTTTAAGGGAGTGGAGAGTTAAAAGGCACAGAGGATAGGGGCTCCTGGGTGGCTCAGTCGGTTAAGCATCGTCTTTGGCCTAAGTCATGATCTTGCTGTTCCCGAGTTTGAACCCCACATCGGGCTCTGTGCTGACAGCTCAGAGCCTGGAGCCTCTTTCAGATTCTGTGTCTCCCTCTCTCTATCTGCCCCTCCCACACTCACACTCCGTCTCTGTCTCTGTCTCTCAAAAATAAACATTTTTTAAAATTTATATTTATTAAAAAGGCACATTTTTTCTTTTTTCTTTTTTTTTCCCCCCCACAAAACAGCAATTAACTGAAGGCCAGACTCTTTAATGAAGGAATAGTTAGAGAGACTTGGTCTCACATCCTGTCTTGATTCTTCTCCCTCCTTCCAAACTTGCCTTTTCTTGGGGTGACCTCAAGGCCCTGGCAGGGGAATTTGGAAGGGAACCAGTAAAAATGGACATTGTTTGGCTAACATAAACCATGTGCACAAGAAAAGATCTCTTATGTTTCTCAGCATCCCTAACGCTTGCTTCCACAGTACCTGGCATTAGTACATCCTCAATAAATAAGTGATAAATGAATGACCTAAAATTTCAAAAGTCTGGCTGAAGTATGCATCTTGTGTAAATCTGGAGCCATTGCCCTTTGAGATCCACTAACATGCAAAACCTCAGGCGAGATTAAGGAGGCAGCATGACCTCTGCTTGTGTCTCGTCTTCTGAGACACAGTTTTGCTAAAGCAAAAAGCAACTGACTATAAATCTGACCTTTATGAATTGTCTTCACTGACTGAGATAAACCTAAAAACGAATACTTTTTATGTTTCCAAATAACAAGTTCAAGGAAATTTACTGGTTTAATTTTGCCACGAGTGGAAAGTTTTCTCCCAAATGCTCAAGCAGTAGAGAGGAAGGAAGAAAGATACAGCATGCTGACTAACTGTGTATTATGAATGGAAGCCTCAACATTCTCCTCGAGTCACAAAGACATAATAAATATACATTTAACCATTCTCCAACCATTTACAACTAAGGATTGGGTATTGATTTGACTCTAAAATGTTTTTGCAATGCTCTAAGTACTGTATCCTAGACTTTAGAGAGGAAAGATTTTGCCAGACTTAGTTGGCAAAGATTTTTGTGTTGGCTTGAAAAACCATAAGCTAATCACTTATTGAGTTCTTTAAAAACAAGTTGATTAATGTTTGGCAAGAAATTCTGACTAAAAGTCTCCATTACATGAGTCCAAATACAATAGAACTTTGAAGATCATGAGCGAGTCATAGTCACATTTGACTATTACCATTTGGTGGAAAATAATCCCACAGTGTGTCAAGTGGCCCATGTGCCATCTTTTGGTCCCCCCACCCCACCAGAGCCAGCATGTGTAGTTTTAACTCTATAAGCACATTTACTTTCACACTTCTCTGGGACAGTTAGACTCTATAATACTAAGAAGATGATGTTACACATTGGAACAGATTTCTCTCAGGTCCAGGCTTTTCTCCACTGGCTAGCAGATGACTTCAGAACAGCTCCCTACCCCCCCCCCCATTCCCTCTGCTTTCATTGTTTTGGTAAACACTGCAGGATTCTTACATCAAGCACCTGTGAAGACCTGAGGGCTTTCTCTGGCCTTGGGAGGATGCCCGAGTCATGTGGAATAGGCCAGAAGGGCCTGGGAGTTAACACCCCTGGGAGCAACCCCTCACCCAGTAACACATGTATATTGGTGACTATCCCAGCTTTCTCCTCTCTTGGGGAAGGCAGCCCTTGAGGTATGACCTGTATATTCTTCCAGAGGTTCTGCCCAAGGGATTGAGCTGCAGCTGCCAAGAGTGACAACCTATCTGTCCACTACTAATTCTACATTGGCTTCCTTCCTTTCTCTGTCTCACTCCCCTGCTCCTCTACCAGTGCTTCCAGAGATCACTTGCTAAATAAAGTAATTGCACAGATTCTAGTCCAGAATCTGCTTTTGGCGAAAGCAGATTACTACCCTAATCTTGTTAGCTAACTACCCTAAGTTTGTTGGCTATTTCAGTAAATGCAGTGTCTTAGGTATGAAGTATACTATAGATTCCACTCTAGCCAAAAATTGAATCAAGAATGGAATTCTTGATTTCCACACTAAAGAACAGAATTTTTTCCCTAGCCACTGGTAGTTCACTTGTATCTGGGACAGTTAGTTTGTTGTTCCTGACCCAGTCCTGGATTCCTGTCAGCCCTTTGAGAGCTATGTTGTGGGGACATGGAGGGAGATATTAGTAAGGACTCAGGTGACCCCATTATTAGAGAAAAAGTGTATTCTGCTGGTTATGAGAAGCAACTCAAATACATGCTCTGTAAATATGGAAGTGCCCTCTCTATATTTCCGTTGGGTGTTTCAATCTCTCCCTCAGGTTTGGTCACCATTTGCTTACTGTGTTAGAGTTCTCCATTGAAACCAGATCATTAGTTAGGTACATAGAAATATGTAAGAGGAGATTTATTATAGGAATTGGTTCACACAATTATGGAAGCTGAGAAGTCCTATAATCTGCCATTTGTAAACCAGAGAACCAGGAATGCCTGTAGTGTAACTCAGTCCAAGACTGAAGGCCTGAGAGCCGGGAGTGCCAATGTCTGAGGGCAGGGGTAAATGGATGTTTCAACTTAAGCAAAAAGAGCACATTTGCCCTCCCTCTTTCTTTTTGTTCTATTCAGGTCATCAATGGATTGCATGATGCTCACTTGCTTTGGGGAAGGTGATCTTCTTTACTCATTCTATCGATTCAAATACTAATCTCTTCTGGAAACACCTCACTGGTACACCCAGAAATAATGTTTTCCCATCCCTTAGTTCAGTCAAGTTGACATATAAAATTATCCATACAGTTGCCAGGTACTTCCTAATCTATCCCCCCCAAGCCAGATCTCTCTTCAGAACTCCAGACCCAGATATCTCACTGCTCACAGTGCACTTGAACGTCTTCCACTCCAAACCCAACAAGTGCCAAATGGTATTTACTATCTTACCCACACACCTTCCCCTCTTCCTACATATGGCACAACCCAATGGCTCCACCAGAAGACTCTGGAGTAGTCCTGAAGCCCTGTCCTTCTCTCAGCCCTCCTCAATAGTCCCATTTCATCAATCTCCAAGTCCTAACAATTTCATTTCCAAAAAATCTCCCTGTCACCTGTGCTCCTAGTTCCCAAACACCATCCTTTCTTTCCCCCAGACAACAACTACCTTCTAGCACACCTACTGCCCCCATATTTCAGCCTTAGTGAGCTTCCTAAAACCTGTACTTTCCTCTGTTTATTCCAGTGCCTTTGGATAAAATCCAAAATCCTTACCATGGTTGAGAATCATCCCACAGTCTAACTTTATCTACTTCTCCTTTCTCATGCCTTTCTATTTCTCTCCTTATCCACAAGTTCTTTAAAAGGACCTTGCTCTCTCCCACCTCCTGCTATTTGCATTTGGATTCCCCCTACCTAGCACAGTGTTCTCTAGATTCTGAATCTGGCCCACTCCTTTTCTTCCTTGAAGTCTCAGCTAATATGTCTATCCGTTGAGAAAGCATTAGTGGACCATCTCTGGTATGGAGGTACCCTGCCCTGGGTTCCCACAGTACCCTAGGCTTCCAGTCATATTGCTCTTCAACTAAACTGTGATTATTTCATCTTTCATGTTCACTAAGCTATCTTCAGAGCTAGCCACTTAGTAGCTATATCTGTTGTATGAATAGATGAGCTGAGATTAGGTTTCTTACTAGCTGATGATCATGGGCAGGTCACTTAAGCTCTCTGAACTTTACTTTCCTCATCTAAAGTAAAAACCATATCCAAGCACAGGATGATTAGGGAGACCTGATGAGATTATGGATATTTGGTTTTTGGCACATAGTTGACCCTCAGTAAATAATAGTTCCTTTGAATACCTAGAATTTTATAAGTACTATGCTTCTTGACCCTGTGGTGTTCTGAGACAGTAAAGGCCACATTTCAGGAGGTATAAGTTAAAAGGCCACTTTGCTATACTAAGGGCTTTGAGTGAAACCCAGTGGAAAGAAAGTGTCATTTAGCCAAAAGCATCCTGCTTGTCAGATGTCCTTTCAAACTGTGCATGGAGTGTGTTTTTGGAAATGAAATTGACATAATAATATATAATGGTATCTAATTCCTTCACATAGTTTCTTCCAAACAATCCTTATCCTCAAGCTTCAACATCTGTATTCCCTGGATTAATGCCATTAATCCAGTTTCTAACCAGAGGAGCTTTATCCAAGAGCTTTCCCTTAGAAAACGATTCCCAACTGCAATTCCTTCTTTATCCACCCCCCCCCTTTTCCATTATTATTTTCATGATCCTATAACACCAGTAAGCGCCTAATTGTTGGGCCCCCCGGGACCTGTCATGAAAATGTTCACAAACCCTGATGCATGCTTGTAGGCGACTTAACTGGGCAGAGGCAAGTACTAAATAAATTAATGGATTTGTACTGGTCAATGATTAAGGCAAAGAACTTTTTAGATTTTACTAGTGGGGAGTGAGTTAAAGACATAATTGTGTTGGAAATTAGAGTAATAGCACCTCAGGGAGCTATCAGCACAATTTAAAGATTTTTACGTATTATTTGGTAAGTTACCACTTTGGCACACTTACTTAAGTCTATAGCAAATGCTTTCAAGCTCACCAGCCAGGAGTGCTCTGCCTGTCTTAAACACACAGTTTGTAAATCTTCTTTGTTTCCACATATCCCAACAATTTGGGCACATGTAGTCATTTGTAACTAACAGCCATTATACTAAGAATAATAGGTAAATTGATGTTGATGGTGTTGTCTGTTAGAGACCCGCCTCATAAATCCATAAATATGTATCCCTAGATGCAAAATACTTTAGGTAGGTGTCTGTTTTCTCCCTAAAACTTGAGGGTTTTCATTTATCTCTTCCTTTATTTTATATCTCAGTGCCCCATCTATTCTTTCAGTTTCTTCATGGAGAGAGTTGCAATTAGACATAGGTGTTCCATCGTCATCTCAATCAGCAGCTGTAAAAGTTACTGAGTTGGGTAGTGCATTGGACACTGAAAGAGAGGTTGTGATTTCGTACATTGCATACCTGCTAAACTCTTCACTGAGAAAGGAGGCATGTGCCCTGCACTCAGAGCTGTAGCCATGTCACCAGCTTCAGCCAGTAAGCAAGAGGTGACCTGGCCAGAACCAGCCCAAGTAGAAGGAGATGGATGGCTCTGAGTTCACTCGCCAGATCTTTGAATACTCCAAACCGAGGGCGTTATGTCAATTGCCTCAGCACTTATTAAGCACTTTATATATATTATCTCATTTAATCCTTGCAACAACTCAGTGAGGAACATACCAGACCCACAGATGAGGGTCTGAAGTTTCAAGGTGCATCAGTTACTAGCTAGTGGAGGATTTGAATTCAGGATGTGGTAACCCAGTCCTCGACACTGCTACCTATTTGGCTGGGTAAGCTAAAAAATGTGTGCTTCAAAAATGTCAAAAAAAAGTATAAAAAAAAAAAATGTGTGCTTCAAAAGCCTAGAAGCTTCCATTGTTGATGCTCAACTTAGATCCCTGCATGGTTAGAATAATAGTTCAGAAGTCATATTTTCACTGGTAAGTAGAAATTTTGACTCTTTTTTTAGGGGAGGGAAGAAAGGGAGAGTGCTGAACTCAGCATGAACATAAAGTCCCAAAGAGATGATGTTTGAGTAGCTACAAAACTCAGTAGCTTTATTCTCTGTCACTGAAATTGACTTTGGTTAATATTTTCAAAAGTCCATTCTCATTTTGCTGTTTGACTTTCATAGAATCCTAGAATTTCAGAGCAAAAATGGGTCTTTAAATCATTTCAACAATTTTTTTTTTTTTTGTAAACAAAGTGATTGCTTCCTCCCCCACCCTTCCCCACAATTAAAACCCTTTGATGATTTCCCACTGATCTTGGGATAAAGACAGAAATCATAGACAGATCCTGCAAAGCCATGCATTGGCCAGTTCTTTTCCAGCCTTATTGGGTACCATGCTTTGCTCTGTGTTCTATTCATACTGGACTTCCTTTGATCCTTGACCGCTCTGTTCTCCTTCCTACCACAGGACTTTTACACAAATTTTCCTCCCTTCTGGAGCACCACACCCTGAGTTAATTCTCACTATTCCTCTAGATACTAGCTTAAACAGCAGTCCTTTAAGGAAGCCTTTCCTGAGTTATCAATTTCCCCTATTATATCTCATCACAGTATATAATAATCCAAAAATACATTAAGTACCTTTTCATGTATAAGCTTTATTTTAGGTGATGGAAAACAAGATGGACAAAGTCCCTCCTCCAGGGAGGATATAGACAATAAAGAAGTCCACAAAGAACGTCCAGGTGGTGTTAAACGCCAGGGAAACAACAACAACAACAACAACAACAAAACAAAAAGCAACAGTTATTTAGGGGGCCAGTTACTGGCTCTGACAAAATGGGAGGTTGTCCTGGATGGGGTGGCCAGGAGGCCTCTCTGAGGAGGTGACATTTGGGCAGAGACCTGAGTGAACACA
The DNA here is from genome assembly GCF_018350195.1 of Panthera tigris. Lineage (NCBI taxonomy): Eukaryota > Metazoa > Chordata > Mammalia > Carnivora > Felidae > Panthera > Panthera tigris. The sequence goes on along the minus strand of NC_056668.1, from coordinate 130,982,882 downwards.
GGAATGAAACGAGGCTGCCTTAGGGGAAAGGAAAGGATGTTTCCAAGCAGACACAACTTGGGAGTATTCAAGAAGAGCAAGGAGGCCAGTGTGGCTGGAGTGAAGGGCACGAGAGGCAGAGTGAAGAGGATGATATTGGAGCTTGTGGGGCATGGCCAGTGTCATGGAGAGCCCATGAGCCATACGTGTGGCATGGGAGTCTAATCTAAGCCTGATGGAAAGTCGTGGGAGATTTTGACCAGGGAGATACTGACCTCATGTGTGGCCTTGAAAGATCACTCTGACTCCTGTGTGAAGAATGTATGAAGAAGGGCAAGGGTCAAAGCATGGAGATCTGTTAGTATAGTAATCCAGGCAACAAGAAGCAATGGAGGCATGGGTGTGGTGGGAGGTGGTAAGAAGTGGTTAGATCTGGAATATATTTCGAAGGTACTGTTGACCAGACTAACTGATGGTCCAGCTATGGAGTCTCAGAGAAATCTCTTCTTTACAACGTGTAACATAGTTGTAATTTTACACTTGATGTAACTCTTTCGAAAACAACTCTCTCAATGGACTGGAAGATCCGTGAAGACAAAGACCATGTCTGGTTTTACTTTTTTTTTGTCTACATACTACCTAACACTGTGCCTATAAATAAGTGAATGGGTAAATATACTAAAATCACCTTACTTTACAGGTGAGCAAAATGAGTCTCTGAGAGGTTAAGTTTAAAGGACTGGCCTAAGGGGGTACCTGGGTGGCCCAGTCAGTTGAGCATCTGACTTCGGCTCAGGTCATGATCTCACAGGTCTGTGAGTTCGAGTCCTGCGTTGGGCTCTGTGCTGACAGCTCGGAGCCTGGAGCCGGCTTCGGATTCTGTGTCTCCCTCTCTCTCTGCCCCTCCCCCACTCATGCTCTGTCTCTCTCTCTCTCTCTCTCTCTCTGTCAAAAATAAACATTAAAAAAATTTTTTTTAAATAATAAAGGACTGGCCTGAGGTTTCTCAGCTCAGACTAGAATCTATGTCTCCACACTCCTCATTCAGGCTGTTTTCCCTCTTGCACTAGAGCCCCTCCCAAACACCATGCTCTTTCATTTGGGGAGGGAGCGATTACCAAAATGTCCTACAAATGTCCGCAACGGCTGACTTGTCTGTTGAGGCAGGCATTGTTCTAATCACTTTTGAGACTCTTTGGAGGCAACGTGAGTTTGTGACATTTCTTCTTTCCTCCTTTGAGCTTGTTTTCTTCTCCAGGAAAACCATTGATCTTATCCCACTCTTAGTGTTATACATAGCACCCAAAGTTGGTCATCCTAAGCCATCTGACCTGTGTCCTGTTTTGAAAGACACTAAAGCTTAGACAAGAGCAGCTGGTGTGCATAATCTCCACATAAAAAGTTAGCCATTCAAAAATGTTCACTCCCCAAGGGCATTTTGAAAAAATAAATCAGTTAAGGCAAGCTGTGATTAAGAGGGAAGAAAGAATAGGATGCAATTAAGAGTTTCCTCGGTTCTCTTGGAAGGGAAAAGCTGCCTGAAATGTAACTTTCTCAAGCAATGATCACATCCTTGGACTGCTGCCTTTCTAAAGTCCCAAGATATATATATATATATATATGTATATTTCATTTCACAAGTCACAAGATTCACAAGTCACAAGATTCATTCATATCATAAATGAATATATATATATATATATATATATATATATATATATATTTCATTTAACGAACAGCTGGTAAAGTTGGATCCTTGGTCTGCATAGGTTTACCAAAGAATTTCAGTGTTTCTGTGTGACTGAATACTAATATCTAACCCTGGAATACAAAAAGAGGAAATTAATTCTACTAGCTGCTCATCATCCAGGACCTTCTAGGTTGCACCCTCCCTGGTCTGCATAGTAATCCGTTCTCTTTGTTCCCATCAAGCTACTTGCAACATTACCTTTTCTCTTTTCATTATTCTCTCTTGGAAGCAGCACTCAATGTACTTTGTACCTTTCAGAGCATTTTCTCCTGTCCTGAGACCCAGACTTCACCCTCCTGAGGCTTCCAGTCTAGTGAGAGGCCAAACATGAATGAGATAAACACTCAAATGAACGTTTACTCACAGATTTGAGATGATGTGCTATGAAGAAAATTAAAAAGATGCCATGAGAGAGAAAAATCGCCAAGGAGAGCTAATCTATAAGGAGAGGAGAGGACCTCCCTGCATAAGTAGTATTGCAAGGAAGGCCTAGAGGATGAGGCCTAAGTAGGAGTCAAATGGGCAGGGGCTTGGCTTCTCAAACTTTGATGTGTACACAAACTGCCTGGGGATCTTGTTCCACTACAGGCTGATTCTCTAAGGTTGGGATTCAGCATTTCCAGTCAGCCCCCAGTCATGCTGAGGAAGCTCAGCCAAGAACCACACCTTGAGTAGCAAACAGTGTAGGGCAAGGGTTGGCAAAGCTTTTTCTGTGGAGAGCTAGAAAGTAACGTTTTAGGCTTTGTGGGTCACACTGTTTCTGCTGTAACCATTCCACTGTGCCATTGTGGTGTAAAAGCAGCCAGAGATTACATGTCAGTGTATGGGTATGACTGTGTGCCAGTAAAACTTTATTTGGCAAAAGAGAGTCAGATTTGGCTTCAAGGTGGTAGTTTGCCAGCCCCTCATGTAGGATAAGGGTGTATCAGCTCTCAATTTTGGCTGCATATGAGAGTCACCGGGGGTTTCGAAAAATACCCACCAGGTCCCTATTCTGCATCAGTTAAATCAGGATTCCTGGGGATGGAGCCGAGGCATTGGTAGAGTTGAAAATCTCCCCAGGTGATCCTAAGTTGCAACCTGGGCCGAGAGCCACTTAATCTCATTTGATAGTCTGTAATTTCTTAGCCCTAGGAGTGTAAGGTACAAGTAACTCACATTTCTTTATTTCTGAGACACCATCAGTTGCCCAAAAGCTTTCAAGGAAGGGGAAATGTACCAGAAAATGTACAAATCTATAGTAATACGCATTCTGATTTCATGGATTTTTGAACGGGGGATAAATGTGCACTTTGAATCCAAGAAATACGGTGCTTTCATCCCTATTATTCAGATGAAGAAAGTGAAGCACAGAAGATGTACAGATTGTATGATGATATGCCAAGGAGATATAGGCAAAATCTTGTGACTTAACTTGCTGAACTACCTTTGTTTCAACAAATGTGCGAGCCCTTCCTTCCCATCTGGACCTCTGCCGGCGCGTGCTAGTCGCTGCCCCCTGCTTTGGACACACTTCCTTTCCCCCTTAGAATCTCCTAATTCCTGCTTCTACATCAAGTCTCACTTTAGCCATCTGCTTCTTCTGAGATGTCCTCCCTGACCCCACACCCAGGGGAGGGGCCCCTGCTGGGAGCACCTTCTGCCCCTAGGAGGGTGCCCCATCAAAGCCTGGTCTCCTTCTGTTTACACAGACTTATCTTCCAGGCCTGGGAGCAGTCTTGATGGCAGGGACCATGACTGGCTTGTCATCGTTTTATCTCTGTTACCTAGTGTGATACTGTGACTTATAATAAATATGTATTTTGGTCTTCATCTATAGTTCCTGGCTCACAGCCCCCCAAATCCTTGGATTTTCTCGAGCAATAAGAGTAATGGGAGCTTCTTTGGTTATAATATTTGGTCTCTTGTCCTCAGTTCCTGAGCAGTAAAGGTGAAATGGTGCCTGGTTATTCATGAATCCCTTTCCACCACCACTGGATTTTGGTGGAAAGGGACTCGCCCCAATTATGTTAATGAGGTGACTCTTAGAAAGCACCTGAGGATGGGGGCTGGTTGCCAAGGAAACCAACCCCGAAGGGAGGGTCAGAACTTTTAGCCCCGCCCCCTTATTTCTGGAAGGGGAGAGGACTGGAGGTTTTACCAATCAGCAATGGCCAATGACCTAATCAACCACGCCTATATAATGAAGCCTTCACAGAAACCCCTAAAGGACTGGGTTTGGAGAGCTTCCGGTTGCTGAACGTGTGGAGATGCTGGGGGAATGGCATACTCACAGCAGGCATTGAAGTTCCCCTTTCCCCCATGCCTTGCCCTATGGTTATTTTCCATCTGGCCGTTCCTGAGTTATATCCTTTCACAACAAGCTGACAATCCAGTAAGTAAAATGTTTCTCTGGGTTCTGTGAACCATGACAGCAAATTAATTGATCCCACGAGAGGGTCATGGGAACCTCTGATGTGTAGCCCGTTGGTCAGAAGCACAGGTAACAACTTGGACTTGCCATTGGCATCTGAAGTAGGGGTGGCGTGGGGGAGTTTTGTGGGACTGAGTCCTTAACCTGTGGGATCCGAGGTGATTTCCAGGTGGATAGTATCAGAATTGCATTGGATCGTAGGATACCCAATTGTTATTAGAGAATGTTTGGAGGTGTGAAACACACCCCCCAATATACACACACGTATGAATTGGCGACCAGAACCACTGCACTTGTCTATAGCAGGGCCTCAGGAATGTTTGAGGCATGCATGCATTTTGGCCCAGTCCTGATTGTCCTTTAAAGCATAGTACTTGAGGGGCGCCTGGGTGGCTCCCTCGGTTAAGTGTCCGGCTTTGGCTCAGGTCATTATCTCACAGTTCATGGGCTTGAGCCCTGTATTGGGCTCTGTGCTGACAGCTCAGAGCCTGGAGCCTGCTTTGGATTCTGTATCTCTCTCTCTCTCTCTCTCTCTCTCTCTCTGCCCCTCCTCCACTTGTGCGCACGTGCACAGTCTCTCTCTCTCTCTCTCTCTCTCTCTCTCATTCTCTTTCTCTGTCAAAAGTAAATAAACATTAAAAAATTTTTTTTAAAGCATAGTACTTGAGCATGGTTATTTTCAAAGCAGGTCTCCAGGCATGCCACATTAGTATTCACCTGGGAGTTGATTAGAAATGCACATCTTTGGCTCCATCCCAGACTTACTGATTCAGTCTCCAGGATGGGGCCCCACAGTTTGTTTCAGTTGGCCTCCCTGGCAATTCTGTGTGAGGAACACAGGTTAGGGTATGGGACCTAAAGCCGGACTGCCTGGCTTCAAATCCTCGCTCTGTTGCTTAAAAATTATTTGGCTCTGGGAAATTTACATCGCTGTTCTCTGTCTCCATGTTCTTGTCCATTAAATGGAAATGATTGAAAATAGCAGCTATCTTAATTGGATTAACAACAGCTGTTAGCACAACACTTGCTCACAGTGCTCAAAATATGTTAACTGTTAGTAGTATTAGCTGTGTAACTATGGGAAAATGCATTAACTTCTCTGAATTTTACTTCCTTCATCCTTTTTTTTTTTTTCCTTTACGTGTGTGTGTGTGTTACATTATTTTCAGGTATACAATATGGTGACCCCACAACCCTATACATTATGTTATGCTCCCCACAAGTGTAGCCACCATCTGTCACCACATATCACAGTACAATTGACTATGATCCCTATGTTGTGCCTTCTATTCCTGTGACTCATTCATTCCGTAACTGGAAGACTGTGTCTCCCTTTGCCCTTTACCCATTTTGCCCAACCTCCCCTCCCCTCCGATAACCATCGGTTTGTTCTCTGCATTTATGGGTCTGTTTCTGCTTTTTGTTTTTGCTTTTTTGGATTCCACATGTAGGTGAAACCATATGATACTTGTCTTTGACTGATTTCACTTAGCATAATACCCTCTTGGTCCATCCATGTTGTCACAAATGGTAAGATTTCATTCTTTTTATGACTCGGCAGTATTCTGCTACATGTGTATACCACATCTTCTTTATCCATTTATCTGTGGATAGACACTTAGGTTGCTTCCATATCTTGTCTATTGTAAATAATGCTGCAATAAATATAGGTACATCTTTTCAAATTAGTGGTTTTGTGTTCTTTGGGTAAATACCCAGTAGTGGAATTACTGGATCATATGGCACTTCTGTTTTTAATTTTTTCAGGAAACTCTATACTGTTTTCCACAGTGGCTACACCAGTTTGTATTCCCACCAACAGTGCAAGAGAGTTCCTTTTTGTCCTCATCCTTGCCAACACTTTTTGTTTCTTGTCTGAGTCTAGCCACTTTGACAGGTGTGAGGTGATAGGTTATTATGGCTTTGATTTGAATTTCTCTGATGATGAGTGATGTTGAGCATCTTTTCATGTGTGTGTTGGCCATCTGTAGGTCTTATTTGTACTTCCTTCATCTGTAAAACAAGAATAAAATCTTTGCCTCATAGGATTTTGAGAGTTAAATTTGTGTGATGGATTAATTATATATGTCAGGTTTGCAAGACTCTGGTGCCCAGATATTTGCTCAAACACCAATCAAGACGTTACTGTGAAGAGATTTTGAAGACGTGACTAACCTCTAAATCAATGGACTTTGGGCAAAGCAACTTGCCCTCCATAATTTAAATGGCCTCATCTGAATCAGTTGGACTTTCCAAGGGAAGACTGAGGTCTCACCCCTCCAGGGAAGAGTGTCTTCCCACTCAAAACTGTGACCTCCACTCCTTTCAGAATTTCCAGCCTGCCCTCAAGATTTCAGATTTGCCAGTCCCCACTGTCACATGAGTCAAGTCCTTCTCTCTCAATAGACACACGCATATATACTCTCTATATATTATACCTGACTGAGACCCTGTGCGAGAACTGCCCAGGAGTGACCATCAACCTGCACACACACTCTGTTGGTTCTATTTCTCTTGAAAGCCCTAACACAATGGGGTAAATATGTGTAGGTCAGGATTTCTCAACCTGTATAGTTTCCCAGCTATTGACATTTTGGTCAAGAAAATTCTTCGTGGTGGAGAACTGTCCTGTGTGTTGTAGGACATTTAGCAGCATCCCTGGTCTCTACCCACTGGATGCTAGTAGCACTGCCCCCTCCTCCGGCAGTAAAAATGACACATCTCTTCACACATTGCCAAATGTCCCCTGAGGACAAAATCGCCGGTGGAGAACCATGGGTATAAGTAACTGTTACATCGCAGGAGCTGTTTTTTCTCCTTGGTTCATCCCCGCTAAACTAGCACCACACTGCTGCCTCTGTGGTCCACACATTTTCTGCTTCCCCACTGAAACAAGTTTATCCCTTTACATGAAATCTAGCTCAAAACTCACTGTCACTAAAGGGGGCATTCATAGTCCTTCCTCCATCAGATCCCATGTCTATGCCTGTCTTTTCCTTGGGCCGTTTCACTTGATCACACAGTTTTCCAATGGTCTTTTCACACTTTTACTATGTTTGTCTGCTCCCGTGGAACCTCCTCAAAACAAGGGGCAACTGTGGTAAGAGGAATAGATTATTGTATTTGAGTCTAAATCCTGTTTGTGGTAGTGACTTTGGGATAGTCACTCAGTCTTCCTGAGTTTCAGTACTAATATCTACATAATGGGAATAGTTGGGTCTACTTCAGACAGTGATTATAAAGTCCAAGCACTTTTTGAACTATAAAAATACTTTTTTCCCAAAAAGCAAAACCGTGGCTTTAATATCTTTTTTTTTGTCAGAGAATAACTAGTACAGGGGGTGTTGGGATGAAACATGACCTTGGAAAATGCTAAATGAACAAATGAGTACATGAATTTGCATATCATATCTTACAGTTTGTTTTAATTTATTTTCTTCTTCTGATAGCTTTTAAAGTAATGTAGGCAGGGTCCTTTCTGTGTCCTTCGGAGATGAATATATGAATTACCTAATGGAGCAGTTGCCAAGGCAGTGCAATTTGCCTACTTATTGGCCTCCAGTTCCTGGAAATGATGGCATTCATCAATAGCCCTACTACCCCCGTTGTCAACATCTTTATTTCCTTAAGGAGCATCATGCTTGAGATCAAGTGCCTGTCCTTTAGAACTGGCGGAAGCAGTCCTCTTCTAGAAGAATCCTTTCTGCACCCCTCACCCCCCACCCCCTTCCCTGCCAAGGCATCAAGATGCTTCTTGTCTGATTCCCTGTAGTTCTCTGGGCTTGCTCACTGGCATCATAGCACAGATCTGCCTCATTCCCTCCTCTATCAGACTGAGTTCATGAGGTCCAGGTCTGTTTTTACTGCATTTGGCATTCCCAGGGGCCAATGCACTGTTTGACCAAAGCACTGCATTCATGAGTATTAAGATGACTCACTAGGGCTCCACTACTATGTGTCCATCTGTCTGCAGGATGTCTCTACTTCCATGACATGTAGACATCTCAAATTCAGCATTTCAAAAAAAAAAAACTAAGCCTGGACCTTCCTTTCTGTTCCAGTTATCTAATTTTGCAAAACCATTCCACAATATAGTGGCCTAAAAATAATTTGTGTCTCATGGTTGTGTGGGTTGACTGGTCTCTCCCGGGCAGTTCTTGCACAAGGTCTCAGTCAACTGGTGGCTGGGGCTGATGTTCTCAAAAAGATTTTCCTTTTTTGTTCTTTTTTTTAATGTTTGTTTTTGAGAGAGAGCAAGAGACAGAGTGTGAGTGGGGGAGGGGCAGAGAGAGAGGGAGGCGTAGAATCTGAAGCAGGCTCCGGGTTCTGAGCTATGAGCCCAACGTGGGGCTCAAACCCACGAACAGTGAGGTCATGACCTGAGCCAAAGACGGACGCCCAACCAACTGAGCCACCCAGGCACCCCTTGTTCAATCACATCTGTGATACCTGGACTGGATGGCTGGATCATAGGAGGGCTGGTGAGGCATGTCTCTTTTTTTCCCTCCCCTACGTAGCTCCTCCATGGGGCTAGCTTGAGCTTCCTAATATGGTGGTCCCAGAATAGTGAAACTTGTTATATGGTGATTGGCTGCTGCTTCTCGTGTTCCTAGAGCTCCATGATCCTGGGTAGGAACCTCAAGGCTTCTTGCGACATAGTATTAAAAGTCTTAAGACCTTGCTTCTGCCACATTGTATTGATCAAGTAGATCAAAAGGCAACACAGCTTCTAAGTGAGGGAAATTAGACCCCCTTTTCAATGGGAGCAGTAGAGCAGTAGCAAAGAATTCATCACTGTATTTAATTGATCACACTTTCTAACAAGTACGGTTTCTTGCCTGTCAGTGATTCTTTTGTATCCGTACATATTAGGATTTTTTTTTTTTTAGAGAACATATATTGGAATGAAAATAGAAATTTCTTTAATTTCTTTGTTCATTATTTTGGGATACTTAATCTCCTTACCAGATTGGCTTTTATAAGACTGGGAAACTCTGTTTTTTTAAGAGCCTCAGTTAGTTCCTCCTTACTTGCTGCATTATATTGTTTAGCATTCTTTTTTCCTTCCTCATTCATGAAATCTACAACTGGAAAGAGTGATAAATATCTGCTACCCAGATTTATCACTTAACATCACCCAATGTTTGTTTCAAACTTTGTTAAATAAAATATTACACAAAGGGTTGAAGTTCTCTTGATCCCTCTCCTAGGGATCCTATTTTCCATTAGGGACCCTATTTTCCATTTTGCCTTCCTAGAGGGTACCATTGGTCTTTAGTTTTGTGTTATCCCCAGCTTCGCTTTAATATATACGGGCTTTTAAAAAATAGTATTTTGATGTGTTTTAATAATTTTACGTAGATGGCTTTATACTACTGCTGGGACTTATTGCCTGAGCCTCTCATCCAGAAATGGAAGTTCTGCTGTGGGTAAGTCATGCTAACCTACAACTGTTTTTCTGACTTTGTTTGGAGATTTATTCCTATTAAGGCATGTGGAGCTAAATGATTTAACATTTGAGTAATATCGTCGTGTATGGGTATGCTCCAGCTTAATTACTCCCATTTTCCTCCTAATGAACATGTAAATGATTTGCAGTTTTTACAAACGTCCATAGCAATTTTCTTGTGCACATGTATCAGAATTTCTCTGGGGAATTTGCTTTAAATGAAGTTTCTAGGTCATGTTTAATTTTACTAGATAATTTAGAAATTTCTTTCCAAAATGAGTGTATTAAATTATGTTCACACCATTAGAACCATGTACAGGAGCTCTGATTTACCCACATCCTGTCCACCCTTAGTAAGTCAGTCTCTAATTTTTGCCAGACTCTTAGGGAAATGGTATCTTATCGTTTTAATATGCATTTCCCTGTCATTGGTAAGGTTGAGGACCTTTTCATTTGTCTGTCGACCACTCAGATTACTTCTGCCATGAACTGTCTATTCATATCCGTTGCCCATTTTTCTGTTGGGTTTAGTAGTCTAGTTGATTATTATGACCTCTCTTGTCAACATTTAACATTTGAATGTGCTTCCATTCACTCCTTTACGGTCTGTGCTTTACTGTATCTTCCTTAAGAATTTATTCTAGAGTCATAATGATTTTGCATTTTGCCATACTGCTTTTGGAGATTTTTTTGCTTTATCAGAGTTTAACCTTCGTAAATATCTGTGCTTTTTCTTGAATAATATCCTCCTTCCATCTTCCATATTGTTTTCAAGTGCTTTAGTTATACTTGATCTTAAAACACCCCAAATTTATTTTTCATAGTATCATGATGGGGATGGAGGAAAGTATATAAGGAGAAATTATTTTCAATAGGATGCTAACCAAAAGTCTAAGGAGGATCTGATATTTAAACAAATATCTAAGCAAAGTAAGGAAGCAGAAAATGCAAATGTTCTATGTTGAGGTAGAATAAGCTTGTCCTGTTCAAGGAAAAGTCAGATGTGTGCAGCCGGAGTGGGGTGGGGGAGGGGAAAGGAGGGAGATGAGGTTAGAGGATTAATAGGATCAAGGCCATGTAGGGCCTGGAGAGACAAGGTAAGGAATTTTGAGTAGATGTGTGATATTACATCCTTTTTTTTTTTTTTTTTTTAAATATTTATTTTTGAGACCGAGAGAGAGAGAGAGAGAGAGAGAGAGCGCGAGCGAGAGAGCATGAACAGGGAGGGTCAGAGAGTGAGACACAGAATCCGAAGCAGGCTCCAAGCTGTCAGCACAGAGCTGGACGCGGGGCTCGAACTCACGCACCATGAGATCATGACCTGGGCCGAAATCGGACGTTTAACCGACTGAGCCACCCAGGCGCCCCGATATCCTTTTTTAACTTAAAGCACTCTAGAAGAATCAGTAGTTGGGAGACAGTAGAAGCAGGAAGCCCAATTAGGAAGCTTTTGCTAAAATACAGGTGAGACAGTGGTGTCTTAGACTGGGTGGAAGTCAAAGTGTTGAGAAATGGCTGGATCTGAGATCTATTTTTTATAAAGAAGCCAACAGGGTTTGCTCAAGGGTACAAAAGAGAGGAATTAATAGTAACTTCTATGTTTCTAGCCGGGGCAACTTTGTAGTAGTGGGACCTTTATTTTAATAGCCAACAATTAACTGTGAAATTATGCAGGTTGGTTATTTAGTGTATTTGTTACAACTCAACAATTAGATTTAGGTCCATGTCTCTCAGTGGAGGCAAACAGTTGGAGACACTGTATTGACATGTGATTAGTTCATTCCACTTCTATTAATTAATAGCTGTGTGACTTTTGGCAAGCTACTTAATCCTCTAACTCAATCTCATCTATGAAATGAGTCTAGAATCTATTGATACTCACTGGGTTTTTGAGAGGATTAAGTGTAGCCCTTAGAGCAATGCCTGGCACATAAAAAGTACTCAGTAAATATTCGCTTTTCTTATTCTTTCCGGGAACCCTCCCTTGCTCCCCATTATAGGCAGTCAAACCAGGGATGTTATGAATTACTCTTTACTTTGCTTGCTCAGTGCAAGTCAGAATATTTTCCAAAGGTACCTAATATTTTTCAAAGCTGATAGTGAAAATCTATGCCAAGTTTAGAATGCTACTCTGTATCTGAATCTCTTCAGTTACTTCCTGCTTTTCTAAGCCTAAAACTTAAGGAGGTCAACATTTAGTAGGTATTTGTTGAATGTCTACTTTGGGCTTAACTGCCAGAATATTAAACGGGACCATTTAGACCTAATTTCTATTTCCTCCCATCCTAAGCTATGTATGCTTTTGATTTAGCTGCAATGAATAAATATTTTATCAATGACCCAATATATTTCATTACCTCTCTGGTCCTTCTGGGTATTACTGGATAGATCTCAGACTAGCTGATGTCATTGTTGGCTTTTGTGAATTGTGTCAGTATGGCTGTCCTTCTGTAGCTTTAGCCAAACGGAGAAAAACAGCAACTTGGAGGGGAGAAGCCTCTATTCAGACTTAATGGGATCAGCTGTAAACAGCAGAAATTCACATCAGTTGATAGTCATTGAGAAAGAAAACTATTCAAAGAAATAATTTCCAGTAAAAAAATAATTACAAACATAGATTATCTGGTACATTCTAACACATTAGATAAAATTCCATTATCCTCAGAGAACTGGATAGCACGCAAGGCTGTGCCTCAAGGAAAGCAATTATAATGTAGTGGGGAAAAAGTTCTGGCCCCAGAACCCTGGGGCTGGCTGTGGCCTGGAGAGACGCTCAACCTTGCTAAGCCTCAGATGTTTCTTTTGTGAAATAGGAATAATTCCAATCTACCTCACAGGTGTGCTGTCAGGAATCGGGGGATAATGGTTATTAAAAGGCATGGAAACATGCACAACGTTGTACCTATACAAGCCTGTACAAACGCTAAGACTAGAAATGTGTGAGGGAAAGACTTGAGGACAGGAGGTAAGTATTGTTCCTTTACAGGGTATTCCTTGGCCAGATCTTTTCTAGACTGCTCTACACACAAGCCATCCCGTTGTAAAGATGGCAATAACAAGAATAAAAACAACAGCTATCATTTATCTAATATTATGGCAAGGCAGAGGCTGTGCCAACGCCTTAACGTGTATCATCCTCAGTTCATAAAACCCCCTGCAGTCATCCCTTGAAGCGGGTGTGGTTACTAATAACTTTTTATAGATGAGAAACATGTTCAAAAGAATTACATTACTTGCCTGGTCTCAGTTAGTGGGGCACACAAGCAGGATTTTAATCAAGTAGTCTGATGCCAGAGCCTGTAAGTTTGACCACCAGGCTACACAGCCTACAACTGGTCCATTGTGGAATTCGAGTGTGACCTCAGAGTAATGACTGGCAGGGTGATTCCCCCGTGCCTCAGGAATTCTCCTATGCCCTGACCATAACTTCTCTCCCGCCCCTACTATTTTGTGCTGTCCTACCATTATAAGTGTTGGGAGCTTCTTTGGTGACATTTTATTCTGGGGCAAATACACCCAGCATTGTATATTGGAAAACACAACAGTAACTTACATGTGATTTAACAGAGGTGGACGTATAAACACATTCGTGGGGGAGCCCCTTTCCACACAATCACTCAGGTCCCCAGGCCGGGAGTACCTCTGCCATTTCAACATTGGTTTCTTGAGGTTACCTCCATTCTAGCCACTGGAAGGGGAAAAGAGCCCCCTAGGGGAACGCCCCTTGGGAGGTATAAGGCCAGGCTGGGGAAGCAGATAGTATCACTTCTGCTCACCGTCCCCTAGCCAGAGTGCCATCATTTAGCCATTGTGGAGTGGGTCTGGGAAAGGCAGTCCCCGTCTTGTAGACACGGCATAGTGACCACTCTGCAACACAGAAGGAGCAGCACAAATTTTGGTGAACAGCTAGAGATACCTGCTACTGGAATCATGACGATGCAAGGTGATTTATCACCGATGAAGTTTTCTCTGTGCTCTTTTAATTGGGTTCTGCAGGGTGCAGGGAGAGTTATGAACTTGGGAAAAGTTTTCTGGTTAAAACACGTTTTTGCTTCCCTGCTTCCTATTCCACTAATACAAAACTTATCATAGATGACAGCCACAGGGGGACAGATTTCTCCCTATAGCTGTTCCATATCTGCCCTCGACATGCCACTAGGTACTTTCCTAATTGCCTGATTTTTTTTCTTTCCTCTACTTAATAAAAAATTTGTTATTTTTCTATACATTTACTGTATCTCAGGTACACAAAATTGGATTAATCCTAACCCTTAGTTCATTGGACACTCTCATCCATAGGTCCTTGTAAGTAAGACTTTCTGTTTATTTGCTTATTTACTAGTAATGTAATAAGCTGTGAAACTCTCCCCATATTAAAACTGGAGTATCAACAAGAACTTATGTCTATGAGAAATTTCCTCCCAGTTCCATCCCCCTGCCTCCCACATCCTGTGCAATCACTATCCTGCATCTTGTGGCTTATTATTCCTTTGCTTTTTTAAAATCAACTTTTAGAGCAGTTTTTGATTCACAGCAAAATTGAGCAGAAGGTACAGAGATCTCCCATATACCCCCTATCTTCACATATGCATAGTCTCTCCCATTATCAATATCCCCCACCACCAGAGTGGTTCATTTGTTACAATTGATGAATCTACATTGATACAGCATCACTACCAAAGTGCATTGTTTACATATGTTTCACTGTTGGTGTTGTACATCCTATGAGTTCAGACAAATTTATAATGACATGTATCCACTATTAAAGTATCATACAGAGTAGAAACCCTCTATCCCTCCTCCTCTGGCAACCACAGAACTTTTTATCGTCTCCATAGTTTTGCCTTTTCCAGGATGTTCTATAGTTGTGATCATACAGTATGTAGCCTTTAAGAGATCGTCTTCATTTACTTCGTAATCTGTATCTACGCTTCATCTGTGTCTTTCATGGCTGGAGAGTGCATTTCTTTTTAACTCTGAGTAATTCCATTATTTGACTGTCCCATTTTATTTTTCCATTCACCTGCTGAAGGACATCTTGGTTGCTTCCAGGTTATGGGAATTATGAATAAAGCTGCAGTAAATATCCATGTGCACATTTTTGTGTGGACAGAAGCTTTTAACCCTTCCGGGTAAATACCATGGAGCACAACAGCTAGGTCGTTTGGTAAGTGTATGTTTACTTTGTCAGAAGCCACCAAACCATCTTCCAAAGTGGCTATGCCATTTTGCATTTCCACTAGCAATTTGTGAGAGTTCCTGCTGCTCCACATCCTTGCAAGCATCTGGTGGTGTCAGGGTTTTGGATTTTGGCCATTCTAGTAGGTGTGCAGTGGTATCTAGTTTTCATTTGCAGTTTCCTGATGACATGTGATGTGGAGCATCTTCCATATGCTTATTTATTATCTGTAAATGTTTTGTGAGATGGCTGTTAAGATTCTTTTGCCCGTTTTTAATTGGGTCGCTGGTTTTCTTGTTGAATTTTAGGAGTTCTTGGTATATTTTAGATAATGGTCATTTATCCGATGTGTCTTCTACAAATATTTTCTAGCCATCTGTGTGGCTTGTCTTCTTTCTCTTGATGTTGTCTTTCTTTTTGTGAAGGTTGTAAGTCTGTGTCTAGGGGTGTGTGTGTGTGTGTGTATGTCCAGTTGTTCCAACACTGTTTATTAAAAAGATTATCTTGTCTCCATTGTATTGCTTTTGCTCTATTGTTAAAGATCAATTGACCATATTTATATGGGTCTATTTCTGGGCTCTCCCTTCTGTTTCAATATCCATTTGTCTATTCTTTTGCTAATACCACACTGTGGTATTGGGTTTGACGCAGTCCCACTTGTTTGGTTTTGCTTTTGGTGTCAAGTCTTTAATCTTTTTTGAGTCAAGTTTTGTGTGTGGTTTGAGGTAGCGCTCCAGCTTAATTCTTTTGCATGTGGTTGTACAGTTTTTCCAACACCATTTATTGAAGAGACCGTCCTTTCTCCACTGTATGTTCTTGGTTCCTTGGTTGTAAATTAATTAACCATATATGCATGGTTTATTTCAGTACTCCCTCTTCTGCTCCATTGATCTGTATCTGTTTTTTATGTCAATACCAAACTGTTTTAATTACTATAGCTTTGTAATAGTTTGAAATTAGACAGTGTAATACCTCAAGCTTTGTTCTTCTAAATAAGGCTTTGTCTACCTGAGATCTTTTATGGTTCCATACAACTTCTAAAATTGTTTATTTCTGGGGCGCCTGGGTGGCTCAGTTGGTTGAGCGACCGACTTCGGCTCAGGTCATGATCTCACGGTTTGTGAGTTTGAGCCCCGTGTCAGCACAGAGCCTGGAGCCTGCTTTGGATTCTGTGTCTCCCTCTCTTTCTCTGCCCCCTCCCCCACTCGTGCTCTGTCTCTCTCCGTCTCAGAAATAAATAAACATTAAAAAAATTTTTTTAAATAAAATAATAAAAAATAATTTTTTTTTTCTGTGAAAAATGCCATTGGAATTTTGATAGGGATTGCATTGACACCACATATATTTTTTTTAATCTTACTGCATTAGGTAGGGCTTCCAATGTGATGTTAAAGACAGAAGTGAAAAGGGAAAACTGTGCCTTATTCCTGAACTTGCTGGGAAAGCTTTGAGTCTCTAACCATTATGATGTAGCTATGGGTGTTTTGTAGATATTCTTTATCAAATTGAGAAGTTTCCATCTATTCCTAGTACACTGAGAGTTTTTTATCATGAATGGGTGTTAAATTTTTTAATTAAAATTGTTTTAAATTTACATCCAAGTTTGTTAGCATATAGTGCAACAATGATTTCAGGAGTAGATTCCTTAATGCCCCTTACCCATTTAGCCCATCCCCCCTCCCACAACCCCTCCAGCAACCCTCTGTTCTCCATATTTAATAGTCTTTTATGTTTTGTCCCCCTCCCTGTTTTTATATTATTTTTGCTTCCCTTCCCTTATGTTCATCTGTCTTGTGTCTTGAATTCCTCATATGAGTGACATCATATGATATTTTTCTTTCTCTAATTTCACTTAGCATAATACCCTCCAGTTCCATCCACATAGTTACAAACGACAAGATTTCATTCTTTTTGATTGCCGAGTAATACTCCATTGTGTGTGTGTGTGTGTGTGTGTGTGTGTGTGTGTGTGTGTGTGTGTATATATATATATATATATATATACACACCACATCTTCTTTACCCATTCATCCATTGATGGACATTTAGGCTCTTTCCATACTTTGGCTATTGTTGATAGTGCTGCTCTAAACATGGGGGTGCATGTGTCCCTTCGAAACAGCACACCTGTATCTCGTGGATAAATACCTAGTAGTGCAATTGCTGGGTCGTAGGGTAGTTCTATTTTTAGTTTTTTGAGGAACCTCCACACTGTTTTCCAGAGTGGCTGCACCAGCTTGCATTCCTACCAGCAGTGCAAAAGAGATCCTCTTTCTCTGCATCCTCACCAACATCTGTTGTTGCCTGTGTTGTTAATTTTAGCCATTCTGACTGGAGCAAGATGGTATCTCATTGTAGGTTTAATTTGTATTTCCCTGATGATGAGTGATGTTGAGCATCCTTTCATGTGTCAGCTGGCCATCTGAATATCTTTTTTGCAAAAGTGTCTATTCATGTCTTTTGCCCATTTCTTCACTGGATTCTTTGTTTTTTGGGTGTTGAGTTTGATAAGTTCTTTATCGATTTTGGATACTAACCTTTTAGCTGATAGGTTATTTGCAAGTATCTTCTCCCACTCTGTCAGTTGCCTTTTAGTTTTGCTGATTGTTTCCTTCACTGTGCAGAAGCTTTTTATTCTGATGAGGTCCCAATAGTTCATTTTTGCTTTTGTTTCCCTTGCCTCTGGAGATGTGTTGAGTAAGAAGTTGCTGTACCCGAGGTCAAAGAGGTTTTTGCCTGCTTTCTCCTCTAGGATTTTGATGGCTTCCTGTCTTACATTTAGGTCTTTCATCCATTTTGAGTTTATTTTTGTGGATGGTGTAAGAAAGTGGTCCATGTTCCTCCTTCTGCATGTCGCTGTCCAGTTTTCCCAGCACCACTTGCTGAAGAGACTGTCTTTATTCCATTGGATATTCTTTCCTGCTTTGTCAAAGATTAGTTGGCTATATGTTTTTGGGTCCATTTCTGGATTCTCTATTCTGTTCCATTGATCTGAGTGTCTGTTCTTGTGCCAGTACCATAGTGTCTTGATGATTACAGCTTTGTAATACATCTTGAAGTCTGAGATTGTGATGCCTCCAGCTTTGGTTTTCTTTTTCAGGATTGCTTTGGCTATTTGGGGTATTTTCTGGTTCCATACAAATTTTAGGATTGTTTGTGCTATCTCTGTGAAGAATGCTGGTGTTATTTTGAGAGGGATTGCATTGAATATGTACATTGCTTTGGGTACTATTGACATTTTAATATTTGTTCTTCCAATCCAGGAGCATGGAATCTTTTTCCATTTTTTTGTGTCTTCTTCAATTTGTTTCATAAGCTTTCTATAGTTTTCAGTGTATAGATTTTTCACCTCTTTGGTTAGATTTATTCCTAGGTATTTTATGGTTTTTGGTGCAAGTGTAAATGGGATCGACTCCTTGATTTCTCTTTCTGTTGCTTCATTGTTGGTGTGTAGGAATGCAACTGATCTCGTGCGTTGATTTTATATCCTGCAACTTTGCTGAATTCATGAATCAGTTCTAGCAGTTTTTTTGTGGAATATTTAGGGTTTTCCATATAGAGTATCATGTCATCTGTGAAGAGTGAAAGTTTGACCTCCTCCTGGCCAATTTGGATGCCTTTTATTCCTTTGTGTTGTCTGATTGCAGAGGCTAAGCCTTCCAATACTATGTTGAATAACAGTGGCAAGAGTGGATATCCCTGTCATATTCCTGACTTTAGGGGGAAAGCTCTCAATTTTTCCCCATTGAGGATGATATTAGCGGTGGGTCTTTCATATATGACTTTTATGATCTCACGGTGTGATCCTTCTATCCCTACTTTCTTGAGGGTTTTTATGAAGAAAGGATGCTGTATTTTGTCAAATGCTTTCTCTGCATCTATTGAGAGGATCACGTGGTTCTTGTCCTTTCTTTTATTGATGTATCACATTGATTGTTTTGTGGGTATCCAACCAGGTCGGCATCCCAGGTATAAATCCCACTTGGTCGTGGAGAATATTTCTTTTAATGCATTGTTGGATCTGGTTGGCTAGTAGCTTGTTGAATATTTTTGCATCCATGTTCATTAGGGAAATTGGTCTGTAGTTCTCCTTTTTAGTGGGGTCTTTGGTTTGGAATCAAGGTAATGCTGGCTTCATAGAAAGAGTTTGAGAGTTTTTCTTCCATTTCTATTTTTTGGAACAGCTTCAAAACAATAGGTGTTAACTCTTCTTTAATTTTTTTTTTTTTACATTTATTTATTTTTGAGAGACAGAGAAAGACAGAGCACAAGTCGGGGAGGGGCTGAGAGAGGAGACACAGAATTCAAAGCAGGCTCCAGGCCCTGAGCCGTCAGCACAGAGCCTGATGCAGGGCTCTAAGCCACAAACTGTGAGATCATGACCTGAGCCAAAGTCGGACGCTCAACCGACTGAGCCACCCAGGTGCTCTGGTGTTAAATCTTCTTTAAATGTTTGGTAGAATTCCCCTGGAAAGCCATCCAGCCCTGGACTCTTGGTTTTAGGGAGATTTTTGATTACTAATTCGATTTCTTTACTGGTTATGGGCCTGTTCAAATTTTCTATTCCTTCCTGTTTCAGTTTTCGTAGTGTATGTTTCTAATAATTGGTCCATTTCTTCCAGATTGCCCATTTTATTGGCATATAATTGCTCATAATATTTTCTTAGTATTGTTTGTATTTCTGCTGTGTTGGTTGTGAATTCTCCTATTTCATTCTTCATTGTATTTTTTTGGGCCCTTTCCTTTTTCTTTTTGATCAAACTGGCTAGGGATTTATCAATTTTGTTAATTCTTTCAAAGAACCTACTTCTGGTTTCATTGATCTGTTCTACTGTTTTTTGGGTTTCAATAGCATTGGTTTCTGCTCTAATCTTGATCATTTCCTGCTTTCTGCTGGGTTTGGGTTTTATTTTCCATTCCTTTTTCAGCTCCTTAAGGTGTAAGGTTAGGTTGTGTATCTGAGACCTTTCTTCTTTAGGAAGGCCTGGATTGCTATATACTTCCCTCTTATGACCACCTTTGATGCCTCTCAGAGGTTTTGAGCTGTGGTATTACCATTTTCGTTGGCTTCCATGTACTTCTTAATTTCCTCTTTAACTTCTTGGTTATCCCATCCGGTTTTTTAGTAGGATGTTCTTTGCTCTCCAAATATTTGTGGTCTGAAAATATACTTGGTATGATCTTGATCTTTTTGTACTTATTGAGGGCTGATTTGTGTCCCAGTAATGATCTATTCTGGAGAATGTTCCATGTGCACTGGAAATGAATATGTATTCTGCTTTAGGATGAAATGTTCTGAATATATCTGTTAAGTCCATCTGGTCTAGTGTGTCACTCAAAGCTGTTGTTTCTTGTTGATTTTCTGTTTAGATGATCTGTCCATTGTTGTAAGTGGGGTGTTGAAGTCCCCTACTAGTATGGTATTATTATCATTGAGTTTCTTTATGTTTGTGATGAATTGATTTATATATTTGGGCGCTCGCACTTTGGAGCATAAATGTTTACAGTTGTTAGATCTTCTTGGTGGATAGACCCCTTGATTATGATATAATGCCCTTCTGCATCTCTTGATACAGTCTTTATTTTAAAGTCTAGATTGTCTGTTAAAAGTGTGGCTACTCTGGCTTTCTTTTATTGACCATTAGCGTGATAGATGGTTCTCCATCCCCTTATTTTCAATCTGAAGGTGTCTTTAGGTCTAAAATGGGTCTCTTGTAAAGAGCATCTAGATGGATCTTGTTTTTCTTACCCATTCTGTTAGCCTGTGTCTTTTGATTGGAATACTTAATCCATTGACATTTAGAGTGAGTACTGAAAGATACGAATTTATTGCCATTATGTTGCCTGTAGAGTTGGAGTTTCTGGTGGTGTTCTCTGGTCTTTTCTAGTCTCTGATGCTTTTGGTCTTTTTTGTTTTTGTTTTTTGTTTGTTTTTCATCTTTTCTCCCCCAGAGTCCCCCTTAAAGTTTCTTGCAGGGCTGGTTTAGTGGTCACAAACTCCTTTAATTTTTGTTTGTCTTGGAAACTTGTTATCTCTCCTATTTTGAATGACAGCCTTGCTGGATAAAGAATTCTTGGCTGTGTATATTTCTGATTCAGCACATTGAATATTTCCTGCCACTCCTTCCTGGGCTGTGAAGTTTCTGTGGATAGGTATGCCGCAACTTGATCTGTCTTCCCTTGTAGGTTAAGGACTTTTTCCCCCCTTGCTCCTCTCATGCTTCTTTCCTTGCCTGAGTATTTTGTGAATTTGACTATGATATGCTTGTCGACGGTCAGTTTTTGTTGAATCTAATGGGAGTTCTTTGTGCTTCCTAGATTTTGATATCTGTGTCTTTCTCCAGGTTAGGAAAGTTTTCTGCTATGATTTGCTCACATAACCCTTCTACCCCTTTTTCTTTGTCTTCATCTTCTGGGACCCTATGATTCTGATATTATCCATTTCTAATGAGTCACTGATTTCTCTAATTCTTAAATCATTCTCTTTTGCCTTAGTCTCCCTCTTTTTTTCTGCTTCATTATTGTCCATATGTTTGTCCTCTGTGTCACTGATTCTCTGTTCTACCTCATCCATCCTTGCTGCCATGGCCCACATTTGAGATTGCAGTTCAGTTATAGCATTTTTTATTTCATCATGACTAGCTTTTACTTCTTTTATCTCTGCAGAAAGGGATTCTAATCTTTTCAACCCCAGCTAATATTCTTATCATCATGATTCTAAATTCTGGCTCAGCCATCTTGCTTGTATCTGTGTTAAGTCCCTGGCTGTCATTTCTTCCTGTTCTTTCTTTTGGGGTGAATGCCTTCATTGCATCATTTTGAAGGAAGAAAAGGAATCAATAAAGTAAAAAAAAATTAAAATTAAAAAATTAAAAACAAAAAAATCAAATAAAGGATGCTAGATCCTAGGTGTGTTTTAGTCTGGCTGTTGAAAGAAACTTGATAGGTTAGAGAAAAAAGGGAAAAAGAAGAAAGAAAAAAAACAGAAAATGTTTGAAAATTTGAAAAAATGAATGCAATAAAATAGAATAAAATGAAATGATGGAAGTAAAATAGAATATAAAAATTTACCAGAAAGAAGTATAGTAGAAAAAAATTAAGGAAAAGTCTCTTTAATAAAAATGGAAAATAAAAATAACATTTTTCTTTCTGTATTCAAGAAAAAAAATGAACATTTGGACCAACAAACAGAATAAAATATGATTCAAATTACATCCAGTTTCCCCTAGAAGTCAAACTATGAAGCACTTTAGAGTCTGTAAGCTAAGCAGGCTTAGAGACTTGTAGTTTTCCTGAAAAGAGAGGTTGGCCCAAATGGTTGGGGTTTAGTGTAATGGCTCCATTCTCCACCTACTGGTGCTGCTTAGATTCCTGGCATGGATTGTTGTGGCATATGTAGGCATGTATGCGCATCCGTGGGAGGTGTCACCCGGCTACCCAATCTCTAGTATCAGAACTCTGTGCTCTCTGTGACCAGCAATCAGCCACCCCTCCTTTGTCTCTGGCTTCCATCTACTCCCTGCTTCTACACTGCCCATGACCAAGCCATCAGACTGCCAGGTGACACCTCCCCCCTGAGTTTTATCTCAGATGGAGCTGTGGTTCCCAACCTCTCACTTCTAAGGACTGCAGCTTTGACCTATTCTGACCCTCTGGGGGAGGGTCGTGCTGAACAATGGCCAGGTGCTGTCCTGCCCCCAGAAACATTGGTGAGACCATGCTTTAGCCAATGCCCAGAGACTGTGGCCAGGTGCCAGCCCTCCCCAGAGAAAGTTCGTGCAATCATGTAGCAGAAGCCTTTCAGGAATTATGGAAAAGCACAATGCACATCTGGCACCAGGCTTCATCCTTTAACATCCTCCCTCCAACACCAGCAAATGTGGCCATTCTCTGGGGCCTGCTGGGACCTTTGCCTGTGGGGAGGCTACACCACCTCTCAAATGCCCTCCCAGCAGGGAAACTGCCTCTCCCCATGTGGCCTGAGGACCCTTCTGACCTCGCTTTCTGCTCCTGGGGATTCACCCTTCCCACTGGAGCACCACCAGTATTGAGCTTCAGAGTTTCAGACTCTGCACTCCTCCTGTTTATACAGTCTTAATGGAATTTAAACCCTCTCCTTTCTCCTTTCTCCCTTCTCCCTTTTTTGTTCATTCTCTTGTGGCTATTTCTACTCTTCCTCTTTCTCTCCAGCTGCTTTGGGGAGGGGGTACTTTTCCCATACTCTCCCCCCTGCCCCATCTCCGTCCTTTCTCCACAAGTACAAACAGCTCCCTGCCCTTTGCAGTTCCCTCTCCCCCAGTTCACCTTTCTGCACCAGGTACCTGCTGAGTTCTGTGGTTCAGGTTGTACATATCATGGTGTTAATCCTCAAACCAGTTTTCTAGGTATGCAAGATGGTTTAGTGTTGATCTGGCTGCATTTCAGGGATGAGAGACTCAGAAAAAAATTTCCATGCTCTTCTGCCATCTTGACCATGCCCTCCCTGAATGGGTGTTAAATTTTGTTAAATGATATTTCTATATCTATTGACATGATCATGTGATTTTTCTTCTTTAGCCTGTCTATGTAATGGATTACATTAATTGATTTTCAAGTGTTGAACCAGCCTTGCATACTGGAGTAAGTGTCATTTAGTCTTGGTGTATAATTCTTTTCATACATGGTGGGATTGGATTTGCTAATATTTAGTATCAGATTTTCACATCTGTTTTCGTAGAGATATTGGTCTATTGTTGTAATGTGTTTATTAGGTTTTGGTATTAAGGAAATGCTAGCTTCATGAAATGAATTAGGAATTACTCTATTTGCTTCTATCTTCCTGAAGAGATTGTAGAGAATTGACATTATTCTTATCTTAAATGTTTGGTTGAGTTCACCAAGGAACCCATTTGAGCCAGGTGCTTTCTATTAGAAAAGGTTATAAATTATTGATTTAATTTCTTTAGTGAATATAGGCCTGTTCAGGTTGTCTGATTTCTTCTTGTGTGAGTTTGACAGATTGTCTTTTAAGGAACTGGTCAATTTCCACTAGGTTTTGAAATTTGAGGGCATAGTTGTTCATAACATTTCTTTACTATCCTCTTAATGTCAATGGGTTTAGCAATGTCCCCTCTTTCATTTCTGGTATTAGTAATTTGTGCTTCCTTTTTTTTTTTTTTTCCTTAGTCTTGCTAGAAGATTATGAGTTTTATTGATCTCAACCAGCTTTTGGTTTTGTTGATTCCTCTACTGATTTCCTGTTTTTAACTTCATTTTAATTTCATTTCTGCTCTATTTTTTATTTTTTCTGCTAACTAGGAGTTTAACTTTTCTAATTTCCTAAGAAGCTTAGATTCTGTTATTGACCTCTAGTTTCATTCCACAGTGGCCTGAGAGTATATGTTGTATGATTTCTATTCTTTTATTTATTTTGAGAGAGGAAGACTGCATGTGCATGTGGGGGGGAGGGGCAGAGAGAGGGGGAGAGAGAGAGAGAGAGAGAGAGAGAGAGAGAGAGAGAGAGAGAGAGAGAGAGAGAGAAGGGGAGAAAGGGGAGAGAGGGGAGAGAGGGGAGAGAGGGGAGAGGAGAGAATCCCAAACAGGCTCCTCACTGTCAGTGCAGAGACCAGACATGGGGCTCAAACTCACAAACCATGAGATCATGACTTGAGTCAAAGTCAGACACTTAACTGACTGAGCCATCCATGTGCCCCTCTATTCTTTTAAATTTAAGGTGTGCTTTGTGGCCAAGAATGTGGTCTGTCTTGGTGAATGATCCATGTGAGCTTGAGGAAGATGTGTATTCTGCTGCTGTTCACTGAAGTATTTTATAGATAACCATTATATCCAGTTGATTTTCTGTCTGCTGGATCTGTCCCATCTCTGATAGAGGGTTGTTGAGCTATAATAGTAGATTCATCTATTTCCCTCTTGGCGTTCTCTCCGTTATTGCCTCATGTATTTTCACACTTGGTTAGGTATATACATGCTAAGGATTGTTATGCTTTCCTAGAAGGTTGACCCCTTTATCATCATGCAATGCCTCTTTTTATTCCTGGTAAATTTTCTTGCTTTGAAGCCTGCTTTGTCTGAAATTAACATAGCTCCTCCCACTTTCGATTGTTGTTAGAATGGTGTATTTTTCTATATCCATTTACTTTTAATCTGTGCCTGTATTTAAAGAGGTTTCTTGTAGGCAACATATAGTTGGGTCATGTTTTTTGATCAACTCTGATAATCTCTTTTAATTGGTGCATTTAGACCACTGATGTCCTGTTTTTGTCTCTCACTCTTTTTATGCCTTTTGATGTTTAATTGAGCATTTTATGATTGCATTTTCTCCCTTTCTTAGGATATACTTTTTAAAAAAAATGTTTTCAGTGTTTACACTAGAGTTTACAAAACATATGTACAATTATTGCAAATGCACTTTGGTACAACACTATCCCATTTCAGAAGTAGTGTGAGCACCTTATAATAACAAAATCATCCTACCTTCTCACTCCCATTCATTGTATCATTATGGACATTAATTTTACATATACACGAGCATATATATGTACATCACACATAATTGAACACATTGTTGCTATTATTTTGAACAAACTGTTTTCTCTTAGATTAAATAAGAGCAAGAAAAGTTTTTATTTTACTTTTATTTATTCCTTCTCCAATGTTCTTCTCTTTACGCACATATAAACTTCTGACCTAGATTTTTTTCCTTCTCTCTGAAGAACTTCTTTTAACATTTCTTGCAAGGCAAATCTACTGGCAACAAATTCCTTCAATTTTTGTCTCAGAAAGTGTATCTCTTTCCCTTGTGAAGGATAATTTCATAGGATGAAGAATTCTAAGTTGGTGGATTTTTCCCTTCAATATTTTAAATAATGTACTCTCTTGCATGGCTTCTAAGAAGTCACGTATAATTTTTTACTCCTGTATAGGTAAGCTGTTTTTTTTCTTTTTTCCTTCTGGCTTATTTCAGGATTTTTTTCTCTTTTTTTAAGTTTATTTATTTTGAGAGCGAGTGAGCACAAGCACGTGTGAGCAGGGGAGGGGCAGAGAGAGAGAGAAAGAGAGAGAGAGCACACAAGAGAATCCCAAGCAGATTCCACACTGTCAGCATGGAGCCAGACATGGGTCTCGAACCCACAAACTGGGAGATAATGACCTGAACAAAAATTAAGAGTTGGACTCTTAACTGATGAGGCCACCCAGGTGCCCCCCATTTTTTTTAAGTTTATTTATTTATTTTGAGAGAGAGAGTACACACAAGCAAGCATGAGCAGGGGAGGGGCAGAGAGAAACAGGGAGAGAGAAAATCCCAAGGAGGCTCTGCACTGCCGGTGTGGAGCCCAATGTGGGGCTCAATCCCATGAACCATGAGATTGTGACCTGAGCCCAAACCACAAGTCAGATGCTCAACTAACTGAGCCACCCAGGCACCCCAGGATTTTTTCTTTATATTTGATTTTCTGTTAGAAAATTATATGCCTAGGCTTAGATTTTTGTTTCGTTTTTTAGCATTATCCTGCCCTGAGTTTCCTGGATCTGTGGTTTGATGCCTGGCATTAATTTGGGGAAATTTGCAGTTATTATTATTACAAATACTTACTTTCCTTTTTCTCTTTTCCTTCAGGCATTCCCATTACATGTATGTTACATCTTGTAGAGTTGTCTTTGATTCTTTCTTAGAATTTCCATCTCTCTCTTTCCATACATTGCCATCTGCTTTTGTGTGCTACTTTATCCATTAGAGCCCTTAGCATAGCAGTTGTTTTAGATTCGTGGTCTGATAATTCTAACATCCCTGTCCTATCCGAGTCTAGTTCTGTCTAGTTCTTCTTGTTCTGTCTCTTGAAACTCTGGTTTTTGGCCTTTAAGTAGGTTTTGAAATTTTCTTAATAGCCAGACTTGATGTACTGTGTAAAAGGCACTAGTGTCCAAAAGGCCTTTAGTGGGGCTCCTGGGTGGCCCAGTCAGTTGAGCGTCCGACTTCGGCTCAGGTCATGAGCTCGAGACTTGTGAGTTCGAACGCCGCCTCAGGCTCTGTGCTGGCAGCTCGGAGCCTGGAGCCTGCTTTGGGTTCTGTGTCCCTCTCTCACTCTGATCCTCCCCTGCTCATGCTCTGTCTCTATCTCTCGCAAGAATAAATAAAACATTTTTTAAAAACTAAAAAAAAACCCCCAAAAAACAAAAAAGGCATTTAGCAACATGGAGCTAGGATGTGGAGCAAAGGGGAGTGTTCTCTAGTTGTGAGCATGCATCAGTCTTTTAGTGAGCCAGTGCCTCTGGACTGTAAACCATACAAGTGCTTCTTAGCACCACTCCCCTGCAACTTCTCAATTGTTAGGTGACACCATGGGGGGTGGGGATTGAGTACTTTCCTTTTCCCACATGGAAGACTAGCGTGGGCTGGAATTGCCTATTCTCCTTCCCCCAGGTTAGCTAGGCTCTAATAAATCCCTACTGGTTAGACTCCAGTTAAAGCTTTTCATGAGGGCAGACCTTGTTAAAAAGAGCAGAATACTGTGCTGTATTTCAGAATGTTTCCTTTTTCTTCATCCTTGCCAGAAGCAGGGGGATATGTTTCTCAGATATTCACTATAAAAAGCTGGTAGCGCTCCAAGGCAAAACTCTCGAGAGTGTGGGGCCCCTAATGACTGGGTCCTCCTGGAGTTTTTATGCCTCAGACTTCTCCACACTGAGCCTCCAGCAGTTTGTCAATTACAGCTCACGTTTTGCTACTTGAGCCACTGGTTCCCTGGGAGGTTTTAGCTGATCACTTTCTGCTCTAGTAAATTGTGATTCTCTTAATCTGCCTGTCAGTCTTCAATTTGGAGGGCAGGAGTTTGCCCTGTGGCCTCACTTCTCTTGCAGATCTAAGAAAAGTTGTTGACTTTTTTTTTTTTTTTCATTCTGTTCACTTTCTGCTTGTTATTGGAATGGATTGTCAACTTCAAGTATCTTAACATGTTGGACCAGAAGCCATCCCTTTGTTTCTTAAATTAGTTTATTACAGTTATATTCCTTTAAAACTATGTAACAATTAGAATTATTTCTAACTTAAAAGGATAGCCTACTGCATGTAGTTTTCTTGAGTTTTTTGTCTCATTTTGTTGCTAAGAGTCATTCGCATTTTCGCACCTAGATGTAATTAGTTCAATTGATGTAGCATAACCACACAAAGAAATATTATACATCAATTTATTCATTTTTCCTATTAATAACAACTTCTTGGGTTGTTTCCAAGTTTGCTGTACTGCAGTCAGTGTTGCTGTGAAAATTCTTGAACACATCACCTGGCATAGGTGTGCAAGGGCTTCCCAGGAGTATAGAATTGCCAGGTCATAGCGCTTGAAAATGTTTGACTTTATAAGATAGGGCTTAACTGTTTTCCAAAGTGGCGATTTAATTTATACTTCCATCAACAATGTATATGAGGTCCTGTTTATCCACATCCTCTCCACTACTTGATTTTGTTATACTTTATACATTTTGCTAATTGAATGAATGAAAAATGGTATCTCAGTATAATCTTGATTTCTATTTCCCTGATCACAAATGAGTTTGAAATTTCTTTCTGTTTGCTGCCCATATGGTTTCCAATTCTATGAAATACCTGTTGATGACTTTTCCCTATTTGGGTTATTTATTCCTAGAAATTCTAGGGACATTTATGTTTTCAATACCAATCTTTTGTCAATATTGTGGATATCTTTTTCCAATATGTAACCTGTCTTTCTACTTTCTTTAAAACATCTTTGAACAGAATTTTTTCATATAGGATAATCTATTAATTCCCGCCCTTCCTCCCTGCCCCCCCCTCCCCCCCCCCCCGCCGTGGTATTTTCTATGACCTGAATGTTTGAGACATTCTTCCCTAAGGTCAGAAATATATATCCACATATGGTTTTTACTTAATATTTTAAACTTTTCCTTTTAACATTTAAGAATTTTATTAATCTGTAATGGACTTTTGTCTACAGTGTGAAGGAAAGATCTAATTTCACCTGTTTGCATGTGAATAACCATCCCTCCCCACCCCCACTGGTCGGCCTGGCAACTCTACATTGGTATGTCTGGGCTGTGGATTCCATTTCTTTGGTCACTTCGGCCTTCAGTAAAGTTTTATAAATTTTGCTATCAATCTTTTACATATTTTATTTTTTCTTGATATATAATTGTTGCTATTTTAACTTGACTCTCATAGAAACACTTAAATATTCTAGTTATGGGTATATGGAATTGACTTTTATATCTTGATGTTATATGAAAAGACTCAAATATTTGCTATTTTTAATAATTTGGCTGTAAATGTAAACAATCATGTCACTTGCAAACAATGGCAATTTTATGTGTTCTTGTTCTTTTTACAATCTTTATGGATTTAATTTTGCTAGAACATAGCAAAATTCTTCTGTTTCCTCATTTTAAAGAGAGTACTTTTCACCAACAGTTATGAGCGTTCCTTTTCCTCCAAATCATCACCAACACTTATTATTTCTTGTCTTTTTTATTTTAGCCATTCTGACTAGTGTGAGGAGATCTCTCATTGTGGTTTTGATTTGTGTTTCCCTGATGATGAGTGATGTTGATCATCTTTTCATGTGTCTGTTAGCCAGATGTATGTCTTCTTTGGTAAAACGTTCAGGTCCTCTGCCCACTTTTTAATCAGATTATTTGGGGTCTTTCAGTGTCGAGTTGTGTAAGTTCACTGTATATTTGGATATTAACCCCTTATTGGGTACATCGTTAGCAAATATCTTCTCCCATTCAGTAGATTGCCTTGTCATTTTGTTGGTTTCCTTTTCTGTGCAACAGCCTCTTATTTTGGTGTGGCTCCAATAGTTTAATTTTACTTTGTTTCTCTTGCCTGCAGAGACGTATTTAGAAAAATGTTTCTATAGCTATGTCAAAGAAATTACTGCTTATGTTTTCCTCTAGGAGTTTTATGGTGTACTGTTGATGGGAATGCAAATTGGTGTAGCCACTGTGAAAAGCAGCATGGAGGTTTCTCAGAAAATTAAAAATAGAATTGCCATATGATCCAGTAATTTCCCTACTGGGTATTTACCCAAAGAAAATGAAAGCACTAATTTGAAAAGATCTATGTACCCCCATGTTTATCGCAGCGTTATTTACAATAGCCAAGATGTGGAGGCAGCCCAAATGTCCATCCATAGATGGATAAATAAGATGTGTGCATATCTACAGTGGAATATTAACCATAAAAAAGAATTGTATCTTGCCATTTGGAACAACATGGATGGACTGAGAAGGTATTATTGCTAAATGAAATCAGACAGAAAAATACAAGTATCATATGATTGCACTCATATGTGGAATTTAAGAAACCAAACAAGGGGCGCCTGGGTGGCTCAGTCAGTTAAGCGTCCGACTTCAGCTCAGGTCATGATCTCACGGTTCGTGGGTTCGAGCCCCACGTCGGGCTCTGTGCTGATAGCTCAGAGCCTGGAGCCTGCTTCGGATTCTGTGTCTCCCTCTCTCTCTGCCCCTCACCTGTTCATGCTCTGTCTCTCTCTGTCTCAAAAATAAATAAAAAACATTAAAAAAAATTAAAAAAAAAAAAGAAACCAACCAAACAAAAGACAAAAAACAGACCTTTAAGTTCAGAGAAAAACTGGTGATTGCCACAGGGGTGGTGAGTGGGAGGTTAGGGGAAATAGATAAAGGGGATTAAGAGTACACATATTATGGTGAGCACTGAGTAACATGGAATTATTGTTGAATCATTATATCATACACCTGAAACTAATATAACACTGTGTTAATTGTACTTCACGTTTTTAAAAAATACTTCTAAAATTTCCCCCATTAGGGTGATATACACAGAAGATTTTTATTTATTTAAAAAATATTTTTTACTTTATTTTTTATTTTATTTTTATTTTTTATTTGTTTTATTTTTTAAATATAATTTATTGTCAAGTTAGCTAACATACAGTGTATACACTATGCTCCTGGCTTCAGGAGTAGATTCCCATGATTCATCACTTACATTCAGCCCCCAGTGGTCATCCCAACAAGTGCCCTCCTTGATGCCCATCACCCATTTCCCCCTCTCCCCCACCCCACCCATCAACCCTCAGTTCTCTATATTTAAAAGTCTCTTAAAATATATCCTTGGTCAGATTAAGTTTCCTCCTCCTCCTGGTTTCCTAAAGGTTTTTTCTTAATTTCCTTTAGTCTATTCATTTGTTAAGTTATAGTCATGTATTTTCTAAATACATATTTAGATTTACATGTTTAGATTGTATCTTTTAAATGCAGTCCTTGCATTCCTGAGCTAAACTCAACTTGATAACAGTGTATTATCTTTTTTATATACTGAGGAGTTGATTTGCTAATGTTTTATTTAGGATTTTTTATAGTTATTTTCTTTTTTCAAGTTTTTAGTTAAATTCCAGTTAGTTAACATACAGTGTAACATTAGTTTCAAGTGTAGAATCTAGTGATTCGTCACTTATAATACCCAGTGCTCATCATAACAAGTATCCTACTTAACACCCATCACCCATTTAACATATCCCCCCACCCTCTCCCTTCCAGTAACCCTCAGTTTGTTCTCTATAGTTAAGAGTCTGTTTTCTGGTTTGCCTCTCTGCCGGCCTGTCCTCCCTGCATGTTCATCTCTTTTGTTTCTTGAATTCCATACGAGAGAAATCATATGGTGTTTATGTTTCCCTGACTGACTTATATCACTTAGCATAATACTCTGTAGCTCCAACCATGTTGTTGCAAATGGCAAGATTTGATTCTTTTTTTATGGCTGAGTAATATCCCATAGTGTGTGTGTGTGTGTGTGTGTGTGTGTGTGTGTGTGTACACATCACATCTTCTTTGTCTATTCATCAGTTGATGGACATTTGGGCTCTTTCCATAATTTGGCTATTGTTGATATTTATATTCATGAGTAAGATGGATGTTTTTTCTTTCTCATGCTGTCTTTGTCTAGTTTACATATCAAGATTTTACTGGCCCCCCCAAAAAGGAAATGGCTAATACTCCTCTTTTTCTGATCTCTGAAAGAATTTGTAGAAGATTCAAATGACCTGTATCTTGAAAGTTTGGGACGTGCCAGTAAAATCATGTAGGCTTGGAGTTTTCTGTGAATACTGTTAACTACTGTTTCAATTTTTAAAAAGTCTGTCTTATCTATAGTTATGTCTTTTTCATTCATATAATTATCTATTTATGTCATCTTTTTTTGATCAGTCTATTATGAGGTTGGCGTTTTCAAATCTTGATCTTCTTTTAGCTTTGTTTTTTAGTCTGCTGATTTCTGCTCAGATTTTTAGTATTTTAGTATCTCTTTATTCCTTTTGGGTTTTTTTCTATAGTTTTCCTAATTTTTAAGCTGGGCATTTAATTCCCAGCTTAAATAAAATAAGCCTGCCTTGTTGAAATTTTAGTCCCCTTCAGTTGGTGTACTTGGGTCTGGAAGGATTCCAGCAGCATTTCTGACCCAGAAAGGGTCAATAATTCTGACCTACTCCTTTTCTTGCTGTCGTAGTCCCTCTAACACAGGACCAGACCTGCACAGGTGGTTGTCTGAGGGGCACTTCGCTCCATAAGACTGTTTCAGAACATGTGCTCTGTATTTCAGTGTGATCTTAGCTTAACTGGTCACTTTTTTTTTTCTTCTAGTACTATTTGTTAGGTCAAAAAACTGTTAATGTGTGGAGACGCTAGAATTTAGAGGATGTGACCCCTGTGCTTCAGATGAGGGACCCACAGGAGTGAGGTGGGATGTCCAGTGACACAACCACTAAGGAAGAGTGAAACCCAAGTCATGATACTCTAGACTGTGCTCTTTCTACTGAATCAACTGCTCTCAACACGTATGAGTATACATTTTACAAAATGGCAGGGTCATAATGACCTTGCTCATTCAATATGATCAACATACACAGTCTCTTCTTTGTGATTCCAGAAAATGCAGTTGGGAAAAACATGACATTAGCAGGAAAACTATGTGATTTGCTTGCCTCATGAGGGCTTGTGTGTTTTGTATTGTTTACCATTATTGGTTCGTGTTTATTTGTTCCTATTGTATGAGAAGGCTTCATACTGCAGCGTTTCAGTGAGTGTAAGTCTTACTTAGAATATTTTTCTTTCTACTTTTTGACTTCTGAGAAGTAGCATGGCTCAAGGAAGGGAAATAGTGGAGAGATTGTGAGTGGGGGTAGATAAACAAATGGCAATTTGTTGTGACCTTTGTGGAATAGACCCAGTGTTTTTTTTACAGTGCAGCAGCTGACAATAGTCTGTTTCTGAAGAAAAATACAGTCCATATGCTTAGAAATGATGTATCCTGCATGCTCATTTTAAAGGGAAAAAAAGGCATTTATCTTAATTTTGCTGAAATCTCTTACTAGTATCCCTTTTGGGCTGTTAATATTTTTTTTTTGGAAGACATGTCCTAGATTATGAATTGGCTTGCATGGGGCAGAGGTCTCCCTGAAACCCCTGGTTCTTAGTAGCCTCAAGAGAGGTGTTGCACAAGTTCTAAACATTCTGGGTTTGAAGCCAAGTGTTTGGTGACTGTGTTGCTTTTGCAGCTGTGGTTTAAATTAGAAACATTCTACCTTCTCAACAGAAAGTTTACAGGGATCCAGATTTTTTAAAAAGCTTTTTATAGCCTATAACTTCCAAAAGATGTATATTGGCCTCTGTGTTTTGTTTTTTTGATTCAGAATAAATGAATTACAACAAAATTTAGATTAAGGAGAACTATACCTTTTGACAATATTTCTATAACAAGCAGTCAATCTCACTATTAAGAAGAACGTACAATGAACTTACATTTTCTGTTTCTTTATTCTCCCTTTATGTCTTCAGGTATTTTTAAATTTTATTTTAAATATTCAGATATTCTAAAAAAAAATTATATAAATCCTGGCCATGTCTGGGAGTAGAACAGCATACAGATTTAGGCAGTTCATCCATGTTTCAATGTGGTAAAAATGATCCCAGCCCTTCCAAACATAAATTTAGAGGCTTAGCCCACCATCAGTCTTACTGCACACACGAAGCAGGGCCCGTATGCACTTCAAGAGAACCTTTCGCGTGTGGGCTTCCACACTGGATGGCCTTACAACACACCAGCTTTTTGAATCCATTTCAAGGATGTGAGAAAACTATTTCACAAGATGCTATTCCAAAGAATTCAACTTTTATCGTATCACTGGTATTGATCATCTGCATGGGGAAATTTCCAGATGCTTCATGCCGCTTTGGGATTATCATGGCTTTACCTAATCCTCACTGTTCCATCCAGGTTTTAACTTTCAGAAAGAAACTTGGAGACACTTTTTATGTTCACCGTGTTGAGTTTGGGATAACAGTTTGCAAGGACAGATTTTAGAGTCGGACAGATGTGGGCTGTATGCCCAATTGTGGCCCGTTTTATCAAGGTGACTTTGAGACCGTTATTTATGTCCCCTTCATGAAACTGTTTCCTTATCTGCAAAATCGGAATAATTTCACTTGCTACTAGGTTTGTTATCCATAGCAAACAGGAGAACAAATGTGGAGCAGTTAGCACAGGACATGGCACATACTAAAGGCACAACAAGTGGGAGGATTTGTTGTTGTTATACACGTTAGTACAAAATTTGTACGGATATTATGACTTGGTTTTCATCTGGGGCAATCTACTCTAGGGCTA
Source organism: Panthera tigris (assembly GCF_018350195.1). NCBI lineage: Eukaryota > Metazoa > Chordata > Mammalia > Carnivora > Felidae > Panthera > Panthera tigris. The sequence continues at coordinate 130,948,440 of NC_056668.1, read as the reverse complement.
ACATTCCTCTAAAATGTAAGGGTTGAACTAAAAACAACCTCTTATGAGCCCCTTCCAGTTCACTGAATAATTCAGAATAGAATTGATAAATTGACTTACGGCCTGAAAAGTTTATATCATCTAGGCTTCTTATGAAGGAACAGAGCAAAGTCCCAGATTCCAGAATGTCAGAGGGATGATGGAGTAGGTGAGGAAATGGGGATGGAATTTCTTATGGCACAGGTCCCTTTTCTGAAGGGATGAAATACTAAGCACTGGGAGCCTGCCTGACAAGGAGTGAGATGGCTGTATATAATATTGCAAATTCATGTTTGGGTAAGAACTTAGCAAGAAACAAAGATGCTAGTTTCTTAATATGGATCAATTTTTCATTCAGTGGATGAATGAGTGAATAAATGAGCTAAACCTGCTTCATGAAAATATTTATTTTCAATGTCTTCAATATTTTATTTCATTCTATGAAATGAATAATTATAGGTGACTGAAGATTCTTTAGGTCAATAGAATTGGAAAACCCTTGCCTCATGCAGTTCTAGGTAGTTGGAAGCAAAATAGTACAAATTGAGTCATTTTGAGGAGCAAGATATCATATGGAAAATGGAGGGTCACAACTTTTATGACTTCTCTCAAATTTAAGGATAAGGGAAAATGGTTACCTTTGTAATTATGTAGGATAGGGGAAAAGATGGAATTTTTACCCCGTCTAAAAATACTTATTGCTCAAAGATGAAACACACCTACATGTTCATGATGGAGAAATGATAAATCAGGTCTTTAGACTGTGTCCCAGCCATGAACTCGGAATTGTCTTGGCAGAGAGGAGACCAAGGGTAACACGAGGGTACAGGGAGAATGACTAATAGAGACACAAAATATTGTTGGAACTAGAAGGCAGCTGGCTACCTCCATTTATAATCCAGAATTTCATGTTTCTGCAGGGTCTTGGACCAGGAAAAATTTTGTGTGAATTTTTGTGGGTCTTTTTCTCTAAGGCTCTTCACAGATCAGAAAGTCAGGGCACCTCAGAAATTCTGCCTTCTATTGCACCCAGTTTGCTATAAAATTTTGTGTGCTCTTATTTGTGTGTCTTGATTACAAAATATCCACAATTTTAGGTGTTTGTTTTTGCCTTTTCAGATTTCAAGTTAGAGACTTTTTAGGTCATAAGAGGAAAATGCTGCTGATCTTGTTCCTTATAATAATTTGTTCCCATGTCTCTATGAACAAAGATCCTGGTAAGTAAAAAAAAAAAAAAAAAAAAAAATAGAGTTCTTTTCCTTAATTTTTATTACAGAAAATAGATCAGTTTGACCTAGTTAAAGAGTTTTGCTTTGCTTTACTTTGCTTTTGATGGTGGTGAAGGTATGGATGGTAGCTCAATTTCTTTGTGATGTTATCCTGTGCTCCTTTAAAGATCATTTGTTCTGGACCTTATTCCTTGGTTATGATAGAAAGATATGAGAGCTATTATTTTGTCCTCAACTTCAACCCCTTTTAGGCCTTTGGGGAGGTTGCATTAAAATTCTATCATTTAATATTAGATTCAGGCCTGGAACATTTGGAATGTTTCTTCCTAGTTCATTTGTGCCAAAACATTGTCTTAGTTAAGTATCCAGATTTGCTCCAATTTAAACTGTTAGCTTATTGTAAAGAGAGTGCTTTTGCCCTGAAGAGAAAGCTCCATAGCTGTTTGCTGTCTGTCAGTTACCTTTGTCCAGTGGACATGAAGTCAAAATACTGGCCTGCCCCTCATTCCTTGACCACCTCAAAATAGTGACTACTTGTACCGGTCACTTCATGTCCAGGGCCACCTATATTGGCTTTCATAGCTTTCTCAAGGACTGTGACCTTGGAAGCAAGTTTTCAGAAGAGATAAACTAGACTTTGTTCTGCAAACATTTTTCTTTGATGTCTCACGGGGCTTGATATTAAGTTGTTTTAAAGAGAAGCAGTGCTTTTTCCCCAAGTGTTCCACTGTTCAGACATAACGCTGAGCTGTATCAGAACCTGAATCTGTCTCACATGCCAAATGTCCACATTTCCTTTTTCCATGCAAGATGTGGGGGCTTATTCATGAATAGAAAGGTCACTTTTGGTCACAAGTCAAGCCATCCTGTGCAGGGCTCCCCTGACAGTCCTCGTAGGGATTCTGGCCTTCTCTTAGAAGACAATATTGATTCACCTTCATTAAGACACTGCTGACTGTATGATTATCAAAAGAATCTCAAACCAGTTGAAATTAGGTTATTTAGAAGACAAGGTGTGATGTTATCCATCATGCCTCAACCAGACTGCTATCAAGAAAATGAAATCACACACAGGGTTGCCAACGCTGGATTCCTAGCAGGTGTAGACAGAAAGAGATGGAGGTTATTTTCATTTGATTAGAATTTATCTTGTAACCACTTCTGTTCATCAGAATCTCAAAGTGAGGAAGGACTTTACATATTTTCTAGTAGATTCCACTCATTTGAAAGGTGAGGAACCTGAAGCCCAAGTATGTAGAATGGTTTGACAGGGCAGGTGGAGTTAGCTGATTAAAAAAAAAAAAAAAAAAAAAGTCAGGACTTCCATTATTCAAGTACACTATATTTGCTTAAATATATACCATCAGACAGACAGACCTCTCCCTACCACAGAAAAGACATAGATGTTCTACTAGAGTGGGGAGGACTCTGCATTCAAATGAGCAGGTCACCAATAAACAATATTTTGTGCTTGAATCCAGTGATTCCCTATCACATTAAAATATAATTCTACATACTTAGCATTGAACCTGGCACTGAATGAATCCTTCAAAGTTCAGCAAACTTATTGTATTCCTATATACAAATTATGTTTTTAATAGAAACCAAAACTGTAATCCCTTTCCTAGCTTAGGGCATACTGGTTTCCATCACATTTTACTTATGTGAGCATTATAATGATCATTCACATGGTTTGCCAAAAAATATTATAAAGAACTTTAAATTTAGCACATTTTAATGATTTTTAGGTATTCTTTAAACTTCATTTAACATTTGGGAATACAAACTAATATGTTTGTAAGTCAATCAGATCAATGTTATATTGCTTAAAGAGGAATCACAATGAAAGAGCATCATTCGGATTTCTCCACCCAAATTCAAAGCAATGTGATTCTCAATTAAATTTTTTATTCTCTTTATATAAACTGAGATCAAATTCTGAAAGCAAAAAAAAAAGGTGGGGGATTGGGAAGTATCCACTAAAGATATAAAAACCCAGGATTTTCTACTTCTCTAAATTTACCTATTTTTTTTAATTTCACACAAAAGTGATACTTAATTTGCGAGGAGTTCAAATGCAAAGGTGTATGAAAAAGCCCACGAAATAAAGATTTCTTTTCTTGGGCAAATATGTAATGTCACACTGTTGTTTTCAGTACATTGGGAAGGTGTTAAAAATACAAATAAAGGAAAGTAGGTTTTATCCAAATGGTTGGCATTAAACAGGTAGTCCATTTCTAAAGTTTGTGCTTTGTTTGTATGTCTCTGGGTTTTTAGGCCCTGAGTATGCAGATGTCGTGTTTCTGGTGGACAGCTCTGATCACCTGGGAACTAAGTCCTTCCCTCTTGTGAGAACGTTCATCACCAAGATGATCAGCAGTCTCCCCATTGAGGCCCACAAGTACCGCGTGGCCCTGGCTCAGTACAGCGACCGGCTCCACAGTGAGTTCCAGCTGAGCACCTTCAAGAGCAGGAACCCCATGCTGAACCACCTCAAGAAGAACTTCGCCTTCATCGGCGGCTCCCCGCGGATAGGAAACGCTCTCCGGGAGGCCCACAGGACCTTCTTCTCCGAAGCGGCCGGCGGGAGGGACAAGAAGCAGTTTCCCCCGATTCTGGTGGTCCTGGCTTCGGCGGCGTCGGAGGACGACGACGTGGAAGAGGCCTCCAAGGCCCTGCGGGAAGACGGGGTGAGAATCATCTCCGTGGGGCTGCAGGAAGCTTCTGAGGAGGAGCTGAAGGCCATGGCCACGGCTCAGTTTCACTTCAACCTTCGGTCGGTCAGGGACCTGAGCGCGTTTTCCCAAAACATGACGCAGATCATCAAGGAAGCGACCCAGTACAGGGGCGGAGCGGCAGATGACATTCTTGTGGAAGGTGGGTTCAGGGCACATGTATAGAATGATGATTAATTTGCTTTTGAAAAATCAGCACGGGGAGAGGATTGAAACTGTGAGCATCCCTTTCCTCAAAAGTTGGGCTGCATTTTCAGATGTTAAATATTCACGTGTTCAAGAGGACCCAAGGATTGTGACCATTATAAATCCAGTGAACCTCACAAAGCTTGGTTTTTACATGTTTCACTTATGTTGCATGTCATCGACACATCTTAAAATCCAGGGACACCTCCCTACCACCCAGCCTATCTCTGAGCTATCAGTCTCCTTAGGCTTTAGTTGCTATGTAGTTTTATTTACTGGTTCCTTTAAAGGGCGGATTTGTTCCTAAAGAAATCCTTGCCTCCTCAAACCACATAATGTAATCACAGAATGATAGCACTAGAAACAGCTTCAGGAAGGCCAAACCCTTGCTTCTGCAGAAACTCCCAGGCGTTCTTTGAGGTGACACGGCCTGGTCCCAGGCCAGGCTGAACTTTGAAATCAGGTAGATCGGGCCCTTGGGTTCCCAGGCTCAGGTAGCTTCAGCCCACATGGTCTCCCTTCCTGCTGCTCTAGTCCTGATGAGCTTCCTGTGTTCTGCTCTTCCTCTAACCTGCTGCCCTGTGTCCCAGTCTGTCCTCTTGTACTGTTAACAAGAGTGGCCAGGAGTTTACGAACATCATCCAAGTGAAGGGCAGGGGAGAACCAGGAAAAAACAATTTGCTCCAAGTGTACAAGTCTTACTAAGTAACATAGGAAATTCATATTACTGCTGCTTAAATCTGCTTGAACGAGACAATATAATTGTCTATTGATAATAGAGAATGATTTTCTTGTGGTAATCTATGAAAATGCGAATCCTATTACTAACATCTTTCCCAAATAAAATAGTAGAAAGTGCAATCGCTATTCCATTACCACATCTTAGGAATATTTGGACTCTACCTATTGATTTTAATAATATTTTAATATGATCGCAGTAGCAGCTATTCACCAAGTGGCTTTTATGCACCAGCTCCCATAACGAAGCACTGTATCACATTTAATCCCCATAGCAATTTCATGAGATAAATGTTATTTTCACAGATAAGGAAATCAAAGCTGGGAGTTGAGCTAAGATCCAGTATTTGAATCTAGGACCTTCTGATCTCAGCTTCATAATCATTTTGTATACAGCCTTCTTTCTTTAAGTGTATAACCAAGCTCTGGTAGATGTTCTCCACGCCTTCTAATACTGAGCAAAGATGCCCTACCTCTAGCTAAACTTGTGCTTCTTCATTCCTTGTCCATACAGTATGCCAAGGCCCATCTGTGGCTGATGTGGTGTTCCTGTTGGATGTGTCCATCAATGGCAGCCAGGACAACTTTGACTATCTTAAGGAATTCCTGGAAGAAAGCATATCTGCTCTTGACATAAAGGAGAACTGCATGAGGGTTGGCCTTGTGGCCTACAGCAATGAGACGAAGGTGATAAATTCCCTCAGCAGGGGTGTAAATAAGTCGGAGGTTCTCCAGAATATACAGACCCTCTCTCCCCAGGCTGGGAAGGCCTACACAGGAGCTGCCATCAGAAAGATCAGGAAGGAAGTGTTCAGTGCACGCAATGGCAGTCGGAAGAATCAGGGGGTGCCCCAGATTGCCGTGCTGGTGACCCACAGACCATCAGAGGATAACGTGACCAAGGCGGCCGTTAACCTCCGGCGCGAAGGCGTGACCATCTTCACCATGGGCATAGAGGGGGCTAGCGACAGCCAGCTGGAGAAGATTGCCTCTCACCCCGCTGAGCAGCATGTGTCCAAACTGAAAACCTTCTCTGACCTGGCCGCTCACAACCAGACATTTCTGAAGAAGCTGCGGAACCAGATAATGCACACGGTCTCTGTCTTCTCAGAACGGACTGAAACGCTCAAATCTGGTAAAGTCCTTAGCTGAGAGAAGGATTAATCGGATCCTTCTCTTTTTCTCCTCTCAGGTTATTCTACATAGAGAAGGGACTGGCAGGGCATGCTGTGGGTAGGGAGGATAAGTTCCTGATTTCTTACCTTTGTTTGATGGTTCGAAGTATAAATTGGGGGGAGAATGAAAGCCATTGTAGTGCTGGAATGGGGAGGAGGGATTTCCTGTCCAGGATTCTTCATGACTTAAAAACAGCCTAGAACACCATCCTTTGCTGTTTCTCTGCCTTTACTTTTCTCTTTTTCCCCTTTGCCTTTCTTTCCTTTATTTCTTTATTCTTAATGTTAATTCATTTATTTTGAGAGGAGGGGAGGGATGGAGAGAGAATCCCAGGCAGGCTCAGCGCTGTCAGCACAGAGCCAAATGTGGGGCTTGAACTCACGAACTATGAGATCATGACCCGAGCCGAAATCAAGAGTCAGACACTTAACCGACTAAGCCACCCGGGCACTACTATTTCTTTTTTCTTTCTGTATTTTTCTCTCCTTTTCTTCCATCATCCTCAAATTCCAACTTAGAGAAGAAACAGAAAGCATGACTTGGTTGGAGGACAGAGTGATTTGTTGTGAAGTATTGTTGTAGTATCTGTGAGTTTAGAGAGAAAGACAGCAGTGTATTTTAAATATTTTGCATGTACACGTGCATACTATATAAACTATGTATAGATATACATGCGCATATATATGTATACATTCTTCCACAAACATTGCTGGCATGTTTACTGTAAAAGCGTAGTTGTCCTACACAAATAAGACCACTGACGATACCCCTAGTTTTGTTAATTGGCTAGGAGTAGATGAGAGTAAATAGTTTGTTCAGGTTTTCAAGAAAGAGAGCTCCTCTGTCCACAATGTCCAGTTAAATACCTTCTCCATTTCCCAACATACCACTTGCCTCTTTGCTAAGCAGTTATTCACTATTGAGGGAAGTGACTTGTAAAAATCATCTTCGTGTCTTCTTATCTTTTATTATATCCAGATTTGCTTTGATTCATGGCAGAGAACTATCCAAATTGTCTTAAACTGTCAGAAGCAATTCATTTGGGCCCAGTGATGTTAAATTCTTCCTACGTTAAGCTAGTAGAGTGTCTTTTATGCCTAGAAGCTGTTTTCCATTTTTCTGTCTCAAGACGCTTGTATTGTTCTACTCCCCATCTATTTTCATTCCTTCTTCACACTTGCCTCAGTGCCACAGCCAACCTCTCTGGTTCCATTTTAGGTTGTGTGGACACTGAAGAAGCAGACATTTATCTGCTCATTGATGGCTCTGGAAGCACCCAGGCCACTGACTTCCATGAAATGAAGACCTTCCTGTCAGAGGTCGTAGGGATGTTCAACATCGCTCCCCAAAAAGTGCGGGTTGGGGCGGTTCAGTATGCTGACAACTGGGACTTGGAATTTGAGATCAATAAATACACTAACAAGCATGACTTGGGAAAGGCCATTGAGAACATCCGGCAGATGGGTGGGAATACAAACACGGGTGCAGCCCTGAATTTCACGCTAGGGCTTTTGCAAAAAGCAAAGAAGCAGCGAGGAAACAGAGTGCCGTGTCATCTTGTTGTCCTGACGAATGGCATGTCCAAGGATAGCATCTTGGAGCCTGCAAACAGACTGAGAGAAGAGCTCATTCGTGTTTATGCCATTGGGGTCAAGGAGGCCAACCAAACACAGCTGCGAGAAATTGCAGGCCAGGAAAAGAGGGTATACTACGTGCATGACTTCGACGCTTTGAAAGACATAAGAAACCAAGTTGTTCAGGAAATCTGTGCTGAAGAAGGTAGGAGACATGGTGACTTTACCTTTTGACTTCAGCTCATAAATTACTATCCTGCAATATTCGACATCACAGGTTTAGAGAAACAACATAAATTTCCAAGTCAATGTTTGTTGACTTGAGTAGCTATGTTTGTTCTCCAGAGCAGAACTAGGAGCCCATTATGGTGTTCTAATTAATATCGGGAGTGTAAGAAAGGTATTTGGAGGAGTTCTCCCTAATAAATATTCATTAGCCTCTTCCCACAGATCCCTGCTAGGTTAGACCTATAATTAGACACTGCAAATGATACCTGATTTTAAGTACCTCAGATGTATTTAAATTGCTTTTTAATAAAACTTCTATGAAACCTTTTAGAACTATGTCAGTAGTCTTCAACCGAGGGTGACTTTTGCCTCCTTGGGGGATACCTGCAATGTCTAGAGTAACTTTTGTTTGTCGTAACTGGAGGAGTGCTCCTGGCATCTAACAGGTAGAGGTCGGGGTACTGCTAAATGTCCTACGGTGTCCTATGATGCATGGACTGCCCTCCATGATACAAATTATCATAGTGCTAAGGTTAAGATACTGTGAATTACAAATTAAAGATATAAATAACAAATAGAATAGCCTCACTTTTATGGCCTTCAGTGCTTTATTTACCTGTTAGCCATCCTCACCAAACTCACACTTAACTTCAGTATAGAATTATTTGTGTTTTGGATTATTTGTGTTTGCCCTTAATCCTTTCACCTGAAGCCCACTTGAATAAACACCTTGTTTTCTTCCATGCAGCCTGCAAAGAGATGAAAGCAGACATCATGTTTCTGGTGGACAGTTCTGGCAGTATAGGACTTGAAAACTTCAGCAAAATGAAAACATTTATGAAAAACCTGGTGAGCAAATCTCAGATTGGGGCAGATCGGGTGCAGATCGGCGTAGTGCAGTTCAGCGACATCAATAAGGAGGAATTTCCGCTCGATAGATACATGTCCCAACATGAAATTTCAGATGCAATAGACCGGATGGCTCACATTGGAGAGACCACCTTGACGGGTGGTGCCCTGACCTTTATGTCTCAGTACTTCAGCCCTGCCAAGGGGGCCCGGCCCAATGTCAGGAGGTTTCTCATCCTCATCACTGATGGTGAAGCTCAGGACATAGTCAAGGAGCCAGCAGTAGCTCTTCGACAAGAAGGCATAATAATCTACTCGGTGGGGGTGTTTGGCTCCAATGTCACGCAGCTTGAGGAGATCAGCGGGAGGCCAGAGATGGTGTTTTATGTTGAGAATTTTGATATTCTGCAGCACATTGAAGATGATCTTGTTTTTGGAATATGCAGCCCCCGTGAAGGTAGGTGTGAGCACATGCACTAGTGGCATTTTCCAAAATACGTCTGTGTTAGCCATTGTTGCTTGAATTAAATAAACTACTATTTGAGCCTTGTAAACTTTGCTTAATTGGAATGTTCATCCCCGTGACTTTTCACCTACGTATAAAATGCACCTTTCCTCATCAGAACTGTCGAATGAATACAGAATAATTTTGGTCCACCTGGATTGTTCCCCATTTGTAGACAAAGAGCACTAGGACAGTGTCTTAGGCCTGGTTCCCCGGAAACAGAAGCTAAGTCAGAGGCTCTTGGGGAAGTGATTTTATTGAAGGCCTTTTCAGAAAGGGGGTAAGGGAAGTAGGACAGGGCAGGGGTGGGAGCTGAGTGAGGAGGCAGTCTCAGCTATAGTACGGCTTCAGCCTGACCCCATGGGGAACCCTGGAGCCTGAGTTATACCAGAGTCTGTTCCACCTGGAGGCAAGCAGCCAGCCTCATATAACCGGTGTCCTTGGGCTATGTTTGAGGCAAGCAGTACTGGAGCATAACCTCCTGGGCGAGGTGACTGCCCTTTGACCTAACACCCAATGTATGTTTATTTGTTTTACAATTTTTAAAAGCCAGTACTTCTGTAAAGTGAGATAACATTTGTAAAAACACTTTGATATTAAATCCTATCAAGGAGGAGTATCCTATGGGAACGTGAGCAACGGATGCCTTGAAGGAGGTAAATAGTAGAGTCCCCATCCTCTGCCCGTGAAACTGCAGAGTAATGCAGGTGATGAAACAAGTCGAGCAAATAGAAGGGACCGATTGACATTGTGATCCCTGGGCCTTGATGCCTGAGGCGTTCTGAAAAATCTCGACGAAGAAGATGGGTCTTAACAGAGTTTTGAGGAAAGAGAGGAATGTTGTTGGTCAAATAACAGATCTGTCCAACTCCCACTGGAAGGTTTGGTGATTGTGGTATGTGCTTTGTAGAAAATAAACCTGGATTGTATTTCTCGATAATTCCATCCAGAACAAATCTGAATCTTCAAAGGGTACCAACACTGAGCAATCTATACTCTAGTCCCTTGGGTAATGCAGGCGGGCTCCCCAGGGCAGCCAAAGGCCAGAGAGACGTAGTTTCTTCTTTTGTGGAACCAGCCTTTCCTGAGAGCTTGGTTTATGACTATGTACACGTGGCCTCTAGTCAGTGAGATAAGCACATTGATTGGCTCTGAGACTTTCAACAGAGTTTCAATAGCAAGCAAGTGGCTTGCAGAGGAAGAAAATGTGGTGAGCTTCTAGGGAGGGGGCCTATTTTGACCCCAGTCTGTTTCTCCAGAGTGGGTGAGTTAACATCTGGAACATACCTTTCTAATGCCTGTGGAGAGATTGTGCTGCAGAAAGACTTAATCATCAGCCATCTTAGGATTCGACTTCTCCAGCATGAATGAGTTGTAGTTTGGAACTCATGTGCCTTTAAATAGAATGTGTTGCACACACAAGGATTAGGTAATTAACTGGGTCTTACCAGCTTCACTGTTCCATGCCATTGACCCACAGTTTGAAAAGTTAATAGGAGCATCATGCCAGGACCACTTAGTTAGGCCAAGTGTGAGATGGGCTTATTTCTATGATGAGGCCCAATAATGACAATAGATAATGTTTCAAGGAAGTTAAAAAGAAAGAAAATGTAACCCTGAAGAATCAGCTGTCATATAACTGAAAAAATATACAGTGTTTCCAAATTCATTTTCATGTGGTCATTTCCCCAAGGTTTATTTTAAGAAAAAAATCGCATCCCTGTGGCTTAAAAAAAAAAAAAAAAAAAAAAAGACAAATTTGTGTAAATGAAAGCACATGTTGAAGAAACTATTTATACAGGAAAATGTCTACAGAATTTATGTTTCCTTTTTAGTTTAAAGCATTTGAAGTGTTTATTCCTCTGATCCTGTGACTGTTGGCCCCCTCTGTGGGCCCTACAGTAGGCTTCATATCTACCTTGTCCTAAAAGCTTGCCTAAGTATTTCTACATACTAGCAGCACAAATGTACGTGTATTGTGTCTGTTACCCAAGGAATGGACATCCTAATGTACAACTTGATCCCATGGAGAGGAGACCCTGGCAATTAAAACACAGGTGTGGGGAGAGGAGTGTCCAAAGTTAATTTCATGTGGTTTTCCTTTCTCTTTCTCTTCTAGAATGCAAGCGAATTGAAGTTCTGGATGTTGTGTTTGTAATTGATAGCTCTGGAAGCATTGACTATGACGAATATAATATCATGAAAGACTTTATGATTGACCTGGTGAAAAAAGCTGACGTTGGCAAAAATCAGGTCCGGTTTGGGGCTCTGAAGTATGCTGATGACCCAGAGGTACTGTTTTATCTGGATAACCTCAGCACAAAATGGGAGGTGATTTCGGTGCTCCAGAATGACCAGCCCATGGGGGGCAATACTTACACCGCTGAGGCACTAGGCTTTTCAGACCACATGTTCACTGAAGCCCGGGGCAGCCGCCTGCACAAAGGGGTCCCCCAAGTCCTCATTGTGATCACCGATGGGGAATCCCACGATGCAGATAAGCTCAATGCCACAGCCAAGGCCTTGAGGGACAAAGGCATTCTTGTTCTGGCTGTGGGGATCGCTGGTGCCAATCCTGTAGAACTGCTAGCTATGGCAGGATCAAGTGACAAGTACTTCTTCGTGGAGACTTTTGGAGGCCTGAAGGGGATATTTTCAGATGTGTCAGCCAGTGTATGTAACACTTCGAAAGTAGGTAAGATTTGTCAATTACATTTTTTCTTAATTATCAGCTGAGATCTAAGTGAGGGAGAAAACAAAGCAATAGCCTTCAGGAGCAAGTTCTCTAGAGAGGAGAGAAGGAGCACCAATTGTCCTAGAACTCCCCATGTTAGAGACTCTCAGGGCTGGAAGGATCTCAAAGGCATTTCATTTGGCCTCCTCCCCGTGGAGGAAATCTTCTACAGCATTCCTACTCCCTGCTTAAACCCGTCTAATGATGGAGAATTCACCATCTTTGAACAGGCTTTGTTGATCAGAACACAAAGTTGGTGACACATCCTTCCTACCCACTCCTACCTCCACGTCTTCTTCCTCCTTTTCACGTAAGAAATCAATTCCGTCCCTTCCTCAGAGCCAGCAGGTCTTGCCTGAAATCTTCTCTCTGGCAGTCTGGAAGTCTCCAGTCCCTTCACCTTATTTCTGTTATGGCAAAAGCTCGTTTAGAACATGGAGCCTGATATTAAATTCCGGACCCCAGTGTTTCCAGAGCAGAGAACGGGGATTTTGTTTGCCATGTGTTTCTAGTTCTGTGGCTAGAGATTACACTGCCACATTTATGTATGTATAAACTCATTCATTCAGTTGCCATTCTACCCCTTTGTTTTAAAGGGACACTGTGGTCTATTAAAATTCCTTAGTATTTTTATTAAGGTGTGTTTTACAAAAAATACTGTCATTAGATGAATTGCTACTGATCCAGGATTCCAACATCTTGGGTGCAGTTCCTTTTCTGGTTTTCCTGTGCCTTGCCTCCTTAGAAGGCAGCTACTACCTTTTTCTTTCATGAAACTAACAAAATCTGTCTCAGTCTTACTGAAAACTGGTACAACTCTTAGCTTCTGTTGGCCAATGACTAAAATTTGATCTGTCCTTTTAAGGCCACTGCAGAAGTTGACATTGAAATTTTGTATTGACAGTTCTCCCTTAGGTGTTAAAAATATATATATATATAAGTTTAATTTCCTTTATATGAAACCAAAACAAAGGAATTAATGAGTTAACCAATTCCTAAAGTTAACTGATTCTGATTGCCTTATTTCTCTTTATCCCTTTCTTGCTTATCTTGACTGCTGGAATCTCAGACACCTTTCATCTTAGGCTAACATGAGAATTAATTAAGTCAGTGGTGAGTTCTCTGGGGGAATTCAAGGAAATGATAATGTTTACCAGAAGGCTAAGGAATACACATGAGCCTGTGCCAAGCATAACTCATTCGTTGGCAGTGGTCTTTCATATTCTTTTTGTTTTGTATTTGTTGTATTAACACAAAGGAAGCATCTCTAAACTGTGTTGCATTGTTTAAAAATGTTTTTCCTCAAGTAGATGCTCTTGCCTATATGGACCAGAAAAGGGGCTGAAAAAGAAGAATACAGACAAGATATAGACTGGAAGGCATGATTTTAAAACCTCAGTTTGCCCTAGTAATAACCAGAAAAGTATTGTTTGAGTCTCTAAATGGATGTGTACTATTTTGTTTTTTCTTGCTGTGCTACCACTATCACTGGGTTTTCTGGAAGTGTTAAGGCTAGATTGCAAGTAAAAATGAATTTTCTGTGCCCCCCCCCTCCATTCTCTGGCATCTCTGAAAAGAAAATGGCATTAAGACCAAATGGAATACCCAAGAAAGGCATAAAAGGATGAACTGAGTGTTTTTATTTCCTCTCAATTAATGTGACCACCAATTGGCATATGATAAGAAACCATCTTCGGAAATATCATTTCTATATAGCAATGAACACGTAACCTTGCCAGGTTCAAGAAAAAAATAACAGCCTGATTTTTGTTGTTGTTACTTCCTTTCCTCTTCTTTGTAGATTGTGAAATTGAAAAAGTAGATCTTGTTTTCCTCATGGATGGCTCAAATAGCATTCACCCAGATGACTTCAGGAAGATGAAGGAATTCTTGGCATCTGTTGTTCAAGACTTTGATGTCAGTGTCAACAGAGTACGCATAGGAGCTGCCCAGTTTAGCCATACCTATCGGCCGGAATTTCCACTAGGAACTTTCATAGGCAAAACCGAGATATCGCTTAAGATTGAAAACATCCAACAAATCTTTGGATACACACACATCGGTGCCGCACTCCGGCAGGTGGGGCATTACTTCCGGCCAGACATGGGCAGCCGGATAAATGCAGGTACCCCACAAGTGTTGCTGGTCCTCACAGATGGCCAGTCCCAAGATGAGGTGGCTCAGGCCGCTGAAGACCTGCGACACAAAGGTATTGACATTTACTCTGTGGGCATTGGGGATGTGGATGACCAACAGCTCATTCAGATCACTGGGACTGCAGATAAAAAACTGACAGTTCATAACTTTGACGAACTGACAAAGGTCAAGAAAAGGATAGTTCGCAACATCTGTACCTCGGGGGGTGAGAGAAGTAAGTATTTACTGTGTGCTTCATATTTCTTCCTTCCCTGTCTTTGCTGACATTTTCCTCAAGCTCTGTTTACATCCCCTGGGGCTGGTAGGAGAATTCAGATTTGTGCCTCTGGATTTCAGATTGAACTTTTCACAGTCATCGTGAATTTTTTTTTTTTGTGACTCGTGGACTGCAAAACAGGACATATGAGAGCCTTTGTCTTTTTTTTTTTTTTTTTCTCTCCCATATCCTGCGAGTGCATGCCTTTGTGAATGAGAATGCAGTCGCTTCAGAAGGTGTGAGGGAAAGGCCATTGTTTACAGTCTCATTGGTTTCAGAGGTTGGAGACGGTCTCAAAGAAGTAAACTATTCTACAGGTTTTCGTGGCCTGGCAATAGGGCCTTCAGGCTGCCAGGTGCTGTGGTACAGGTATATAGAGAATGAACAGCCTTGAAGATTTATATCTTTATTATGAAACGTTTTACTGCAGAAGTTAGCAAATATCTTCTTAAAAATTAGTCCGTTTTGACATTTTTCCCAACAGATGGAAAAAAAGGTCTTGAAAGAGGGATGATTTTTTTCTATCTTTATAGAAGTGCCCAATGGGTTGGCTGTGATTCTGTGTGACTACCTATGGTAAACATAAACTCTAGATTTTCACCAAGAAGAGGAAAGCTATATGGTTGCTAAGAGACAGCTCTGGAGACAGTCACCCTGGCTACAAATCCCTGCTCAAATGGCCATTTTTTTTCTTGGACAGGTTGCTTAACTTTTCTAAGTTCAATTTTCTCATCTGTAGAATGTGAACGATAGCAGCACCTAGTTCAAAAGATCATTGTCAAGATTAAATGAGAAAATGCACATTTAAACTTTATAATTATGTCCCAGGTGTCATGCTTATTCAGAGTAAAGTCACTTCATTTTTGTCTACCACTGATCCATTAAATTTATTCATGGGGGCCAGCTCTTTCCTTGCCCCTAGTCACTTTCAGGAAATACGTGAACCTTTTCTCAGTGATTAATATGTCCATCAAAAGGTAACCACTAAAACTAAAAACTTGATTTAAGGTTACTCCACTTTCCCAGCCTCCCATAGGCTGCTCTCCCACCACAACAGAGGAGGCCACGCATGGCAATTTACCTACTGTCCCCCACCTATTACTTCTACCCACCTCTTCCAGACCCTGTTCTCTTGTTGCTAGCCATGGTTTCTGGCCTCTCCAGAATGGGTTAGGGAAGGAAGAAGAGCTAAAGAAATACAGAAAAGTTCTTGCTTGATGATGCTTGCCAAGAATTGGTTTTCTGTGACCATGTAAATCTGGGTCCTTCAAAGGACCATTCATGGGTCCTTCAAAGACTTCCCTTCTTGACCTCCACTCTCTCTCCCCGCACCAAAGCACATTTGTCAGGGGATCTCTCAACCATAGTTCCCTTGAAAAAGGTAAGCATGTCTCAATTCCAGAGTTGCCTTATGCCTTCCTCAGCCTCTGGGCATCTAGTGATCCCTCCAGCTTTATTCTGTCCTCTCTTTGGCCTTCCAGTTAGCCTTCTTGGACAGGACATCAGAGGGGTCCACAACAACTCCTCACATATGGCCATGTCCGCTCCATGGGAAACAATAACATATCCATTGCCCCAGTAAACACTGGAAGTTAAGGTCCCTCAGTGTGGTCACCCCTCCTTTGCAGAGAGATCAGTGTGCCATCCTGTGACTCATTCTTTAGAATTTCTAGGTTTGTCTCATCTCTGAGCTCTCTCTTAAAGCTCCTCTTACCTGGCTTAAAGAGGAAGTTACTTCCTTTCCTTCTATGTGTGTGTACGTGTACATGTAGTGAGAGACTTCACAGCGTATCAACAGTTCTCTCCCCCAAAATGTTCTCCTAAGCTCTAAGCTCAAACCTTTTATAAGACCCAGTGTGTAGGCTAAAGGTTAAGAGTCGCATAATTGATTAGGGGCTACTGTCTTCATAAATTCTGCTGCATGATATCCCCGTACTTTGGAATGTCTGGTGACCTCAGCCAGACCTTCCACATTAATTTCCTGTTTGACATGAAATACCCATTTGCAATTATTAGGCAGAAAATTATCTTGGAACCATCTAGTCTCTACTTGAGAAAGTGAAAGAAAACCACGTTGAAAGTCAAAACCAGGAGTATACACTCCCAAGTAGTCACTAAATTATCTTTAAAGGAAATAGTCATGAATGTAAAAATAAATAAAAGTACTCTATATGAAGATAAACTTAAAGTCATTACTGCAGCAAGCAAGAATGTGAAGCCTTTGTAGCCAAGCTGCAGGCCAAGGACTGGTGAGCCTGGGATGAACACTGATAAAACCCCAAAAGCATGTGAAAATATACTAGAGGATACCAGCTCTTCTTAAACTATAAACCCCGAGTCGAGGAGATCAGATAATAGTTTGGTATGACTCAAAGCAAATCAGGCTTAGAGCCTAAACACCTAGCTTTGCTTCTTATTTAAAATACGCATAATTGAGCTCATACCATTTTCTAGCTTTTAATATACACTCTTTTCTAATAATAAACATAGCGATTTTCTTTAAAAAAAAAAAATACACATAACTTTGGAGAAGTCCCGATCTTTTTTTCTCTCATTTGTGAAGTTAAATCCTCTTTCTCTGATTGTACATATGATTCAGTGTGTGTGAAAGGACAGGCAGCTGCATAGAGATGTGAGAGAAGTGACTAAGAATCAGCGTTGCTTTTTTTTGTTTGTTTGTTTTTAATGTTTGTTTATTCTTGAGAGAGAGAGAGAGAGAGAGAGAGAGAGAGAGAGAGAGAGAGAGAGACAGAGAGACAGAGAACAAGCAGGGGAGGGGCAGAGAGAGAGGGAGGCACAGAATCCAAAGCAGGCTCCAGGCTCTGAGCCAACACAAAGCCCGATACGGGGCTCAAACCCACAAATCGCGAGATCATGGCATGAGCCGAAATCAGCCGCTTAACCGACTGAGCCACCCAGGCACCCCAGGAATCAGTGTTTCTTGAGCATCCGTGAAGGATTGAGCATGGCGCTCTAAGCATTTTAAATGCATTATCTGATTAAATTCTCTCAAAACTGAGTGGTTTGTATTTTTCTTCCCATTTATAATGAGGAAACTAGGGTTTAAAGGAATATTGGTAACCTGGCCCAGATCATACAGGAAGTAACAGACAACAGATATTGAAACCTAGTTCTGTCTGACTCCAACCCTTTTTCTGTTGTCGGTAAATTAAGCTGTCTTCTTGCTATAGTTGTCTAGGTTATCTGATGCTGACATTATACAGGACTGGTGTCTAAGTGTTGTGCTTCGCCAATTAATAGCTGAACTTAAGACAAGGTGTGTGTCCTGAAAGTGTTCCCACAAGCTGCTGCCCCCTAAGGAGACCACTTGCTGTGAAAATATCACTTCTACTTCTAGTAGAAGAACTTGTAACCTGCATAACCTATCAACACTAACCACCCAGGAAGTGGTAAAACAAGATTAAGGTAGTTCAGTGTATGAACCCCAGACAAACCTGGATCTGAATCCCAAGTGTGAGATCCATGGTAATAACTGGGAGAGCCTGGACAAGCTGCTCTAAGTCACAGTAAAAGGAATATTAGAGGAGTTTCAGCATATGCTGTTTCATAAGGATAAGTGAGATCATGAGTGGGAAGTACATGACATATATGCACAGAATATTAGTAACTAGCAGAGAGTATTGCAGAGGGTATCTTGAAATGATCTCATAAATACAAATACATGGAATCATGGGGTCAGTTCACAGAAGTACCATTTACCAAGAGTTCCTTAGTTTGGGAACATTAATATTTTTGCAGTGGTTCAGATTTACATTCAAATTTTATGTCTCAGTATACAACAAATTCCCGTAAGCAACTGAACTCCAAAGTCTGTTTTCTTACCTTTACTCATGCTTATTTTCCCGATTTTTCTTTGAGCCTGCTTATTCTGACCATCGAGAGGAGATGCCAGGCAGTTGTTCGGGACATGGAAATGCTCCCTGTTTCATGGAGCTGTGATTAGGGTAGCAAAAGAATCAATGGTACCTCTTATCGTTTGCCTCCTCATGGGTAGATTAATCAAAAAGAGTTAAACAAGAGGTTAGTCTGATTAATATGAGGATTTGATTCAAGGAATGTGAGAAATGTAAGGACAAAAATAGATGATCATTTGCAACTTTCCTTGACCAGAATCTCTTTAGGTTTATGTCTTAATTGCGTTCTGTAGAAAATGGAGCTCAAAGCAAAGTTTATATGCTAATACTTGATGTGCTACTACTTTGGGAGTACAGTCCCAGGGAAGCAAGAATGAGTGTAAGGAAGTGATCTAGGAAAGGACAAAAAGTAAATACAAGATGGTATGTTCCTAAGCCTGCTGCAGCTTCTTGAGAAACCATAATTGATACATTAGTCATGCAGAATGTCACCAAAGAAGCTGTATGGAACAACCACATAGATGGGCCCATCAGGGGGAATAGAGAAGAGGATCTGTCTGCCAGTTTCCCCTCAACTACTGCCTTTCATTGATCAGAGTTACTCTCAAGGGGAGTTAATTCTCCCACACTACTATGTTGTGTTATCCAGTCTTTCAGGGAAACCAGACACAGGACCCACGGTGAATTATATATGTGGCGGTAAGTGGTGGAAGGAGCCAGAGTTCCTGTGAGTTCAGCTGAGGTGGACATGGGAACCAGAGTCATCATGGCCCTCCTGCACTGAGGATGAAGGCCATGCCAAAGACTTGCCCTCGGCCATACACTGTTGGGACACCAGATGATGGAAGCTGAGACTATCCATTGGACAAATGTCCAAGTCCTGGATTGGGTAGGGGAGAGGTAGTGAGTCTGAGAAATATATGAACCGGGTCTCTTACACTAACTATTTTCTAGACCATTCTTTTTTCATCTAAGATACCCCTTCTTTCAAAGGCCCCGAACAAATTTCTCTCTTATCCCAACCAATAACTGCCAATAGCCCAACTTTCCCCTTTAAAATATTTAGGAATTGTTTTCTAATCTTACTGATATGTCCTACCTTCCTAACAGTAGTTATTAATACTAAGAATCTTCCATCAACTCCAATTATGAACTCTCTTTATAAATCAGATAATTAAAATGAGTTTTTAGGTCTGGCAGGAAAACTGTTAACACTACCTGTTTGGTCCAGTCCCCTCTTTTCTTTTGCATTTTTATTTTGGAATGTATAATCTGATTTTTAGAAACAAGAAAATTAATGTCCAAAAAGGTTAAGAGATTTGCCAGAAGTTATTTAACAGTAACAGAGTTGTGACTAGTCCGTGGCTGAGAGTAACCATTGAGCCTTCTCACTTAACGACCTCCCCCTTCCAGGCTTCCACCCTGGTTTGTGAGGGTGCTCAAAACAAGAGTTTTGCTTCTCCTTGTTATCTTCCTCCACAGCCAGCCCTGTGGACTCCCTTCCTGATTTGCCCTGTGTTTATTGCCGCTTTTCAATATCCCTTCCTCCTATCCTAAATTAACCCTTCCTTATTTCTCTTTTCCAAAACCATTCCTGCCTCTTGTTAGCTCTGAAGGGCTCCTGATTGGAGGGCCAATGTCTCTGTAGACTTGGTAAGGCCCTTCCTTCCATGAGAGCCCACTTGATGAGTAGGGTCTACTCTAATTGTATTCAGACATATAGCTGCCAACTCTATGCTGGTTTCTCAAATTCCATTCCATTGATCACATTATTATGGAATCATTTGTCAATTTGAATTAGTTAAATACAAGGAACTTATTTACTAGAGTGTGTACTTCCAGTAATCTAGACCAAAAGTTAAAACACTTAATTTTTAGAGGGGACAGTTCCCAGGATCATTCAATGACATTTTGGCATTGCTGCCAATGTTTGTTTTTTCACAAGAAACTGTTTTCCTTGAAGGCTGTGATCTGTTTGGGTTACTGAATGGTTTTCTGTTCAGGGGTTAAAACAGTGTCCATCCAAGAGTGAAACTTGCAATCTCAAGATAGAAATGAAAGGATATCGATTCAACAGGGATTTTGGAAAGGACATATTCTGATGCTTTTGGCTAGTTTCTTTCTCTTTATCTCCTTTTCTAAATATTGCAGAAGAGATTTTCCAATAAGTATATATGGCAAAGTAAGCAATAAAGAAAAACTGAAGAAAACCCACCTTTCAGATTTTTTTGGTAACAGCAGTTTACCTCAAATGTGATGGTGAAAATTGATGACCAAATAAGGCTTTTATTTTTCCCTCACCCAAATCTTTTCTCATTAAACATGAATAAGGGGACAAGGGAGTGGGATAAAAATGAATCAAGTTTACTGACCCTTATTTTAAAACTTGAAAATGACATTTTGATTTCAAATACTTGTAAATGTACAACTGACCAGTGTGTCTAGAGGTAGTGTAGGTGGGCCTTTGTCCACACAACAGATATCTGAAAAACTCCTTATCTGAACAAAGCAAATTAAAAATAAACTTTCCCTCCCACCTATTTTTTGTTTTTGTTTTTTTTAACCAAGCAAACTGGTAAAATTTGCTGAATTTGTATCCAGCTGAATTTGCTGAAGTTTTGGAAAGCTGAAGTTCTGGAAAGAAGAATGCATATGTCCTACAACTTTATCCTTCTCTGATTATACTCCCTTTCGGAGGCTTAGTTTAAATTATCAAGTCCCTTCTAGTTTCTCCAATGCTCACATGTCCCTGGCCTTAGTAGGGATAAGAGCAAAGCACTCTAAATGGAAAACTCTAAGTATTTCTCGAATCCCGGGATGGCAAAGGTTTCAGCTTCCTGACTGCCTGAGCTCTGAAGGCAACACCGTCTTTGGCATAAACTAAGCAAGATCCCAAAGGATCTCTTGGAGTTTTTCTTTTTTACTTTTTCCTTTCTGAGTGGATGTTAGAAGACAAAAAGAAGATGGGGTGCCTGGGTGGCTCAGTCGGTTGAGCATCTGGTTTTGTCTCAGGTCATGATCTCACGGTTTTTGAGTTCGAGCCCCGTGTCGAGCTCTGTGCTGACAGCTCGGACCCCGGAGCCTGCTTCAGATTCTGTGTCTCCCTCTCTCTCTGCTCCTCCCCTGCTGGTTCTCTGTCTCTGTCTCTCTCTGTCTCTCTCTCTCTCAAAAATAAATAAACATGAAAAAAAAAATTTTAAAGAAGACAAAACGAAGAATCAAAGATCGATTTTAGAGAAATCATCATAGTCCTCACTTTAGACAAATCATGATTTATTTTTTCTAAATGACTATTCAAATTTTTGTATCTCCCTTCTAGTTAAAATTTGTTGAATGACCTTAATTAGTAAGTAGTATGATATGGATTTCCTATTGTAGACTATTACCATTTCCACTATAATTTTAGATATTTAGATGATTTTGCATGGCTTTTTCAGTGGCCACAAATGAAGTCTTTCAGAACTTTGTTACAAAATCCTTTAGATTTTATACCAGTTAAAAAAAAGTATTCTATCCTTGTACAGGTTGTCCAAGAGTGATTCTAAGCCTCTTCCTGTATTCACTCATGCTCTTCCTTGTTTTCCAACTTTATAACTGGAATAGAGATAAGAATTTCAAGTACCTTGATTCAGACACGGCATCCAAGCCAAACAAAGGTATTTGTGGATCTAATAAGATATACTTTTCCCTTGAACCCTAGATTGTTTTGTGGATGTTGTGGTCGGATTTGACATCTCAACTCATGAGAATGGGCAGACTTTGCTCGAAGGTCAGCCTTGGATACAAACCTACCTTCAAGACCTCTTACGTGCCATCAGCTCCCTCAATGGGGTAAGCTGTGAGGTGGGCACAGAGACTCAGGTTAGTGTGGCTTTTCAAGTGACCAATGCCATGGAAAAATATTCCCCCAAGTTTGAGATCTATAGTGAAAACATACTGAACAGCTTGAAGGATATAACAGTTAAAGGACCATCTCTTCTCAACACAAACCTCTTGAATTCTCTGTGGGATGCATTTCAGAATAAATCAGCTGCTCGAGGAAAGGTAACCTGATTTTATTTTATTTGTCAATCTGTGATTTCAATGACATCCTTTTTACTCATTTTTCTCTTTGAATACTTTCCTAGGTGGTTCTCTTATTTTCAGATGGATTGGATGATGACATTGAAAAGCTGGAACAAAAATCTGATGAACTGAGAAAAGAAGGTATTGAGCATAGGGAGAGGTGGGAAAGGAGTGTTTAATGATTTAATAACCTCAGAACTTAATTCTGGCTCTTACATTCTCAAGCACTCAAATAACCCTAAATTTGCCAACCAATACGCATTTGGGAGAACAAATGAGCTCTCAAAACATTTTGGCGTCTACTTTTTCCTTCATACTCTATGCGTGTGAAACAGCACTGAATACAAAGTCATACCCTGTCTCTTGTATCGCTGTGTTCCTTCTTCCTGAGCTTTCCTGGAGAGTGTTCCTGTCTCCCTTGGTGTCTGCAGAAGTGAACAGTGTATTTCTTCTTGACCAAGGAATGGGACAGTTGGATTATTTTCTTCTGACACTGTTAAAGTTTTCAGAATTGCGTGCGTTGTTGGACAAGTCTACTCGTGTTTTGGAGCTTCCTAATTAGTTCCTTCCTTCAGACCACAGAGGGACCAACCATGGTGCTTATGAGTTTTTCAGGCACTGGCGCTGGGCTTTTCATTTTGGGAACCTGTGCCCAGACTGACTTATTGTCAGTTTTACTAAAGTATGGATCAGTGGAAGAAAAATGCATCCACATGTTTTGGTTTGACTAAGAATAGAAATACTTGCCTGTAAGTGGATGCTATTGGTGCCCCACCCAGACCCCCTTTCCAAGCAGATTCCTCCATCTTCAAGCTGCTGGGATTATTGGCTGCTAGAAACTCACAGGCTCTCCTTTGAAGAATTGCTGTTGGCCAGTGGAAGCCACTGGAAGGTTACTCCCTACCCCACCTCTAGGCTGCAGGTAGAGTAAAAAGAGTTGGTCCTTTACCTCAAAATGACACCAGTTCTGTGGTGTAATTTATGTTCTAGAGTTCTCCATGGGATCAGGGTGAAGCTAGTCTTCAGCTGAAACACTTTCGAGCTCCGCTCCTTCCTCTGCCCTGTCTTGCTTTCACCCTGTTCTTCTAAGAGTGCTTCCTCAATAAATTGTATGCATCCAAATCCATATCTCAGGCTCTTCTTCTGGGGAACCTGGCCTAAGACAGCTGCTTAGGCTGCTCCCCAGTTAGCTGCTAGAAGCTGGGTGGACTTTGTCTTTTTCGTTTGGTTCTCTCTCCTCAATCTTAAACAAATTACAAAGTTAACTGAATTTACAGCTGGAAAGTAATTTTTATTTTGCCCTTTATTTGCTAAAGCTGATTTCTTTTTATTCTTTCAAGTCTGGGACTTTTTTTATGATCTGAGGTGGAGATATTAGTGAAGACTGAGCATAAGTCTCTAGAGTGCTTAGTGTGGGTGGCTAGGGATTTTTGGGGTTTTTTTTTTTGTTTGTTTTGTTTTTTTTCCAGCGTTTCTTTTATGGGGAAGAGATACATCAAGAGTTTTCTCCATGAAGTTTTCCTTGGAAAATCCAGATTTCTAAGACCAACCTTCTTTCTCCCAACTCCCCAAAAAAAAAAAAAAACTAATAAATGAGCTTCAACTCCAGAAGCTGGATTTTTAATACCCCCCAAATTCAGAATCTTTGAATGGCACTGATAAAGGGATGGTGGCCATAATGCTTTTTTAAAAGTGTTAAATGGCTCTCAATATGGGTAGGGAGTACCTCTAGTTCTGGCTTCCTATATTTAAACATACATGATTTCAGTTGATGTTTGGCCCCATGATCTATTAACCTAGGAAGGCCTCCCTAATTTGAAGCCAGGTATCTATCTGTCTATCTATCTATCAATCTATCTCTCTAAACTGTGCAATTATCGTGATACAAGAAGAGACCAAGAGAAAAGGATCCTCAGTGGTGGCTGTGGCTTTATAACTAGTCCATATGGACTGGAGTTTGAATTTAATTTTTTAAATCTAGTGCTCTAGAGTCTTCCCAGGGATTCTTTTATTCTTTCAGGTTTTATAATCTTTTCTTCCTGAAATTATTTTTATAAATTGTATTTAAGATCACCTGACTTCTTTCTACAAAATTTTTTTTGACGTTTGTTCATTTTTGAGAGCCAGAGACAGAGCGTGAGTTAGGGAGGGGCAGAGGGAGAGAGACACACACAGAGTCCGAAGCAGGCTCCAGGCTCTGAGCTGTCAGCACAGAGCCCGATACGGGGTTTAAACTCATGAATCATGAGATCAGGACCTGAGCTGAATTTGGACGCTTAACCGACTGAGCCACCCAGGTGCCCCAAGATCATCTGACTTCTTATTAGATGAGTCTGAAAGGAGCAGAATCGGAGTCCTCCATCCTGAGAAAAACAGTTACAAATAATAGTTATTGCATATTTCCTGCAAAACAACAATCCCATGGTTCTCATGACTCTTAAATTTTTATATTTCCTGGAACTTATAAGAAAAATTCCCCCCTCATAAATAGATCCATTAGCATGCCTTCTCTTGATCATTAAACTCTGTTGATGAACTCAGCATTCTTCTGTTTCCCAGCCGGCTTCACCATCCCTTTTCTCCTTGTCATTCTCATTCCTGGAAGAGTGGCTAATGCCTTGTTGCTTTGAGACAAGCCAGAGATGTCAACGCTACAACCCGGGAAGTCCAGGCAAATCAGGACACGTTCGTCACCCTATTTGGTGTTTCTTTCTTCCTTCCATTTCAGCCAGCCACTCTGCTTTCCTCTCCTATAACTTGAACCTCCCCAGTATGTCCCTGAAACTTTGTTCTCTTCATTCTTCTCTTCTTCTCGCTCAAAATAATTCAGAATCATATTACACTTAGAAGGCGTTCTGAACTTTCAGGTCCATGAACATTTCCTTTTCCTAGTTCATTGGTTTCCACGTCCTATCTAAAGAATTCTTCACCCATCCATAATGAAATGAGAAAACTTAGTCCAATGGAGTCAGGTTTTCATAAAGCTAAGTTTATTCCATTTTAGGATTGCTCTTTACTCTGATGATGTTGTTAGTATGTTTTTGTTACTAAGATATCCTTTGATTGTAGGCTTTGGAATCAGGCTTTCCAGGTAGAAACCTAAAAATACCACTTGAGCCAGTCATTTAACTTCTCCAAGCTTCAGTTCACTTGTCTGTAAAATACAGCTATAATCCTACATACCCATACAGTTGTATTTGTATCTTACAAATAAGATAATGCATGGAAAGCACTTAACCAACTCCCAGCCACATAGTAACTATTAATAAATGAGAGCACAGTAGTTACTATGGTTACCTCCACCATAACGATGGCCAGTGTTATTACCATTATCATTTCAAGGTTATATCAATCAATATTTATCATTTCATGTTTGTATTAATTAATACTGTGCTAAGTAAGTCAACACTCTGTCAGTCCCTGAACATTTTCTTTGAAATATTCTGGTCTATAAAATTCCAAAGCTTATGAGCTACAGCTCTGGATGATTATGTCATTTGTTTCTAATTGCCTGACAAGAGGTCTCTTACTGTCGAACAGTCTCTTACTTATTATAATTCCAACTGGATTATTGATTCCTTATGAGGGCTTTATAGCTGTGCTTCTCAAACTTCAATGTGCATACAAATCATGTGGTGGTTTTATTAAAATACAGATTCGGATTCTATAGGTCTGGGATGGGGCTTGAAATTCTGTATTTCTGATAAGTTCCCAGGTGATGTAAGTCCTGCTGTCAGAGGATCCCCCTTTGAATGGCAAAAATTTAGAACACTTGCTTTTTTGATAGATGAATTCCTGTATATGTTAGTATACTCTCTGGGCCCTTTTTACATCACTATATCTCACTTCAAATCATGAGGGAACTGGAAGTTCTACTGTAATATCCCCTGTCTCCAGTTTAACTAGTTTTAAGAAAATGTAATTCCTGGTGTTCTCTGATGATAATCTTGTCACTTGTCAGTTTTACATTGTGTGGTTGGGGGAAGTTGACAACAAAATGAGTGTTCCTCTTGCAACTGTTTTCCTAAAATAACAATTTAGGTACGTATGCAAATAGATTAAAATAACCAAACCCACCTCACCCGGAGTAAACTGTGTTGGATAGGACTGAATGCCCTCATAACTGTTGCTCTGGATGGAGCCAGCGACTCAAGTGACCTGGCTGATCTTCTCTACATTGAATTCGGGAAAGGGTTTGAGTATAGGACCCAGCTCACTATTGGAATGAGGGACCTTGGGAGCCGACTGTCAAAGCAACTGGTATGTTACTTAGAAAAGGCTGGTGAGTTTAAACTTTCTGTCTTGTATATAGATTTAATATTTATGCTTATGAATTTCACTTGGGAATGAAAAAAGCTTTTCTGAAGTAGTGAACAACCTAAATAAGAGGGTGTTTTGAAAAAAAAAAAATGATAGAGATCTGTCAAAGCAAGTTTAATTAATGTGGTAGGCAAAAAAGAAGGAAGAAACTGAATAGCACCTACAGTCCTGCCCGAATTATAGTCACTGAACATAAGTGCCAGAGGGAATCTGGGGTGAGAGGATGAATCCGCTGCTCCCTCAGCCAGCCAGTGTTCACAGCCCTTGTGGATCCTAAGTGTTCCAGCTTACCACAGTGAGTATAATTCTAGTGTTTGAGATGTGTGTTTTCCCTGCAATGTGGCCTGTAAAGGAGAGTCAATTGCACTTGGAGTTCAACCAAAGAAAGAGCAACCTGCTTCGATGTTGGAGGAAGAACGAGTGATGGGATGATAGACCTCCTATGTTGTCCTGTGTGTGTGATCAAAAGCTTTTTCAGTGTCTTCACTGAGATGTTTGCCTTGTGAGCTCTTTTTAGAACCTAGTGCCGATGGGAGATGCATTCCAGTCATGCCCCTTTCAGAAATGTACATGAACTCAATAGAAGGAAGGGTTACTGAGTTACATGGCACTGCTTTCACCTTAATGACAGCCTAATAATTTGTGATTCACTGATGATTTATAAAATCTATAGTCACATCAAGACCCTTTCCAATAACATGCTAGCTCCTGCTGTTTCTCACCTATAGAATTTGCATACAAATAGATGTTTAAACACAATTTGTTCAGTGCAGAAATTATGTAAAAATAATCACTTCAGGAATATGGAGGGGCACCTGGGTGGCTCAGGTTGGTTGAGCATCTGACTCCTGATTTCAACTCAAGTCATGATCCCAGGGTCATGGGATTGGCCCCACCTTGGGTTCCACAACTAAGTGTGGAGCCTGCTTGGGATTCTTTCTCTGTCTCCCTCTGCCCCCTCCCCAGCTGGTGCTCTGTACTGACAGTGTGCACCCCGACACGGGGCTTGGTCCCGCGACCATGAGATAATGACCTGAGCCGAAATCAAGAGCCGGCACTTAATCAGATGAGCCACGCAGGCCCCTGTGGAGAAATTTTTTCTAATGGCTGAAAAGGAGCATTATATAATAATACAGAAGCACAATTGCTAAATGGTTATAACAAAACATTTTCATTGTTCATCACACTAGAATTTTGATGGGAAACTTCTCAACACAAAGATTGATTCTACCCTACTAAGGCCAAGCATGGTGTTTATTGAGAACTGAATTTTCCTAAAAATTAAATCTTATGGGTTAATTATAAAAATCCAGGGGAATCTGTCAGTTTTTCAGAGGACAACAATGTTCAGGATAAAATTCACTGACATTTTTCAATCCATAATATGGTTTTTCCGCCTGGGTGTAAAGAGGAATCTTCTCCCCATGCCCCTACCCTCAGCAAGTGTTTTGGAAATGTTGAGTGTGTAATTGGTGTGTTAGAAATCCTGTTACAAACTTTTCTGGAAGTGTTTACCACTGGACTCCATTGCAAGCCATATGACATTGGACGCTATCTAAATCCTCAAGCATACAAAGATTTCACAAAAGGGGAAAAGGAGCAAACAGCATTCATTATATCGAACAAAATATTGGGGGCAAAATTATATGAGGTAATCAACAACATCATGGTCAATGCTGGGATGGGGTGGAAATAGGAAATGAGTATGCAAGGAGTTGACCGTGGCTAAACTAAGCATTTCGAGAGCACGAAAGGATTTGATTTGATTCTGAAGTCCTCATGTGGTGGAGAATGCAGACCACAGAAGGAAGGATAGCAGCTAAAGAATGTCGCAGGCACTCTGTGGAGCACGGTCACTTTAATGGCAAACGGGCTTCTGAAACAGTGGTAAAAGTCTGAATGACGCGGCTAAGCTTGTATGTGTGATTGGGAAGCAGTGCCATCAAATGTAATGTACTTCCCACCCTCCGCCAAGGTCAATGTTGCTGAGAGGACATGCTGCTGTTTATTCTGCAAGTGCATTGGAGGGGATGGCACAATGGGAGATCCTGGACCACCAGGCAAAAAGGTGATTTTAATTAAGATTTATGGTGCACTGTATGTGAATGTCATATGTCTGAAAGACATGAGTTTAGGTAGAAATAAAGGATGGTTTTTTAACTTCAAGATAGAGCCTGTGAGGTAACCACTTAGGATATTCCTCGTCTTCTATGTCAAATTAGAGTCATGGCTTTCCCTTGGAGTCTTCTAAAGAACCTTCTATACAAGTGTTGGGAGCAATGGCTGCCAAGATCCTTGCTGATCCAGTGTTCAGCAGCAATGGCAACGACACAGAGAAATCAACTGTGATCTCTGTGTTGAATAATGAAAACCTCCTGAAAATAAGCGTTGTTTCAATTTCCATTTTTAATGACGACAGAGTGATAGAAGTGAAGTAGGGAGTATTTGGGATAGTCTGCTGAAAACCAAATGAGGTCAGATCACCCTAGCCTAGCAAAAGATGTGGCGATGTTTCAGTCAGCTTTAACCAGACCAGAAATGTCACAGATGTATGCACAAACATGCCGATTATAAAACCGTAACCAACAATAGATTCGTGTATTTCCTAACCAAAAAATATGTATGTACTCTTCCAAAAAAAAAACACGATTGGGGATTTAGGAAATGTGAAAACATGTACAAACATAATATGGATGTGTTTAATAATTTCAGTACTGCTTCTTTACATGTGTGTTTGATTTGTGAACAATTTATAGATGGCACTATAACTCCCAAATCAACATGTTTGTGTCTGTGTATAAAGTGTTCAGACTATTTCCCGAATGCTTCAGCTTCATGTAAGGAGAATGGCAGATTTTTTTAAAGCAGGGCTCAGAAAGAATGAAATGTGTGTGGCCTATTTTTCTATGTGTAGCATAAACCCTGAAAGATTTTTTTAATGAAAAGAGGATAATTCTAGTCTGTCAAGGGCAAATATAGCTCTGTGCACTTGAATGTTCGTCTGAGAAAAAAATTCCAGCACTATATATAACCCCAGAGAGAGTTATGGACAATATTATGATCCACATGTGCACATACACTTGAGTTATCTGGATGCTTGTTTCAAAATTACATTCTTAAAACATTTTTAAATTTGAGAGAGCACGTACAAGCTGGGAAGGGACAGAGAGAGGGGGAGAGAGGATCCCAAGCAGGTTGACTGCTCACAAACCATGAGATCATGACCTGAGCCAAAATCAAGAGTTTGTCACTTAACTGGCTGAGCCACCCAGGCACCCCAAAACTATATTTATTTTTATGTGTGTAAATACAGCCTAAGTTGTGGAGGAAGAACTTTTTTTTTTTCCCAAACCCCTACAACTGTCCGTAAAGTGAAACTAAAGTTAAAGATTTTTGCTTGATTACCTCTGGTTTTTGGTCTGTGGAGTGCTAATGCATTCTTCCTTTCCTTATTTCCAGGGATCCCCAGGTTTTAAAGGCAGTGAGGGCTACCTGGGAGAGGAAGGCATTGCTGTAAGTCAAGGTTTTCTCACCTGTATTTATTCCTGAGAACGTATCTACAATAGGAAATCGTTTGTGTTAACTCAGAGGGAAAAAAAGAAAAATCAGAGTCTAAGAATTCATGTACAAAATCTGAGGTCTTTCCTAATCCTCATCGGGCTTTGCTTCTGATGGTCAATAATGGTTTATTAACCTACTGTCTCCTCTTTGACTGTTCGCCAATGCTGCACAATGAACTCAGTGCGAAAGTTCTTTTCTTCACCAGGGGACTCAAATCACTGCCATTTCCCTCTTCCTGATCCATTTTGCACAGGTAAACCAACTCCCCACATTGTTTATCAAGGACCTCTACTCTTTTTTGCATCCATCCATCTAACCATTCCTTTCTTCCTTCCTTCCATCCATGCATTCATTTAACAATGATCTGTTGAGCATCTTACCATTTGTCACATTATTTATCAAAGACCTCACTCATAAATGAACTTATCCATTCATTTATTCATTTAACAAATATATACAAAGGAATTCTACCATGCTTCAGGCACAGTGCTAGACCCTAGAAATAAATAAAAGAAAAAATGATTCCTATCTCCGGTAACTTCAGACTAGTGGAAAGGCAAATGAGACCATTGTGTTTCCAGTTGTTATACACAAGGACTATACTAAAGGTGTAATGAGGTGCGTTGTGACAAAGCATGGCAGAACAAATCCATAACAGCCTTGGTAACCGTTGAATCTTGGGAGAGGAAGGCCGCAAGCTAGAGGTAATGCTTAGGCAGACATCTGAAGGACAAATAGATACTTCTTCAGGCAAAGTATGTGGGGAAGAACAGGTTATTAGAGAGACAACAATGTGTTCAAGGGCATGTAACTGAGTCAGAATCGAATCTGTGTAGAATGGCACATGGCCAGCATGGCTGGAACCCAGGACACGGTGAGAGGAGGTTAGGTGGCAAGCAAGACCCATATTTTTGGGAGTCTTGAATATCCTGCAGAAGATTTGGATGGTATCTTTTAGTTGATGAGCAGTCATTGAATTATATTAAGCCCAGGAGTAAAAATGGAGGGGGCGTGGCTTTAGAAAGCACACTCAGACAATGTTATAGATGCTAATAAGGCAGGGGTTACAGGTAGAAGTCTTGCAGTAGTAGGTGCAAGACAGAGGAGTCCTAATCTTAGTTGGGGGGCAGTATGAGTGGATATGTTAAGCATGTTGAATGTATGGAATTTGGCGACCTGGGGAGAGAGAAGCAGGGGACGACCTCTCATTTCCACTCACAAGACCTCACAGACGAGTGGGATTACCAAGACAAGCATTGCAGGAATCATATTTGGTGAAAGAAAGAAAAAGATAGATTTTGGACTAGAAATCATGCTTAGATCTTGCTTAGGTCATACCCAGCGCATCTTTCTCTGATACCTCACTGATTCTTCATTATCTGTTCCTGGAATATCTCCTGAACTCTTGAGAATACATTTTGGCTGCCAGTTGTTTGTATGTCTGTTTTATTTAGATACCACCCCACCCAGGGCAGTATCCAGGTGGGATCCAAAGCAAAGGGCTGTCGTCAGAGTAGTTCTGATTTTCTTACATGCTCAGCTTTAATAAGCATGAATTCTGGACTGTAAACCATGAGCAGTTACACATTTTTTTCCAACACAAAACTTGTAAAAATTTCTAAGACAGAATCCAGATTACAATAGAAAAAGCTTATCTAGGTATGTGGTCTTTCTCAGGGAGAAAGAGGAGCCAGTGGACCAGTCGGGGAGCAAGGTACTAAGGGATGCTATGGCGCCAAAGGTCCGAAGGTAAGGGTTGCATGAGACATTGTGAAGTCTTCCTAACATGAATTCCATTCTCCTACACTAACCACTACTGCCCTTTCTATTTTCAGGGAAACAGGGGACTAAATGGACAGGAGGTATGGTACCAAACATATCCATTTATCTGCCCACCTGGTATCTAAAAATATTCTTATTTTCGAGACTACTGACCAGTAGATGATACAAATGAAATTTCCTTTGATCTTCCTTTTTTTATTGCCAGCCATTTGATTCGGTCTATTCCCGTCTTTTATTGCAGGCAATGCGTATTATTTGTTCACAGCTTGTTTCTTTTTTTAAATTTCTTTTAAACTTTATTTATTGATTTTGAGAGAGCGAGCCAGCTCACATGCAAGTGGGGGAGGGGCAGAGAGAAAGGGAGAGAGGGAATTCCATGCAGACCCCACGCCCGGTGTGGAGCCCCACCCTGGGGCTCGAGCCAACGAATGTGAGATTATGACCTGAGCCGTTATCAAGAGTTGGATGCTCAACCTACTGAGCCACCCAGGTGCCCCTGTTCACAGTTTCTATTACTCGGTAATCTTAGTTATTGCTCAGGACCAGGCTGTATATGAAAGACAAAACTAGACTTTCAGATTTGTTTCCACATAAATGTAACATACTCTTCTGATCACATCTGTGTTTTCAGGGAGAAGTCGGAGAAAGTGGAATTGGTGGATTAAATGGAGAACAGGTAGAGCTTTCTCTGTGTCCCATAAAGACCCTTCTGAGCTATTTCTCATTAAGAAGACAGAAATCTGAGTTTATCCTTCTGTTTTAGGGTGAAAGTGGTCTTCCCGGAGAAAAAGGAGAAAAGGGTGATGAAGGATCCCAGGTAGGGATTCAATAAAGAGACAACAGCAAACTGTCCTGGCAATTAAAGGTGTGACTAACAGAGTAGAACCGCTACCCAAAGTGTATCAGGCAGCTAGTGCCACAAAATTGCTTCGTGACAATCACAAAACCTGAGTTGCATGGAACAGTAAATTATTTCCTATGTGTCTGAGGTTCACAGCCTAGATCACTGGTCTAGGCTGAGCATGGCTGCCCTTGGTTTGTGTGTCTATGGGCTGGCTGGGGGCTTTGTTCCTCATGTCTCTGATCCTCCTCCTGGGGCCAGAGAGCGCTGCCTGGCTCTGTTGGCCGTAACTTTTCTGTGGCCATAGCAGGTGCACAAGGGAACAAGGAGAAACACACAAGTTCTCTTGAGGCCTAGACTTGGAACTCAGATGAAGTCATGGCCAAACTCGGGGGTGGGGACTCTTGCCCCACCACAGTTGGAAAGCATTGCAGAGTTCCATGGCAAAGAGCATAGATACAGAGAGGAGTGATGAATTGGGACCATGATGAAAAACAGCTACCACACCAAGAATGGTAACAGGGTGTTGACAAGAATCTGTGGTGCGGAGTAGCACATTGAAAATGTGTGCCACTCATTCCCATCTAGAACAGACACCAACAGCTGCCATACTTCCATCATCTTTTTTATCTGTCTTCAGGGTGTGAACAGTTGAGTCGGAACCCCAGTTTCTAGTTGATAGAACCACCTTGGGGAAAATGGATAATCTCTCTGAATCTCAGCTGTTTCATTACAAGAAAGATATAAACAATACCTAGTTTGTAAAGTAGCTGTAAAAACTAAACAAGACAACAAATGTGTCTGGGACACAGACTTCATTACTGTGGTAAATAATTGAGGTCACTCTTAAATTATTTATATGATGCCTGAAACTATTTTGGGTTGTCCCTCTGTCCGGTTTAGAAAAAGCTTTAGGAGAAAGGTATTTAGTTATTCAAATCAGGGAGAGGGGAAGCTCTTTGTTCTTACTAGTGTTATTAAAAAGTCTCGTCTTATCCTTCTTCTGATTTGTATTATCTTTAGGGAAGCCCAGGACAGCGAGGGGTTTCTGGTGACCGAGGCGCAAAGGGCCAGCGAGGAGACCCTGTAAGTGTCGGGGTTGTGTGGGCTGTGAGCTAAACAGAGCTTAGTTCCCATCAGCTTCTGATAAGGAGAGAGACCCACTTTAAGATACAACAATCTTGAGTTTAAATCATCATAGGTACAACTGTTGCAGAACTTTAAAAGCAGTTCCTTGTGCTATCTGTGGGATGAACATGGACAGTGAGAAGACCCTGCCCATCATTTGTGCATGTATTTTTTTTTTTTGAGACTATGTATTCAGAATTGTTGTGCTTGAGAGCCATCAGGGAACTTCAATACCCTCCATTATTTTCTTCTGAATACCTCAAAATAGGGTCAGAATGGAAGTAACAAAGTCATCTCTCCTCTTCCATTCTTCAGCAGTCTCTCTCAATTGAGAGTATGAGCTTAATTTTCTTGACTCCAAGCCAGCTAAGACTGTATTCAGCAAAACCTATGACCCAAAGGTACCTACTCTCCCAGATACAACCTGGCTGAATAGGCACAACCCACACCAATGTGGGGGATATGCCAACTCCAAGGGAACATCAGTACTATAGGATTTTCATCACCCCACCCACACATAAATAAGTCTCCAAAGCCTTAATGAATTGGGATTTAGGTTTGTTTTTAAATCTTTATTAAGCCTTTTTATTGAGATATAATTGACATGGAACACTGTAAATTTAAGGTATCATAAGGTATTGATTTGATACATTTATATATTGCAATATGATTACCACCATGGGGTTGGCTAATTCCTGTATCATGTCAAATAATTATCATTTCTTCCTTTGTGATGAGAACATTTAAGATCTAGTCTTTGAGCAACTTTGAAGCATATGATACAGTATTGTTGTCCATCATCACTATGTGGGGCATTGGATCTCTAGAACTTAGTTTTGAGCTATAACATCAGAAAAGTATACAGATTATAAATGTGTAGCTTGATGAACGTAAATGCATCTGTGCAGTCAGCACACAGCTAAAGAAATAGAACATTGGACAACAGTAGAGCAACCCCAAAGCCCTCTCCCCGCATGTCTACTTCATTCATTACCAGCCCCTCCCAAAGGTAATCAGTGTCCTAAAACATAGTTTTACCTGTCCCTGAACTTTAAGTAAATGGAATTATATAGGATACATTCCTTGTTTCTGTATTCTTTTGCTCAAGTTTATGCTTGTGAGATTTATCCATGCTGTTGCCGGCAACAATAGTTCATTCAGTGTTATTGCTGAATAGTAATCCAGTGTGGGAATATACCATAATTTATTTATCCATTCTACTCGATAGATAATTGAGTTGTTCCCGGTTTTTCCTATTACAAATAGCACTCTTAAGAATGTTCTTGTACTTGCCTTTTGATTGACTTTTATATTCATTTCCACTGGGTCTGTACTTCAGGAGTAGAATGCCTAATGATAATGTATGTGCCTATAATAAGCTTCAGCCTTTTAAGCCAGTTTTCAAAAAACTTCATACTAATTTACACTCCCACCAGCAATGTACCATAGAGGGTATACTACACACGCATCAGAATGGCTAAACTTTTTAAAAACTGACAACACCAAGTGCTGGTAAGGATGTGGGCAATTGGGAATCTCACAGGACTTTGTATACTGGGGGAGGAGTTATTAAAGACAATGGATCGATCAGAGAAAGAATTCAGTACAATATATTGAGAAATATAGATGGTATACATTGAAGATAACTATTTAAACAGCAGAGGAATTTGCACATGAAGACAACACTGTTGATTAAGTGACGTCTTCTGATAATAGCCTGATAACCTGAGAGTTTTGAAACAGCTTCAGAGTATGTAATCAAAAACAAAAACTATCCATAAATTAAAAAAATAAGAAATACTAGTTCAAATGCAAAGACCTTTCAGTCATCTATATATGAGGCCCAAAAATTTACTTGGGATATTGCTATAAATTTGCCATTCACTTTGGTCAGAATCCCCCCTAACTGTTAAATTGTCTGTTTGATTACATAAGACTTTCAAAAGAAACTGAATAATGTAAAAGGTTTTTTTGTTTGTTTTTTGTTTTTAATGTTCAGTGACTTAGAGATGGCTGAAAATTCAACCCTCTGGAACTTTTGTGATAGGCTGTTTGCCACTCTACTAATTTTAGATAGTTTTTTAATGCATGGTAATTCTTCCTAGCCACTTGGGAATCTCAAATCGAAGACAACACTCTGAGCTTTTTCACATGTGGTTTTTGTGGGTTACTATTTCAGGAAAATTTGGAGAGCAAGATTGGATACGTAGAATCCACATATGATCAGATTATTCATAGAATACATACAAATGGCCCAGATTCCTTACAATCTGTGCCTATTCAGTCAGCTGCTGATCAAATGAAAGCTAGTTTGTCTGTTGGGAATTTCCCATTTTTGAAAATCTCGTGTAATCTCATGTGATGTTGGGGAGAAAACTCAACTAGATCATTTGAGCTACAGTTTAGTGAGGTTCGTCATTCTAAAGCATATCATTGTTAGAAGTCCATGTTTTATCAGTTTGTGTTAGATGATGCTCTTTGGTCCAGTTGCATAGGAAGAAATTGACAGACTGGACAATTCATATTCGGACTGACCAAACAGGGGAGCTGACGTTTGGACGTTGGTGTGGCTGCCAGGCGGGTGACACGTAGGTCCACGCCTGCTCCGCCCACTCCCTCCTCACGGGGTTTGTAGGTCTGTATGGTGGTTGGGGCGCTGTACTCTTTTAGTGGGAGCGAGCCGGTGGAGCCCAGGTTGAGGTGTGGAAGAAGGCACAGCGGTGCACCTGCCCACTGGCATCTTCAGCTGTCTCCTCTCCCCACATTGCTGGGAAGTGAAAATGAAAACGAAAGGGAGGGAGGCGTGGAGGTAGGAGCTGACCCAGTGATGGGAAGCACATAAGCTGGGGCTGAAAGCTTGAGATTTAGAAAATACCCAAATACTAATTTCAGAATTAAATTTCTGCGTGTATAAGTTCTTGAGTTCTTTGAGAAGGATGGCATTGAAAATCCTGGAGGACGAGGAGGTGTTCACACAGGGAAGTCAGATGAGTAAACAGAGGTTTCAATGGCTGCTAAGAGGTTCAGAGCACACAACAAGCTTTTAAAGGGCAGAGGCAGTTGAAGAGGCAGAGGGGAGATTGGGTGAATTAGAAGATAAAATTTTGGAAAAAGAGGAAGCTGAGAAAAAGAGAAAAAAAAATCCAGGAGTATGAGGGGAGAAATAGAGAACTAAGTGACGCAATCAAATGGAACAATATCCATGTCATAGGCATTCCAGAAGAAGAAGAGAGAGAGAGAGGGGCTGAAGTTGTACTTGAACAAATCATAGCTGAGAACTTCCCTGATTTAGGGAGGGAAACAGGCATTGAAATCCAAGAGGCACAGAGAACTCCCTTCAGACGTAACTTGAATCGATCTTCTGCACGACATATCATAGTGAAACTGGCAAAATACAGGGATAAAGAGAGAATTCGGAAAGCAGCTAGGGATAAATGGGCCTTAACATACAAAGGTAGACACATAAGGGTAGTAGCAGACCTATCTACTGAAACTTGGCAGGTGAGAAAGGAATGGCAGGAAATCTTCAATGTGATGAACAGGGAAAATATGCAGCCCAGAATCCTTTACCCAGAAAACCTGTCATCCAGAATAGAAGGAGAGATCAAGGTTTTCCCAAACAAAAACTGAAGGAATTCATCACCACTAAACCAGCCCTATCAGAGATCCTAAGGGGGACTCTGTGAGTGAAATGTTGCAAGGACCACAAAGTACCAGAAACACCACAACAAGCATGAAACCTACAGATATCACACTTTAAACCCATATCTTTCTATAATAACACTGAATGTAAATGGACTAAATGCTCCAGCCAAAAGACACAGGGTATCAGAATGGATAAAAAAACAAGACCCATCTATTTGCTGTCTACAAGAGACTCATTTTAGACCTGAGGACACCTTCAGATTGAAAGTGAGGGGATGGAGAACTATCATGCTACTGGAAGTCAAAAGAAAGCTGGAATAGCCATACTTATATCAGACAAACTAGACTTTAAATTAAAGGCTGTAACAAGAGATGAACAAGGGCATTATATAATAATTACAGGGTCTATCCATCAGGAAGAGCTAACAATTATAAATGTCTATGCACTGAATTCGGAAGCCCCCAAATATATAAAACAGTCACAAACATAAGCAACCTTATTGGTAAGACTGTGGTAATTGCAGACTTTAATACTGCATTTACAACAATGGATAGATCATCTAGCCAGACTGACCGAACAATGGGTCCACATGCAAACTAGGATGCTCTATTCTATAGAATGTGCTAGTGTATGACTTTTAAAATGTCATCTCTTCAATTAAATAGTTCAGAGTTGGATCACAATAAGTTGTGTTACATCCAATGGAATAAAATTTGGGATTTTACATTACCGTTCTTTTCCTATTTTCACCAAAATACAATTCTCTAATATTGTAATTAAGTTATACTCCTCTTGGAGAATTTAACAGACAAATATTTAGACTTAAAAATAAAACAGAAAATGTAGAATACAATCTTTGGCTTTGGTATGTGGGGAAGAGAAGTAATTTTTCACATAAATTCCGGTAATCTTAGTTATAAAGTAAATTCTAAACTCACCTAAACTCTCTTAGCCTATAAACTCTGTGAGTGTATAGACTATTTGTTTAAAAATCTTTCTAAGCATCTGGAACAATGACACCTCCCTGTTGGTGATCTCAAATTACTTATTGATTGATGAAGGTAATCTGGGCTGCTATCAGCCAAACAGCCCAACAGCTGGCACTCAGCAGGACTGGATAATTCTTGTCCCCTCTCAGTTTACTAACTGAATTGACTCGCTCAATTGATTATCCTAGCACCATGGCGATACTGCTCTATTGGTGGTCCTAACTACCCACGAAAAACTTTCAGTTTGGCCTGCTAAGGATAATAGCCCACAACATCTGCCTGTTTTCAATGAGTTCCTGCTGGAATGTTTGTGTAAATACTGGGGAAAATGCGAGATTCCAGAATTTTCTGAAAATTGGAAAAGTAGGAATGACCATATGGGGCTAGAAGGCTTACCAGGCATCCAAGAGGACAAAGAGGGAATGGGCGGCAGGTACAGTCCTCAGTGTTCCCCGGTGTACTTATTTTCTTGTGGTAGAACCCATTACAAACGTCTGCCTTCTCCCATAAGTAGGGAGAGTAAAAATCTACCGACCCTCAAGTATAGACTTAACATAAACCCCAGGAAAGAAGAACAAAAGTTAAGAGAGAGGAGGGTAGTAGCAAGAAGGGGTATGTCCAGACCCAGGATAAGAATTGTCAGAAACAAAGTCATGTAACCCTTGCTTCCCTTGGCTATGCCTTCTATGGTGAGCGCTTGCTTCCCCACACACACATTCACCTTAGGTCCCCACTCTCTACTGACAATGCAGAGCACAGGAGGAAAAGAAATCACGTGTAAGCCATTTGTAATGTTTTCCTGTTGATGCTTTCAAATGGATTGGACTTCTCTTGTCAATTTTTGGTGGGGGCGGGCAGTGGGCAGTGAGTAAATATGTTATAGACAGTTACCTTTTTAAGGAGAAATATTCAAAATTGTTCTGTTTTCTGGCTTTTAGGGAGTTCCTGGATTTGACAGCACAATAGAAGGACCCAAGGGCTTGAAAGGAGAACGTGGAAGACAAGTAATTATGTGGGCATTTGAGAGTAACCTTGTTAGGATGTGACCTACTTGATACAGAAAGAATATTTTTAGGAGCAGAAATATGTTTTCCTCCTCCTTATCTGCTACTCAAGGACTCCAGAAACGCACTCTTGTTCTTCTGAATTTGGGGTGATGGGCTTCACCAAGCCCTACCCTTGAGGTCTTCATTTATGAATGCAAATGTCTAAGCTCTAACTTAAAATGTAGGGCTAGCTGATAGGAAGAACTAATCAATGAGTTGTTAGCCTTCTCAGGGTCCAGAAGTCACATACCCTAAGAAGACATCCTATTACTCATAGTTCCTGATAAAAAGGAAAAGATCTAGTAGATCTATACAGCCCATACTCTCAAGACAAGTCTCTTGGGATTAATCTCATGAAACCTCAGAGATCATAATTGGATCATCTTGCCTTATTTCTCAGACTTTTAAAAATAATTCTCTGGAAAATGTGTTTCTCTGGATCTTCTTGATGAGAAAGTTTCCTTGGTGACTTCACTTGGGAGGAGAAGTCTGATAGGGTGGAAAGAACTTTACTTTGGGGAGGGGCCCAGGTCCTGTTTCAGTACTCTGTGCCTTACCAGCTCTGTGGCCTTGGGCCACTTTGTGTAAACCTCAATTTTCTCATCTACAAACTAGGATCAACAGCCTACTGATGATGTAACCTGCCACATCATAAACCAGCGTGTGCTATTTGCTGTTTTTACTAAGTGATAAAGGTTAAGTCTCACACATCTCCTTATAAACTCATAATTTCTCCTTCATTTTCTCTTTTGGGAAGACTTAGGAGTATTGTGAGGTTTTTTTCACCTAAGGATGTTAATCTACAAAGGTTGACAAAACAATACGAAGTCCAAAGGTAGAAATCCAAACCAACTTGACACATGGCATGCTTCAGTTAGCCACTCTGTGGCAACAGAGTGAGGATCGTTTGATTTAAATACTCGATAACTTATACCCCAAACACAAGTTATACAGTGGTGATGAACAGACGAAGCCATGCATTAGCATTTTGGCCTGTAGTTCCTCATTACCCACATAGACGTATGGTTTATAACCAGTGGGAGCACCCCAAAGGGAGGATAACTCTCTAGTTGGTGTGTACCCATCCACCCTCCCTGGAGCACAAGCTGATGTTGAAGAAGAAGTGTGTCAGGGCTGTGTAATTATTGTAACCCATCTGTCTATTCATTTGACAGGGTAGAAGAGGCTGGCCAGGCCCCCCTGGAACACCAGGCTCCAGAAGAAAGACAGTAAGAGCCGTTCTAGTCAAGGAGACCCACTGCTCCGGTAGCCTATACTGTGATAAAAATGGCTGATTGTGGGTAGTGGGGCGCACGACCGTGGGGAAACTTGGGAAACCTCTGAGAACAGAGCTGGCAAAGCGCTTGTGGAAAGCCCCCGAAGCTGAGGCAGGAAGGTGCTGGCTGCAGGGAAAATTACCAATCAGGAGAAAAGGCTGAGGCAAAGAGAGCGAGAAAGCAGCCCGCTAGGGGAAGGGTGGTGAAAGTTTGGCCTACTCACTCTGCTAGCTGAGGGTGCCAGTGATGTCATTTTAAGTCCAAAACTCTATTCCTCTGCTGAATTTTATGGCTCGTCAGGAAAGTGAGTCCTGGCATAAGTCCTCTGTCTTTACTTCCATACTCTGTGCCTTGTAAAGATGTGTGTTCCAAGACACAAAAATATTTCTTTGGTGGAGTAAAATAGCTCTATGAACTTCTCAGAAAAATACAATGCATAATAAATACAGTATGCTAAACTGGTTTTTATTTGTGCTCAATTTTAAAACCTGTGTGTGTATGTATATGCATATATATGTGTATATATGTGTGTGTGTGTGTGTGTGTGTATATATATATACACACACACACACACACACACACACACACATGTAGTATTAACTGAGATATAGCCAATATATAACCTATTAGTCAGGTGTATAACATGATTTGATATGTATATGTGGTTGTGAAATAATCACTACCTTAAGTCTGGTTAACATTTATCACCATATGGTGTTACCAGTTTTTCCTTGTGCTGAAAACTTTTAAGATCGATCTACTCTCTTGGCGGCTTTCAAATATACAATGCAGTATTATTAACTGCAGTCCCCCATGTTGTACATTATATCCTTATGACTTAT
This sequence comes from Panthera tigris, assembly GCF_018350195.1. Lineage (NCBI taxonomy): Eukaryota > Metazoa > Chordata > Mammalia > Carnivora > Felidae > Panthera > Panthera tigris. The sequence goes on along the minus strand of NC_056668.1, from coordinate 130,906,683 downwards.
TTATAAACGGAAGTTTATACCTTTTGACCCACTTTACCCATTTCATCCACCCACCACCCCTTAATTCTGGCAACTGCCAATCTGTTCGCTGTGTCTAAGAGTTAAGTTTTTGGAGTTTTTTTGTTTTTTTGTTTTGTTTTTTTTTCTGTTTTTGCTTTTTTAAGACTCCACATATTACCAGGACCGTATGGTATTTGTCTTTTTCTAACTTATTTCATCTAGTATAATGCCTTACAGGGTCCATCCATATTGTCACAAATGGCAACTCTCCTTTTTTTTTTTTTTTTTGGTTGAATAAAAGATTCCATTTTGTATATATACCACATTTTCTGTATCCATCAATGGACCACTTAGGTTGCCTCCATGTCTTGGCTATTGTAAGTAATGTGGTGAACTCAGGGATGCAGATATCCTTTTTAGTTAGTGTTTTCATTTCCTTTGGATATATACCCAGAAGTGGAATTGCTGGATCATAAGGTAGCTCTAAGTTTAATTTTTTGAGGAACTTGAATACTATCTAAATACTAAGAATGAAATTGCCGATTTAACATTTTGGGGTCTTTTTTACTTATTTTGTTTGGTTGTATTTTTTTCAGTGAGTACTTTTTAAAAAAAGATTCTGTGCCTGACTTCTTGAAAGAGCACAGAAATTATAAATGAAAATTTTTATCCAATAAGGAGATAACTTCAATAAACTACACTTAAATGCCTGGACTGGGTTCTAAATTAGACTTGTCTTTTTTCTTTTGCAGCATTTCCTTTCCATTCTTAGTTATCTAGCTTTCTCCAATTCCTTCCACCTTCGTTCTCAATTATTTGTGCTATTTATCGAACACAAATAAGAACTGGTTTGATACATTGCATTTATTATGCATTGCAGTTTTTGAGCAGAAGTTCATAGAACTAGCTATTGTACTTCATCAAGAAAATATTTTTGTAGCTTGAAACACACTCCTGTTCTTCGCCAGGCAGAGCAAATGGAAGTGAAAATAGAAGTTACATTTAAAATGTGCAGAATTTGGTTGCTGGGAAAGTACTTTACTGCTGTGTTAATGCACCTACAGATAAAGAAATACATTTGCTATTCATTTCCCTTTCTAAAAGGGTGTAGCCAGCTTATATACCCTGGAAAAATATTTTGAACTTAAAGAATATCATCCAAGATTTCCTGGCATGGGAAATGAACTTTTATTGTTTTATAGACAGTATAGTCTCACTAGAGGCTAACATAGAATCACCATATATTATTTAAACTGCATAGCTCCTGAGAAATATGGCCCCGTCTTGGGTTATAGATTCAGCAATGTCATTCAGGAATAAAATTAGGACTTCCAACTAAAGATAGCAAAGTCAAGGTGGGTTTTTTTACTATTCCGTTTTGTGCAACTTACCAAAAACAGCACAACTTAAAAAGAGATTAACAAAGAATGACCACAACTTCAAGCCACACGTGATGGCAAATATTGGCCAATTCTTTTTAAGTCTAGATCCTAATGAGGGGAGGCTTTGCAAAGCTGATAAGCTGAAGCAGGGATCAGGTTTCTCTGAAAGTAGCTTCCAGGTTTTGAGAAGATTAAGGAATATACATAGAAGCAGTGTAGCAGAGGAGGCAGAAATCATGGGAAACTGAAGCATATCTCATTTTTATTTTTTTAATATGAAATTTATTGTAAAATTGGTTTCCATACAACACCCAGTGCTCATCCCAACGGGTGCCCTCCTCAGTACCCATCACCCAGTTTCCCCTCTCTCCCACCCCCCATCAACCCTCAGTGTGTTCTCAGCTTTTAATAGTAACATAAGCATATTTCATCTATAACCAGCAGTCTGGGCCATGGAGGCTATAAAGACTGAAGAAATGGTGACTATAACAATACGGAGAAGGTATGATTTGAGGGGTTTTATGTGAGCTCCATGAATCTCTTAAATGCCCACATTTGAAGGAAAAGGGTAGCCATGAGGTAGAAGAAATACTTCATGATGAGAAAGGGTTTGATTCGACATCCCTATATCAAAGCTACTGACCCAGGTTCAGCTACACCACATACAGGTGTTCAGTAAATAGGTGGCCCTTATCAAAAGTGATTAATAATCAAAAATATTAATGATCTTCATTATGAAATGATTATAAATTAAGACCTACGCATAGTAAGAAGAGGAAAATTACATGAGCAAAGGACAAACAAACCTCATTAGAAGAGGAACTATTCAAGGGAAAGGTAGAACACCTCTGGAAAATAGTTCTCTAAAGTCTGAAAAAAACTAAGGCAATATGATTACTCTAAAAAAGCCTAAAGAACTGACAGGATGATGGAAAGTGAAGAAAGTAAGCTGCTAGTGTTTGGGGAGCAATGAAAGTCTAAGATAGGTTATAAGCAACAAACAAATTAGAATAAATAAGATTGAATACAGTTGGGCATATGGTAATCAGGAAGCCACAGAAGCTGTGATAGAGGTAGACAGCGGAGAGCCAACAGTGAGGAGTAATATAATTTGTATTACTAAGTTAAACAGATGAATGTAAAAAATATTCAGAAGTATAATAAAAAGAATTTTTTTGTAAAACGGCTCAAATATGGAGGTATTTGAAAGGCATACTCTGACTCAGAAAAAAAAAATGGATACAAAAACAGGAACACTGAGCTACATCTTAGTGAAATTGCCAAACTGCTTATGTAAAGAAAGAATCAGGAGAATTTCCAAGCAGGAAAAATAGAAAACTCAGTTTGTCTTCAGCCTTCTTCACAACATTTGGGGCCAAGAGGGAGAGCAGTAGAATAGCTATAGAGTTCTTTTTTTTTTTTTTTTTTCCAACACTTATTCATTTTTGAGAGACAGAGTGTGAGTGGGGGAGGGGAAAAGAGAGAGAGAGAGACAGACACAGAATCTGAAGCAGGCTCCAGGCTCTGAGCTGTCAGCACAGAGCCCAACGCAGGGTTCGAACTCAGACTGTGAGATCATGGCCTGAGCTGAAGTTGGACGCTTAACCAACTGAGCCACCCAGGTGTCCCATAGAATAGCTACAGAGTTCTGAAGGAAATCCAGGGGTCCAAGATTTTTATGCCCACCCAAGTTGGCCTGTGAACATACAAGTAATTAACATGATAAAGCCTTTAAAACTACAAGTAGCATAGCCCCCATTTATTTTGTTTTTCTATTAAATTCAAGTAAAATTAAATGTAAGATTTTAATTCTAGAATAGCATAAATACCATGATCCCTCTTTAATCAAAAGTACTACTATTTAGAACTCTGTAAATGCATAAAAAGATGTAAGGAGGGGCAACTGGCTCAATCATTTAAGTGTCCAACTTCAGCTCAGGTCATGATCTCATGGTTCATGGTGTGAGCCCCATGTCAGGCTCTGTGCTGACAGCTCGGAGCCTGGAGCCGGCTTCGGATTCTGTGTCTCCCTCTCTTTCTGCCCCTCTCCTGCTCGCGATCTGACTCTGTCTCTCAAAAACGAATAAACATTAAAAAAAAATTTTTTTTAAGATGTAAGCAATCATGATTACCAAATGTTAATAATAGTCATATCTAGATGGAGGATTTGGGATGACTTAAATTTTTATTCTTTTTTTCCGCATTTGAATATTTACATATCTGTATGTATCATTTTTGTAACAGTAAAGTCATTTATCATCCTTTCAGAAGGAAGAAAAATCTATACCACTGACTGAAGAATTCTAAAATGTAGGTAGATAGCAAGCATTGAGGACTTCTCAGTGCAACAGGATTCTGCTGAACTGAGAAGTGATTGGAGGATGGTCAGGGGTAGAGTGTGGCATGCTGGGAAATAACAGCACTTGACCAAATCTGGCCTTGATTCATGTGACAAACATTTACTGAACACCTACAACGTACCAACAACTCCACTAACCACTAGAGCAACAAAATCAAATAAGACATAATCCTTGCTCTCAAGGAACCTAGAATCATGTTATGGATTCTATAGATGGTGTCTCAACCTACTGTTGACATTGGACCAGACGATTCTTTGTTGTGGCAGCTATTTTGTGCACTGTAGGATGTTTAGTATTATCCCTGGCCACTAGGTGCCCGTAGGACCCCTAACTTGTGACAGTGAAGACCGTCTCCAGACATTGCCAAATGTTCCCAGAGAAGGGGGTTTGCTAAATCCCCATGTTGCGGTTTGAAACCACTATTGTAGAGAGGGACAGACCTGCAGGGGTGATAAGCTGTAACTGGTGCTCTGCCAGCAGTCTGTAACGGATTGGATTGGGGTAGGGGTCCGGAGTAGGATCAGGGCCAGAAAGCCACAGTGCTGGGGGCAGGGAGGCAGGAATGGGAGACTGGCTCTTTCTGAGCCCAGATCTACTGAGAATTAGAACAGATTCTTGTGCCATGGATAATAAGAAGCAACTGTAGCCTCAGACTAAAACATGGCCTTCAGTCCTATTCCATCTAGAGCGCTGTTACGCTTTGCCCTTTTCATTTCTCTTGGCACTTCTGTAGAGGCAGCTTGAAGTGCCCCCAGGCAGTCATTCATCATTGTGAATGAGTGTTTGCCACTAATGTTCAGTATTAATGTGATATTTCGCCATTAAAAATGCCCTGATTTTTTTCCCTGGGGATTGTGTCTCAAATCAGTCCATATCTATCAGAGAAAGTGGGCTCGGCTAAACTACCAAAGCCAGGCTAGGTGGGACCAACAAGACTGAGTATCCTGTTCTGGGTCTTCTTACTCCCAGGATGTCTTTGGGGATATTTTCTTTCTTGCTGTGTTCATTCACTTTTCCTTTCACAGGTAAGTTCGGCTGTCTGGATGTGTTACTACATAACGGCAAGCCCATGGGCCAACATTAAGACATTTTGGGATTTAATCTTCCCCATTTAAAACATTAAAAATTTTAAAGCAAAATTGTGGAATTACCTCCCCTATTTCCTTGTTTTCTTTTTTTAAAAAAATTTTTTAATATAAAATTTATTGTCCAGTTGGTTTCCATGTAACACCCAGTGCTCATCACCCATCCTCCCCTCCCTCCCATCCCCCATCAACCCTCAGTTTATTCTCAGTTTTCAAGAGTCTCTTAGCGTTTGGCTCTCTCCCTCTCTAACTTTTTTTTTTCCTTCCCCTCCCCCATGGTCTTCTGTTAAGTTTCTCAGGATCCACATAAGAGTGAAAACATATGGTGTCTTTCTCTGTATGACTTATTTCACTTAGCATCACACTCGCCAGTTCCATCCACGTTGCTACAAAGGGCCATATTTCGTTCTTTCTCATTGCCCTGTAGTACTCCATTGTGTATATAAACCACAACTTCTTTATCCATTCATCAGGTGATGGGCATTTAGGCTCTTTCCATAATTTGGCTATTGTTGAGAGTGCTGCTATAAACATTGGGGTTACAAGTGCCCCTATGCATCAGTACTCCTGTATCCCTTGGGTAAATTCCTAGCAGTGCTATTGCTGGGTCATAGGGTAGGTCTATTTTTAATTTTCTGAGGAACCTCCACACTGCTTTCCAGAGCGGCTGCACCAATTTGCATTCCCACCAACAGTGCAAGAGGGTTCCCGTTTCTCCACATCCTCTCCATCATCTACAGTCTCCTGATTTGTTCATTTTGGCCACTCTGACTGGTGTGAGGTGGTATCTGAGTGTGGTTTTGATTTGTATTTCCCTGATGAGGAGTGACATTGAGCATCTTTTCATGTGCCTGTTGGCCATCCGGATGTCTTCTTTAGAGAAGTGTCTATTCATGTTTTCTGCCCATTTCTTCACTGGATTATTTGTGTTTGTTTATTTTTGAGAGAGACAGAGAGTACAAGTGGGAGAGGGGCAGAGAAAGAGGGAGGGAGGGAGGGAGGGATACACAGAACTGGAAGCAGGATCCAGGCTCTGAGCTATCAGCACAGAGCCCGACGTGGGGCTCAAACTGACGAACCGTGAGATCATGACCTGAGCTGAAGTCGGATGCTCACCCATCTGAGCCACCCAGGTGCCCCCCCCCTTTTTTTTTCAGTCTCTCACACCTACCCAACGCATCTCAAACCCATGACTTCCATTTAAAGTCTAAATCCCAGGGGTGCCTGGGTGGCCCAGTCAGTTAGGCGTCCGACTTCACCCCAGGTCATAATCTCGCGGTTGGTTGGTTCGAGCCCCACGTAGGGCTCTGTGCTGACAGCTCAGAGCCTGGAGCCTGCTTTGGATTCCATGTCTCCCTCTCTCTCTGCCCCTCGCCTACTCGCATTCTATCTCTCTCTGTCTCTCAAGAATAAAATGTTAAAAATTTTTTAAATAAAGTTTAAATCCCAAATAGCCACTAATGAAAGTGCTAGATGATTACTTCTAGAGATGTTTCCATGATGTGCATGAATGGTAGATTAAAATCTTTATCCTCTGTCAGGCTTCTAAACTCCTGCCTAGGACCAGAAGTCATTTTTGCTTACTATTACTCACCCCAGTGCCTCTAAGGAGCAGGAGCTCAATGTTGAGATGACTAATTTTAATCAAGCTCTTTCAAAGTTGAACCTTAAAGACACAGACACCAAATGTTTATTGATGTTATTTCAAACACTGTGACCATGGACCAGAGAAAAATTTTTGGATGTAAAGTACTGTTTCATATCCCTTAAATCATATAGGATGCTCTTTATTTTGACTGAATGTAGGTTCAAGTTGTGCCTGCCACACCCAGATCTATCCACTTATAGCCCAAATCTTGCCATGTACATTTCCTGCTTTAAGAGAGCCAGTAGTTTCTGCTAAATGGAGTATGAACCCTTCAGTTAAGTAACCCTACTACTCCCCTCTCTTCTGACACCTTTGTCCTAGAAATGCCACCATTAAATACACTTCCTATTTTCCTGCCTCTACTTCATTACTTAGAAAGTAATACCCTTTACTAGAAAGAGTTGTTTCATTTTCTTCTGTGAAACTCCTATACCTTCTGTGAAACTCAGATCAAAAATATCTTCTAGGGCACGTGGCTGGCTTAGTCAGTAGAGCATGTGACTCTTTAATATTAGGGTCATGAATTTAAGCCTCACATTAGTATAGAGATTACTTACATAAACTTAAAATCTTCTTCAGGGCGCCTGGGTGACTCATTTGGCTAAGCATCCAACTTTGGCTCAGGTCATGATCTCGCAGTCTGAGTTAGAGCCCCGGGTTGAACTCTGTGCTGACAGCTCAGAGCCTGGAGCCTGCTTTGGATTCTGTGTCTCCCTTTCTCTCTGCCCCTCCCCCACTCGTACACTGTCTCTCTCTCTCTCTCCAAAATAAACATTAAGAAATTTTTAATTACAAAAAAATCTTGTAGGAATATTTTCCTAATCTGATAAACTGGATATAATTGCTTTCTTCGAAACCCATATTTCCATCTTCTCCTTTCTTATGGCATTTGCCATACTATACATTGTAAATATTGTAATATTTATGTCTTCACCCCCCCCCCCAAATCCAAAGTATGAGCATCCTCTGAGGTCACAAACTGTGTGTGTGTGTGTGTGTGTGTAATCTTTATGGTTCCCATTCAATATGCTTTGTGGGTAGTAGATGATTGGTAGATATTTTTATGAATGAGACTGAAGTGCATTAAACCAGATCAGATAAACTCTTGTACTAAAGGAGTGGAGAGAACTTCTTTTCCTCCTGATGGAGAGGATTTAGACTCTCCTCTCAACATGACTCATTAGAGTTTTAAAGAAATGGGTCTCCATTTCTCCAGATATACACAGTCTGTTTCCTAGATAACAATAGAAGTTAACTGAAGTGTGATTGGAAGAATTTAAAGTCTGGCCTCACACTGAATTTTGATCTGAATCTCTCAAGTTTCCATCAAGAAAATGTTGTCTGATATTTACTGAATTTTGCAAATCTTGGTGTCAATTTTGCTGTAACTTTGAGAGATCATAAGTTAGACAATAAAATGTCTCTGTGTGATTTACAGATCTATAATATGTTGATCTGAAATATACCCAGACCCTAATCTTATATATGAGAGTATTAGGAAAATTTCACTTGATTGTGTAGCACTATTATTTTAATTTCATTAGCATACTGAATTGAGAATTTTTGAATGCTTGGGATGATTCTTTAATTTTTAACAGGTAAGCATATTGTTTGGCTTTTTTGGGTAAAGGGGTATAAAATTAGTCTGGCTATCTTTAGATTCTGAAACTATAAAGTTCATGGAGTCAATTCTCCCAGCTTTTTCTCTGGCTTCCTGCCTTTTGGCTACTACACTCTTGATTTTTGGGTTGTTAGTACTTTGGAAAAGTGAAAAGAAATTAAATTTGAATCAATCAATTTTGGAGCTTGTGACCAGTTCTAGTAGTAGTTTAGGGGAGGGCAGATTATTGACTACAATCTGTTCTAAGTATGTACAGATTTCAGTTGTCTATTATTTTTTATTACCTATTGCCCTAGGATAAGAATTCAAAGTTGGCAGGATGCCTGGGTGGCTCAGTCTGTTGAGTGTCTGACTCTTGATTTCGGCTCAGGTCATGATCCCAGGGTCATGGGATCGAGTCCTGTGTCGGGCTCCACACTGAGCATGGAGCCTGCTTAATACTGTCTCTCTCTCTGCCCGTTTCCCCCACTGCTCCCATGTGCATGCTCTCACTCTCTCTCTCAAAAAAAAAAAAAAATTAAAAATGAAATTCAGAGTTGGCAACATTTTACTGTCATGGTGCAGTGGATAATTAAATGTTTTAAGCAATATGTGAGAACTTAAAAAAAAATGCCTTAGCGTGTTCATTACTAATTTAAATTAAATATAGAAAGCATTTTTTTTTTTTTCAGAGTTAATGGTATCTACCTTTTGTCCTACTTTAGGGAGCTCATGGCCGAAGGGGACATACAGGCCCACAGGTACAGTGATTTTTTTTTTTCTTAACTCCAAATGATAAGGGTTCTGTGTCCAGTCAAGGAGTAATAAAGGCTCTGGGAAATCTCTTTCAAGACTAAAGTTCTTTCACTTTTTGATGATACCGGTTTTGGAATAAAATACTAGAAAACTTTTAGGCTACAATTTCAAAAACTCAAATCTTAAGATGAAAATTTGACCATTCTAATCAAAGATTGTAAAAATCAATGATAAGACACTAGTTGGGCCAATTACTGTTAAATTTAACTTTGTTCAGGTATCAAGTACAAACTAGTAACTCAGTTGAGTAATCTTTCCTTTAGATTTTTGTTCGGTTGACTCTGGAATCTTACAATTTATATAAACCCTTTTTAAAATGAGAGTACTGTGAAACTCTAATACAAATTGGACATTCTGAGTGTTTTGTTCAAAACACTTGACCATACCAAATATCATATCCTATCTTCTTTATACGTGTTAGTGATGTATTATACATGTCATCTATAAGATTTATGAAAAATAAATTATGACTTGGAATTTATAAAATTCAAGAAAAACACATTCTCAGGTTGAAAATACAATGAGGATAAACAATAAATCCACTCTCGGTCACATCATGGTAAAACTCTGGAATGCTAAAGAAAACATCTTAAACACTACCAGAGAGAAAAGGCATTTTATCCAAGGGTAACAAATTATATTGCAGCAGACTTGTATTCAGCAATAAAATATTCAAGAAAGCAAAGTAATATTTTACAGGTGCAGAAGAAAAATAGCTGTTAATCTAGAATTCCATACCTAGCTAAACTATGAATAAATATATAGACGTTTTCAGATGAAGACTAAGAGAGTTTACCATCCACAAACATCACTCCATTCCACACACACATTTCAAGGTTAGACTTCAACAAAAAGGAGAGCAAAACCAGAATAATGGCATGAAAAGAATGAAATGAAGCTGGGGAAAGTGTTGAGAAATTTCCTCTTTCTGAGATCTAGGAAAAAGCATTAATTAGCAGGGGACCTCTAACCACATGTCATTGTGTAACAATTGAGGCATAAATTTAGGCTATTTCAATAGTTGACTAAATTAAGCCTTTTAATCCTTTTTTTTTTTTTTTTTTTTGGAACTCTTATCTTTGGCAGAGTTCAAGAGCAATGTGAAGATAATGCTTAACTTTGATTCATAGATATTTAATCTATTTGAATATAAATATAATGTTGTAAGATTTCCAGAGACTTATTAAGAAAATGTGAAGTAAATTGTGAGTTTTTTCAGGCCAAACGCCCAAGTTAGATATATTGGAAATGTTACAGAAAAAAAAGGAGTATGTAAGTGTGCATATGTATAAAGACTGAAAGCAAATGTACCAACATAGTAGCCTTGGTTATCTCTGCTTTATAAGATTATAGAAAAATTTTATTTCTTTATTTGTATTCTCCCTTATTTTTCATATTTTTTCCAAAGATCCTGCACTGTATTGTGATTGAAAATATACAATGTTGTACATGAAGAAAGAAGACAAAATTCTCAGGAAACAGTGTTAACAGGTTGATTTCTCTCTCACCACAGGGGAAAACAGGCATCCCAGGCCTAGATGGACTTGAAGGCTCATGGGGACTTAAGGGCCCTCAGGTACATATCAGTACTAAACAGAATGTGACAACATGAAGAATCTGGAGATTTGATGGAATTCATCAAACCTCTTTGCAGAATTACAGATGCTTAAAGTGTTTTCAAAGTAATAAAGTAAGGAAGTGACACAGTCTTGACTTGACCAGCATTTAGTCTCCTTTATTTTGTGCCTCAAGAGGTGAAAGGAGAATGAACATGCTGGATAGGGTCCCTGTGCAATAACTCCAAGCTAGCTGGGATGTTCTAGGGAGACCTTAAGCCAAAGAAAATGTTGAGCCTCAAACTGGGAATTTTGGTCCATGTAGCACAGTAAGAGCTCAGTGTTACATATTTGGACGCCTGTGTTGTAGAAAAGTTGGCTCTACTCTAGGAAAGAATTGTTCCAAATACAGCTGAAGTCTTCAGGGTGTTCTATAGCATGGCACTCAGCCTGTCTTTCTTGTTCACTTCCCCCAGAGAGCTGCCTCCAGCACTTTTTCTTTTCTGAGGAAGAGCCCATGGTTGGCTCTTACACTGATCACATGAGGGAAAAGGAAGCATGTGCCAAAATGTAGCCTGAAATAATACTGAAAAGGGAAAGGAAGTCCTAGAAAATGCTGAGATGAAAGAAAAGAGGTCAGAGTATAGAAAGTTAGAACGTATTTTTTCTCAAACTTGGCTTTGAAATCTTGAGAAATAATTTTGCTGTTTGGCAAATGCAGAGCAAGCAATGGTTCTATAATTTTTCAAGGTTTTAATCCACATAGTTTTAAAAAATTAACAATTGTATGTTGGCACCATGGTGCATGAAAGTTGGGCAAAATGTCCTTAGACATCAGATGAAAAATTTTGTCCACATTTTTACCAAGACTTGAGAGCGGTAAACAATCTGCCCCCTTGGACCTCTATCTCTTTTGAGCTTGATTGCTTTTTTCTGTTTTTCTTGCCAACTGAGGAAAGTTCACTTGTCTTATCTTGAAGTGAGAAATATTTGCCACTGGGGTTGTGGGGAAGCATTTCAATAGATTGGCTGGCTTTATTTCATGCTAAACAAGTAATAAAACAACATCCCTTCTTCTACTCTTTCTTCATAACAAAATTTAAAAGGAGATGGAAAAGCCAAACACAGCATGAAGGTTTATCTGCCTAATGTATGGAAGCCATGATTAACAGGCAATATAATATTTTACAAGTAGAAAGATCCAAATTTCACCTTACCACATGCTGTATCTTACGACCAGTCTTCAGTGTGATTATTGAATTGAAATTTATTTTAATGTTTCATTGTCAGATTACATAATTAAGGATTATTTTCTTTATCACATAAGAAATATATGCATTTGGAGTCTAAAGACGCTTAGGATAATCAGAAAGCAATACTGAAATATTCAACCGTTGAGTATTTATTCAGTTGACTGTAAATGCCCAACTGCCGAAATTGCAGATTGGACCCTTGTATACATGGACAGAGGGGACACTTACAGATCAAGACAGAGCCAAGGGCATGGGTAGAGTTCTCTTTCCAGTTTCTGTCCACATGACTGACTTATCATGTCCATATTTAATACTCAAGTTATTATTCAAGTGTTCTCTTTTAGAAAACAAATAATGCTTTAATTCTCTATATGTAGGGTCCCAGAGGAGAGACTGGTATGAAAGGAGAAAAAGGAGGTCTGGGAATTAAAGGTCCTCAGGTATGTAATGAGAGAAAGGGACTACACCTGGCTTTGATCTTGGCTTTAATGTGGCTGTCCTTGCAGTGTCTTTTCTTCAGAAGGAGCTATTCATTGCCTGTGAACCAGCAAAGGTTTGACTTCCGCGTTCAGTGTGGTGGCCACATCGCATTGCGTTCCCTACCTTGCCGGATGGGCTGTCATTCTGTCAGACCCAGAGGTGGAGATGGCTTCTAGCCCTCTTTGCCTCAGCAGCTCAGCGGTTACTTTGAGGTTAAGAATTCCTCCTCAGTAGAAATGGGGTCATGCCACTCCTCTGATCTCAATCGTTAGGGGCTTCCCATTGCATCCAGGATACAACCTACTTCAGTGATCCTCAACCTAGACTCACGTCCTAATCTCCTGGGAAGATTATAAAACACTCCACCACCTGGAACCCTCTTCACATCATTTAAATCAGAATCTCTGGAGGTAAGGACAGGGTACCGGTAACTTTGAATTCTCCCCAGGTGATTCTAACAGACACACCCTGTGATGGGACTGACTTTCCCACATCACTTCTCCAACTTCAAAGTGCCTAAGAATCACCTGGACAACTTTTTAAACTGCAGATACAGATCGGAAGGTCTGGGGTGGGGCCCGAGATTCTACACTTCCAATGAACTCCCAGGTGATACCAATGCTGCTGGTTCCCAGACCACACTTTGAGTAGAAAGGCCCTACCTGATCTGGCCATTGCCTAACTGCTATTATAGTATATATGTGTTTAGCTTGTTGTCTCCTCTTGTAGACTTTAATCTCTCTGAGGGCCAGAAATTTGTCTTGCGTATATCCCAGAGCCTAAAACAACAGGGCTGCCACACAGTAGAGCTCAACATGTATTTATATAATGAATCAATTAGTAAATGAATGAATGAGACACAGTTGGGACTTGCACTTGGATAATGGGATAAAGGGAATGCGTTACTTTGTGTCCATTAGGCAATGGTCCAACACGTAAGTGGATGTGTTCATCATCAAAATAGTTAAGCTATTTGCATAAACCTATATCTCATGACACAGTATTTTAAAGCATATGAATAACTACTCGTGAGGATATTTGTTCCCAATTTTGATGAATGTGCTCCTTCAAACAGCATGAAAACTTTAAAATTTCATTGTAGGACTAAATTGATGAAAAGTATTTTGCATTCACATCCTTGAATCGTTAAAAACGCTGCCACCACCAATTGGGATTTAAAAAAAAAAAAGCAAATGCCAAGGGAAACGTATATCGGGTGATTATCTCACCTGTTTATATAAAATATTAAAATGTAGATGTGTTAAATCCAAAGAGCTTGGTAATTCCCTTCTCTACAATCCAAAATTGTATCCAAGTGGCTGTTACTCAAATAAGCTATTCCATTTGCCCTATAGTGTACTTCTCTGAGTGAGTCCCCTTTAATCTTGCTTTGGCAAGATTGATCATAGTTATAAATCATTCAACCTCTTGGCATTGCCATCATTAGTCAAAAGGCACCACTTCTCTCTACCTCTTCCATTTATCTGGCTAGAAATCATGGCTTGCTTTCTTTGCTTGCTTTTCTTGAAATACCCTTGTCAACACAGTGAAAGTGCTATTTCAAAGATGTGTAGAATTTTCTATATTCAGGACATGATGGATGAGACTTCAAAATTGTTGTTTCCAAAGGAAAACCACGGGAGACCAAACCAATCATATATACAAGAGAGTGTTATTCTTTATGGGCTCTATAAATCCACTGACACGGGCTTCATACAGCACACACGAACGAGCCATTTAGGTGGAATAACGGGAGTGTTTTTTAATTGCAGGCCTTAAGGCTTTTCTTAGGACATACATTTGGAAAAAAGGATGTGAGTTGTGTTGACAGTGTTCTGAAGACTTATTAATTCATGCAGTGTTGGGGAATTCTGCATAAATCAAAATGTGCTAATCCAACCAAGTATATGGCTATGATATGAAAGAAGTACAGTCTCTGGCATAAGAAAAAAGACATAACCTTGAAAAGAATGGCATTTTCTTTCATACCTTCCTTCTCGTCTGGTTTACCCTGGGGTACCACACTAACATAACCAATGCCTAGAGGAAGAAAGGAAAATCAGACACCAATCCTAATTCTAGTTAGTGTTGGAATTATTCTGTTTGTTTGTTTGTTTTTAGCCAAATCACTAATGTCAGGCAATACCCAGAAAAATTGGAATTATTCCATGTCAATTTGGGATATAAAGTAGAATTTCTGTTGTCATCTTTACCAAGCGTAGCATAGTGGTCAGGGGCACAGTGTCTGGAGCCAGGGTGCCTAAGTTTGATTGCCAGATTTGTACTTTCCTATCTATCTTTGTGGCTTTGGGTAATTTGTTTAACCTCTCTATGCCTCAATTCTCTCTGCTGCAGAATAAGGATAGTAATAGTATCTACTGCATCAGGTGGAAATTAAATGGTTTAATATACGTAGGTTCTCAGAACAGTGCCTGCGGTGTAGTAAGCACTATGTAAATGTTTAATACTACTGCATTGCATCAGTATTATCTAATTTAGCAGGGACATTTTATGCTCAAAGTATGCGAGGAGTCTCCAGTGTAAGAAAGGCCGTGGTAATACTAACACTAATAATCTGTACTGCAGTGATTGCATTTCATCATTCCGCATAATCTAGGTTCAATGATCCATCAACTACTCCTTTTCCTCAAATATTTACTGAGGGCTTCCTGTGTGCGCGTTCTGTAGTAAGATAAAAGTGCACGCTCCCAATCTCATAAAGGAGACCGATACAAACGAATAGTTGAGATGTGATGTACTAAATGCTAATGTAGAATTACACCTCAGGTAGAATGGTGGGACAAAGGATGGCTTTAGAGCAGAAGAGTGGTTTCGCTTTTGCAGGATAAGGAGGTGTTTTCCAGTGACCAAGGGAGAGGCAGGCATCTGGGAAAAGGAGCCAGAAAATCTAAAAAGAGATATCAAAGTGAGTTTGGGGAACGATAAATGATCCAGTATGGATGGAGTGTAGGAGGCTTGAAGGATTAGAAGTTGAGTTAGAGGCTATATCCTAGATTAGCACTGTCAAGATCAACACCTCAGGTGTCTCGGGTTTGTTCTTGCATTAGCCCACCAGCACGGGCTGGCCTCTTGTTTTTTGATTTTCTCAGAATTAGCTCATATCTGACTCTTAAAGATGCTGAGCATTTAGTCTCCTTGAGTAGTTTTTGCTCACCCTGATATTTACCGGTTGTCCTTGTAGGCAAGGTTTTGCCCCCAAGAAAATAATAAGTGACAGGATTCCTTTTAAGCATGAGAAGAGCCTGCATCTCTTGTCCCTGCCCAGCCACATCCCATCCAAAGTCGAGGTGTCCTTGGCACTGTAGCAGCCATTAATCCCCAAATCCTAGTGCTATCCTTTCTGATCAGATACTATCTAAGGACAATTTTTAAAACATTTAAACTCTAAACATCTCCTTTATATCATCACTTAACACCTGTATTAAGCAGTTGCGATTGCAGAAGACTCTGTCACAGAGTCTGAACACAAGCAAAAGACCCCCAGCCCAAGTCCCCATATTGCAGGGTAGATCTGGCCCCAGCCTCCTGCATCAAGTTTGGAGATTCACATTTTTAAAACTCCAATCTCAGCTGATGCATGAATAGTAGAGTTGGGGAATCCTGTCCCCAAACAGTCTTCAAAACAGCAGGCAGAGTAGCTAGGAGTTCAGAGTCAAAATCAAGTCCAGTTCCCATCTCACCCTCTTATTAACAGTGATCTGGGGTTAAATATATTGAGAATTTATTTTTTATCGGTAAACAAGTGTATCAATAATATGTATCTCACTGTGTTGTTGTAAGGATTGAGAAAGTCTGGATAGTGTAAACATATACCTCTTAGCACAGTGCTTTGCACAAAATACTCGATAAAAGGTTGCCATTGCCACAAAGCCGATGGAGATTTGATCTCTAGCTGGTGTCCTTTTCCTTTAAATGCCCTAAGCTTCTTTTTATATTCCATAGCTGCTCTTGGCCTCAAATCAAGGTAACTTTTTGGCTCTTTGATATCCTGGGGTTGCAGGGAATTTTTCACCTTTCCTTTAAAAACATGGTGCCCTATACAACCAGCAGTATTTGAATAGGTAACCTATCTGGATAACCATTCAATGAAGCTTGAGGCCTATTCAAGCAATCACAAATGCCAGTCTGGTATTTTGTGTGGTCCTGCATAGGAAACAGGATCAGGTTCTCTGATGTTCTGATGACCAGGCTCTGTCTGCATCCATCCATCCATCCCTCTGTCCCTCCATTTGCCCATCCATCCCATTTTGGAGGGCTTTCAAACAAGGTAATCTCTCACTGTGCTCGTGTGTGCTCAAAGTGACTACACATGAAGTAATCTCCCTGAAATTATTTCATCTCTTAGAGCTCATTATGTCTGAAGGAAGCACAGAAAGTGAACTCCTAGGCCAGACTTCCAATTTATGCCTTTGGTCAAGGATAATTGAAATCTTTTCACTTCCTCGTCCTGTGAAGTACACAAACATTTCATACGGAAAATGAAGTTAAACACATTATTTCATCCCTCTTGGGGGATTTTCCTGGAGAGGTGAATGGATAGATGAATGAATGGGTGGATTGAGAGGTTCTAAGTACTCTACTAAGTACCTAGGTACTGTACTAAGTACCTAGAGACAAAATTCCAGAGATATGAAGTCAATAGGGTATACTCCTTCAAGGAATGTACAGGCTAGTATCTAGTGGATGAGAGAAAGAAATGAATGAAGAACTACATACAGAGTAAAGGAATCTGTGAGACCCAGTGTAGCCAGGGGGTTCAGGTATTCTTGAAACAGTGATGCTAAAAATAAGATTTTCAGAACAGGGAGATTGTACCTCTCTCCAGATGGAAAAATGGACCAGCTAAGGGAAGAACTTGCACAAGTGCGGAGATATAAAACAAGAAGTATTTGGTGACTTCAGATGGTTTAAGCATAAACATACAGTGATTGAAGTAGTCACAGATGACAATGGAGACATGCAGTCCCAACATTTTGGGGGATTTTGTGTATTAATAAGTAAAGACCATAAACTTTATTCTGAGAGCTATTCAGAATTTCAGAAAAAGTGGCAGCATTAGCCTGACATTTTAAATCCAAAGGAAAAGTCATGAAGAATGGATTAGAGAGAGGCCAGGCTGCAGTCAGGGAATCCAGGAATTTAGACAGAATGCAGGAAGGCCTGAAGGTAGATGATAGCAATAGGAACAGAAGAGAGATGTATACAGAAAGGCATAGAATCTGTAGGACTTATACTTGATAGGTTTTGAGAGATAAGCTAAGGGAGGGGTCTATGATGATTCCTAGTTTCCACTTTGGGCTTCCTTAATAAAGAGAATGAACCCAAGTATGACTTGCAGTAAATCTAATTATCTTTGGTAATCAGTTCCAATAGACATTTTAACTTATGGGTTTGGCGTTTAGTTGAGTGGTCTGAACTGGAGATTCAAATATTTAGGGGTTATTTTGTAAAGTGATATGTGAATCTATGGGGGAATCACTCAGGAAGAGAGGATTAAATGAGAAAATAAGATCAGAGGAGCCTCAGGGCACATGGAGATTGAAGAGGCCAATGGAGTCTTTGAAGTTTGCTGAGAAGAGGCCAGAGAGGGACCAGGAAGGCCATGGTAACCAGTGTTACAGAACTTAATGGAAAAGTTTCAAAGAATACATGATCAAAATCAACTAAGGTAAGAACAGAAAAGAACAGAAAACATCCCGTGGATGTCACGGGAGCTAGCTCCATGAAGTGGTAGGACTGAGAAGGGAAAGGATTGACAGCTATGGAAAGTGAAATTGAGATTCTTCTTTTAGGATAAATAAGGGAGAGGGAGGAGAAAAAAACAAAGATTGTGGAAAGATTATTATCATCTTCCCTAGTAACCAATATACTATTTAACAGTCTTTCCTATTAGGAAATTTTTTATGTCCAACTTAGTACATCCTTAATTTTTTCAAGATAAAAAAGGTTAATGTCATAATTTTTTGTTTCTGAACAAAATTTGCTAAGTAGCATGCTTACTACACAGATATGGTTTATTTTTAAATTACAGTAACCATGGAAAAAAAAGAAATTTGAAAATGATTTCCATTCATTGGTGTTGGAATTATTACAAGTACCTATGTAAACATTTTAACTAAAAGAGATTTGTGTTGCCATATGTTTGGATATCCCAAAGGAAAAATTTGATCCCAAGTGTTAGTAACATGGGAAGGCAGTTGGGCTGTGTCTGAATTGGGATTTTTAAATGGTTAGTTCTAAAGCTATTCCAATAAAACATGCTTTCTAGAATGCTACAGAAACTTCTATTATATCAAACAGATTTTCCATATTGACATGTGGTATATTTATCCACCTGTTTAACTTTTGTTACGTTCTTCAATAAGATCTTAAAGATTTCTTATTATATGGGTCTTTATCTTTCTTGTTAAATTCTAAATATTTTAGTTTTTTTCTTCTAACGGTAAATGGGGATTTATGTACATTTGCTTTTCTAATTTATCAGTAGGGAAGGGAAAACTATTTCAGAACATTTATCCGGTACACCTGAACATATCTTGTTATTAATGCTAATTATTTGGGGGGAAGTTTCTTGAACTTTCTATTTGTACAAATTATATTAGTTGCAAATAAATATATGTTTACCTTTAAAAAAATGCTTTCTAGCAAAACAAAGAACCAGACAGAATACAGTTAAAGACAAATGTCATTTGGAATGCCTTCTTTAAATGTTAGACATTTTAGCAACATCTGCTGTAAAAGCAAAACAGTGAGAATGTAAAATCTCTTTGGAAAAGAAGACTCACAAGGAAGCATGATCAGTTAGGCCACATCTGGCATGAATTACTTTATTAATTTTCTTTTATTTACTAGTTTTTATTTGACAGCTGTGATACTTTTTTCCAGAGCAGAAATCAGTAAAGCCATAATTCTTTTCCCATCTGTGGTTCATTTTCCTCTTAGAAGAGACACAGAGGGTTTAAGGGGAAGTTGCTTTATGTTCTGCTATATTTGCAATCCTTGTTTTGTTTCAGGGGCCTCCAGGACCAGGAGGAGAAGCAGGGAGTCCAGGCCATTTGGGAAGCCAAGGAAATAAAGTAGGTCACATTCTTTAAGCCCACCAAAGTTAAGGTTTTCTCCTCAAAGTAAGTGTGTCTGGTTGTATTAGCCAGAGCCCTTTCAACACAAAGGAGAATATCTTATTGCCCCTACACCCTGGCTTAATTCTTAGAGAGCCAACAACATCTAAGGACGTGGGTGTGGACGACAATGAGGTCAAGGATTCCAGCTCAGCATAATTTCACGAGGGGCTACACCCAATCTTAGCCTGGGGGAACCTCAGGGAAGGAGGACTGTTCTGGGACAGGCCTTCCTTTGACCTTCTCTTTTTCCTTCCCCTCCTCTCTTCTTCTTTATTTGTTTCCTCCCATGCATGTAAACCTTTGCTGAACACCTTTAAAGACAAAGTCACTGTATGGCATTCTGTTGGACTAGAAAGTCAGTTTCAGGAGAGTCGAGCTCTTTGACTGTTTTGCTCACTGATGCATCCCTAGTACTTTGAACGGTTCCTGGCACATAATTGCTTAGAAAATATTTGCTTAATGAAAGAATTTCTGGGTTGTATAATAAAGATGACATGGAGTCAGCCCCCACAGAATTTAGAATATTTTCAAGACAATAATCTATGACATAAAGTAGTCCAGGATACAGGTCTGAGAATGGTGGTTAAAATATAGTGTTTGTAGAAGTATTTCCAGGCTGGGGAAAGAGGCATCATAGAGGATACAGACTTGGAGCAGACCCTAGAAGATAATAAAGACTTTGGCAAGCAGAGAGGAGGCATGGAGGGTTTCAGGGAGAAGAAATCACGTGAAGGAAAGCACAGGGTTGGAAAATCCTGGGAAATGGGTATTTGGGGAAGAAGATGATCCTGTCTGGTAGGCACATAAAAGACAAAGTCTGTGGTCACTTGCTTTGTTAAGTAGCAAGTACAGTGCTATTTATAATTTTTTAGTGGAGTGTATGAACACAGCCAGACTTGGGAGGATTTTGAATAGGACACTCAGTGTAGAAATATTTGGAGCGCTGAGAGATAGGAAGCTAGGAGACTAGTGGGTACGTTCTCATAGTCTCTAAGACAAGCAACAATTGGATGATGTAACAGGGTGAGGACAGGAGGAACTCATCATGATTCTGGAAGACTCTTCTAGTAGGAAACTAAGGTATAAAGAAGAGGGCTACATGATTTGTGGGCTTCCTGCATGCGTGTAGCACCATCCCAGAAGCAGGAAACTCATGAGAAAGGACAGTGTAGGAGTGAAGGGAACCACTTGGTTTGGGAAATAGAGGAAAGAGTTTATGGCTGGTCAGAGTTGTAGGTCTCAGAGGCATTTGGATTCTTAAAAAGACTCTTAGTGATATCTATTTATCACTAAGAAGGATAAGGGGAGACAGTCATTAGAAAGGAGGGGAAAGAAACAGAAATGCACACTGGGTGCTGAGAAGAAGAGTTGAAGAAGGAGAGGTCAATTGTATCAGCTAGTGCAGAATAGATAAGGGGAGTGAAGAAGCCATTGCTTCTGGTAGCTAAGATGCTCCAAAGAATAGTTTGAAATGTAGCATTTGAGAGAAGGGGAAAGAAAGGGAGATAGCCTACAAAGAACTGAACAATGTGTTGGAGAGGAAGAAATGGATTCAGGGCTATAAACTACTCTTTGAAGAAGCAAGACTTGGGGGCAAGGAGAGGGTATTAACCACCAGTATAGGACTGATTGAAGCTGGGTATTTGTTTTCAATGATAGGAGAGACCGTAGTGTGCATCTGAGCAGAGAGAAAGGAGAAGATTGAAGATGTCAGAGTAGGTAATTAATGGGGAAATTTCTTGACGCAGAGGGTGAGAATGATAACATGAGAAGAGAGGCTAGCTTTGTTATGGAGAACTGCTAAGAAGGGCTGAAGTGATGGAGGCCAGCGGTCAAGTTGTAAGGACTATTGACTGGAGGGCGAAATATGAGATATGTGGATGGCAGGGATAATCAACTCCAAAAGGAAAGGATTGCTAGAGCATGCAGTGTAGCAATAGTGCTCTGGAAAGGAAAGTTTGGAACAGAAACAATGCTGCCTTCTTGCCCTTGGGGAAGGCTGCAGGGGAAGTGGTGTCACTGATGAGAACCAATTATCTTACAATGAGGTAGGATGTGTGTTTGTGTGCAGCTTCATGGATGCATAGAGGTTTGCTTGTGAGAAGAAAGCAATCCATTGGATGAAACAAAAGGGACCAGGAGATAGGTCGGCAGGAATGGAGAGTTCCTTGGGCCAGTTATAGGTAAAAGTGTGGAAGGAGATAGATAGGAGCAGGGTAGTTGTGCCCAAAAGATCATTATTAATAACAGGGACTTTTAAAGACGAAGAGGCAAGAATTTGGAAATAAGTACCCTCAAAGCAAACCCAAATCCTTTGGGAAGTCCCAAGATAAATTGAGTCCTCTGGATTCATTGTCAACTGAGATGAGCCCCGAACACTTACTCCTACCTTACTCCTACCTTACTACAATAAGCCCAAGTACCCAGGGACACAAGCAACTTACTGGTTAATTCTGGGCTCAACACCTGACTGTACCAATAGTAAAAGTGACCCCGTTCAAGCCATTTGGCTTCCCTTGTTTCTGTACCTTAAAGCAGATGTTCTCAAATTTCACAGTGTATAAGAATCAGCGGAGGGGCACCTGGTGGCTCAGTCAGTTAAGCGTCCAACTTCAGCTTAGGTCATGATCTCACAGCTTGTGAGTTCCAGCCCTACCTTGGGCTCTGTGCTGACAGCTCTGAGCCTGGAGCCTGCTTCAGATTCTGTTTTCGTCTCTCTCTCTGCCCCTTCTTGGCTCATGCTTGCTCGCTCGCTTGCTCTCTCTCAAAAATAAACATTAAAAAAAATTAAAATAATCAGCAGAGAAGCTTATTTATTTATTTTATTTTTTTTTCAACGTTTTTTATTTATTTTTGGGACAGAGAGAGACAGAGCATGAACGGGGGAGGGGCAGAGAGAGAGGGAGACACAGAATCGGAAACAGGCTCCAGGCTCCGAGCCATCAGCCCAGAGCCTGACGCGGGGCTCGAACTCACGGACCGCAAGATCGTGACCTGGCTGAAGTCGGACGCTTAACCGACTGCGCCACCCAGGCGCCCCGAGAAGCTTATTTAAATAGGCATATTCTTGGGCTCTAATATGAGAGACCATACCAGTGGAGTCCAGGAATTTCCTTTGCATGTGGACCTGAGGTAGTTGTGAGACAGGTGGCCCCAGAGCCAATTTTAAGAACCACTACCCTGAAAGAAAGGTGATCTTCTGCTTCCCAGCCATGGAACCCAACTCTGTATTACTCTGAGTTCAGTGCTAGTGGACATTTGTCCATTTGCACTTCTCACACTTAACTGGTTGCCTTTCTGTCTTTAAAAATGACTTAACCACTCCCACTCCCAAAGTGTGGGCTGGGTACGTTTCCACACTCCTTTCTAAAGAGTACATTATGGGAAAGACAGGGAATGACTGGATAGTGGAGAAACGTGACCAACACTACCTCAGCCAAATGGTCAAGGTTAACATCAATAGTGATAGCCATGTTGATAGAATGTTCTCTTGTTATGTTGTAATGAGAATGGCACTTTACCTCTGTGATCTTTACCCCCTAAACCCATAAAATCCACCGTAATCATGAGAAAGACCCCAGTTGAGGGACATTCTACAGAATACCTCAGCAGTACTCCTCAAAACCGTCAAGGTCCTCAAAAACAAGGAAAATCCGATAAACTGTCACAGTCTAAAGGAACTTAAGAAGACATGATATGGTATCTTGGATAGGATCCTGGAAGAGAAAAAGGATATTAGGTAAAAACTTAAAAAAAAAAAAAAAAAAAAAAAGCTGAATAAAGTATGGGCTTTAGTTAATAAGAATGAATCAGTATTCATTTATGCATTGTGATAAATGGGCCCTACTAATGTAACTAATATAATGCTAACAATAGGGTAAGCTAGATGTGGAGTGTATACAAACTCTGTGTACTACCTTGCCATTTAAGTAAATCTAAAATCTAACATCTTTTTTCTTTTCTTTTCTTTTTTTTTTTTTTTTTTTTTTTAAGAAAAGGAGTTAACCTTCTTTTGTAGAGCTGTGTTAACTTTCCCAAGTAGCTGGACTTCACTCAGCATAATCCTGAGATTGATTTATAACCCACAGTAGATGGTCTACTAGTCAGAAGTCAGAAACAATTGCCATGAATGTCGTGCTAACTTGGTTATCTTGATTAGCACTTAAAACTAGATTAAGAAGTCTGTTGTCTTTGCAGCAGCCAGATGATTTGATGGATCATCTTGGAAAACAGTTTTGTTAATTTTTTAAAACAGTACAGAGCTTCCTCTTTGACTCATGGTAAGACATTTCCAAGGGTGCGGTTCATGGTACTGAGCTGCCAAGATGGCAACTTGCACTAAACAATGTATCAGTCTTGCTGGGACTTCATTCGTCAATGCAGGAGACCTCACTAGCCAACAACAGCCAATTCCTTGCATTGCTTATACAACTCGCAGTCCTGACCACAAAGCCATTGTCACTGTGTTCGATACAATGACATGGATGCAGTTGTATAACTATTATCTTAGTACCGTCACTGCTCATTTCCTTTATCAGAAAATAATAACAAGCCTGACAAGGACACATTTCACTGTTTTGTTTGACAGGGAGAACCTGGAGATTTGGGAGAAAGAGGACCTATTGGCCTCCCCGGTCCTCGAGGCTTGCCGGTTTGTATTTGATCCCTACTTTTGACGTGGCCCTTGGAATCTTTTAGTTCAATAGATATCACGTGTGGTTCTCTGGGGCATGTATTAAAGATACCACCCCAGTCTAGCTTTTAACTTTCCAGAAACTGAGATATTATCCTTAACTTGGATTAGTTCCTTTCCTAAGGTGGCCACTTGCCCATACCAAACACCCTGGCCAGGATGCTTTTAAAGGCAAATGATAAACTGGACAAAAACGTGTCTTGAGCATCCCCGTAACCCTTCTTCTATCCTTTCTGCCCATCAGAACCTGTTCATCAGAAACCCAGCCCACCCTCCCCCAGAGCTCAGGACTTGTCACAAAGACCTTCTGCAAGGGTCTGACAGTAGCCATTGACCAAGAATTTAGAAGGCCTTATTTTCATCTAGCAAACTGAAAATGGATTAGAGCTAAGGTGTTAAAAATACAGGTGTTAAACAGAAGCACCACTACCTCCTTTTATTGACATGACTGTATGCCTCAAATTTTCTCATTCGGTCCTCATAATAACATCATGAGTGGTTATAACTTTTAGTTCCACTTTATAGATGAAACAAGCGAGACTAAGGGACAGTGCACGGTCTATATCTGTCACTGAGAGTTATCTTTAATGCTACTATCACCAAATGTCAGTGGCCATCTCCAGAGGAAGTATCCTGCTTCCTAATTTCTCCTAATCAAACCAAAAAACCGGGTGTCTTGTCTTCTTGTGGATAAGCCTGCCTCCAGTCTGTAGTCTCGGATGTTTGTAATTAATGCCTTTGTTTACAGGGCGATGATGGCCCTCCAGGTTATGGCAGCATTGGAAGGAAAGGAGCAAAGGTAAGACACATTGACTGGAAGCTGAAAATTTTCATTTATTTTTTGTGCTTTTTTTAGTTTTGTTGGTTTTTTTTGTTTTGTTTTGTTTTGTTACATTTAAGAGGGGAAAAAAAGCAGTGAATAGGGCAGTCTTGGATATTTAGAGATAGATTTTGATAACTTATTTGCTGATATCCCTTGGAGAATGTGGTAGAAGAAAATACAATTTGATGGTTTAAGGCACAGGCAGCAATTGAAACTTGAAATTAATTTTCTGTTCTCTGTAGAGATGTGCGGCCAGGGCCTGACTTTTTACAGCCTGAACAGTGCCTCTAATCTTAGCAGCTCTGTGCTCGAGTTTACTCAGGGAGGCATTCCAAAATTTGTTCTCTTAATCTGTTTAACCATTAGTGAGACATTTCACTGGGCCTTTTTAACGTGCATTGAGCCAAGCAATAACTCAAAAATAAAAACTTTTAACTTTGTATCAGAATTATAATTCATTTTGAATATTTTGAATATTTTGAATATTTAAGGATCTGGAAGTAAGATAAATTTACAAAACCAGTGATTTCTGTATATAAATAATAATCACTTAGAAATCATAATAACAGTATCCACAAAAACATTATGTAGTTAAGAATATCCCTTCTGCAAAATATTTGAGACCTATGACAAATAATTACTGAAATATAAAACTTTACTAAATGGAGACATACCAAAGTCTTGTTGGAAAGTCTAAAACATTATAAAGGATCAATTAATTCCAAGTGAAATCCCACTAGGAATGATGTAAGAGACTGGAAAAATAAACCCCAAAAAGCTAAAATTTCTTTGAAAAAAAAAATCACTAATGAATGAGGCATTTCCAGTGAAATTTTCTTTACAGAATAATTGAAAACAATCTCAATATCTGATAAAAGAGAAATATTAAGTAGCTAATAGCATTAGAATATTCACCCTCTTTAAAATGAATATATATGAAGTTTGTAGTTATGTAAACAATTAGAAAAGAATACTTATCCCAATTATGCTAAAAAATGCATTTTGAAGGGCTTAAAGAAAAAATGACTAGGGGCACCTGAGTGGCTCAGTTTGTTGAGTGCCGACTTCGGCTCAAACTATGATCTCACAGTTTGTGGGTTTGAGCCTCACATCGGGCTCTGTGCTGACAGCTCAGAGACTGGAGCCTGCCTGATTCAGATTCTGTGTTTCTCTCCCTTTCTGCCCCTCCCCTGCTTGTGCTCTGTCTCTCAAAAAAAAATAAACATTAAAAAAATTTTTTTTAATTAAAAAATTAAAAAATAAGAAAATAGGACAAGATATTTTTTTTTAACTTTTTTTAATGTTTATTTTTGAGAGCAAGAGAGAGAGACAGAGCATGAGCAGGGGAGGGGCAGAGAGAGAGAGGGAGACACATGTCTGAAGCCGGCTCCAGGCTCTGAGCTGTCAGCACAGAACCCGACGCAGGGCTTGAACTCATCAACTGTGAGATCATGACCTGAGCTGAAGGTGGATGCTTAACCGACTTAGCCACCCAGGCGCCCTAAAAATAAGAAAACAGGACAAACCATTTCTAACGGTTAGTTCTGGGTAGTGAGATTTGAGTAATTTTTCTTCTTTCCATTCTTTTCTATTTTATATATGTTTGAGGAGATACTACATTTAATAAGCAGAAAATAAACTTCAGTTTAAATCATTGTTTTTTCATCAAGTGGGGATTATCAGACATCCTCAATTATAGTCTATGGACTAAGTAAGGTAAACAGGGAACCAGAAAACAAATGATCACATTTAAACTCTAGGTTTCCCATATTTCTCCATTGAAATATGTTTTAAGAGGACTGTTTCAGAGACACTCGGCCATATTACCAGCTGTCCTGTTATGTATCTCCAGTAGAAGGAGAGCTGCTTTATAATTCCTCAGATGTGTGCATTTATCCACTTAGGTTGTCATGATATTTTGGTACAGTTTAATTTAGAAATTGGAGCTAGTTTCTCAAATAATGTACATTTTCATTTATAGTTGTTTTGGCCCTTCGCTGATTCAGAGATACTAAAACCCAATGAGGCAGCAGGCAAAATCAAAGTCAGGGAAAACCTACATCAGTGATACGTATATTAATTTTCCATACTGTTAATTATAGGGGCAAGAAGGATTTCCTGGAGAAAGTGGACCTAAGGTACTGTGCACTTCATATTAAGTAGAGATCAATCAGAAATACTCCTGAGGCTGTGAAATGTATCCTAGGATGATAGAAGAATAGTTAATGATCAATGAATAAAAAGAAACCTTTATGAGGAAAAGGGGGGAGAGAGAGAAGCAGGCTTTTTTTAAAATTTCATTTCTAGTTTTTAAATTCATAAGTAAAGGAAAAAAATCACATTTTTCTTCTCACATGGACTCCTTCCCTTCTATCATAATGTGTTTTCTTCTTGGCTCAAAGGAAAGTAAAATGTAAAGAAACCCAAAACCTGCCTTCACCTGGCTCGGTTTTTTCAATGTGATTATAAATCACCTTCTGATAATAAGTTAGTAATGATGCCCTCTACCTTAAAGCTTTCACTTTTGCTAGAAACATTTAGTGAGTTCAGTAAATGTCAAGTTCTGTGATTCGATCAGGGAGCAGAATAAAAAGCATGGACAGTTCATGTCTCTGAGCTGACTATGTTGTGGCTGGAAAGAGGGAGAAAGAGTAAAACAATGAGGCAGCCCTGTGCTGTGTAGAGAGCCATAAAACGGGGGAGGGGAGAAAGGAGGAGGGGGAGGACAGACACTTCAGAGAAGACTCTTGAAGATTAAAATGTATATGAAAAATGTCTTCGTGTTGGAATCAGTTTAAAAACACACTGAGATGTGGCTCTTGGATTTTAATTACCATTTTATTTTTCTGAACTTAATCAGGGTGAGACTGGGGACCGTGGTGGTCCAGGAGAAACTGGACCCAAAG
The DNA here is from genome assembly GCF_018350195.1 of Panthera tigris. Lineage (NCBI taxonomy): Eukaryota > Metazoa > Chordata > Mammalia > Carnivora > Felidae > Panthera > Panthera tigris. The sequence goes on along the minus strand of NC_056668.1, from coordinate 130,878,939 downwards.
GAGCCAGAGGCAAAACGGTAAGCATCTTAGATTCCAAGGCCTTACAACTTCAGCTACTTTGGGAAGTCCTTCCCATGCTTTTATACTCATTTGAGTTGTTACTTGTTCCTCAAGACTTGCAAAATGTTCCTCAAGACTTGCAAAGTGTGTGTGTGTGTGTGTGTGTGTGTGTGTGTGTGTGTGTGTGTGTGTGTTGTTAAGGCATACCTGGGGAAGGAAATGGATATATGACTCCTCCTTCAATGCCAGCAAGAAGGCAAAGACGTATATGCTCTTAGTGAACAAGTTCACCCATTCTGGCTGCCAACATACCTACCATTCTTTTTTTTTTTTTTAAGTTTATTTTTGAGAGAGAGAGAGAGAGAGAGAGAGAGACAGTGTGAGTGAGGGAGGGGCAGAAAGAGAGGGAGACACAGAATCTGAAGCAGGCTCCAGGCTCTGAGCTGTCAGCACAGAGCCCGATGTGGGGCTTGGACTCATGAGCCGTGAGAGATCATGACCTGAGCTGAAGTCAGACACTTAACCAACTGAGCCACCCAGGCACCCCTTCATTCTTAACACTGGAAATAAGACTTTGTTATAGGAATCCTTGTAGTCAAAAATTTGCACTGGAAAATATGGTCAGTTTAATCCTGTCTCCCTGGCAGATTTAGTGCAGCCTAAGGCCCGTTGGCGTCTTGTTCTTCACTATTAAGGTTTTGTTAAACTACTTTTGATGAGGTATTTAGCTTAATACGCATTTAGCTTGAGAGAGTATGTCTTAATTTTTATGAAAAAGTGTTTCCATTTATTATGTGACTGAATATGTCCTTATTATTCCATAGGGGGACTTGGGAATTTCCTAATGCCTTGTGTCCAGCATAGCTCATAGGCATTGGCATATTTGGGTTCCAGTGGGTTAAGAATGGATTTTTGCATTGGTTGACTTTTTATATTTCCACTGTGTATAAATGACATGGCTGCTTTGTGAAAGAGACATTCTTCTGATCATTGTCTCTCAATAAATTTCTTTGTTTTTTTTTCTTCAGCACAGCACTGACTGGGTAAACTGATCTTAACACCATATTAATTAACAGGAAAAGAAAAACAAAGTCTGATATAACTGGATACTTGAGGTGGTTTTCCAGTTTTGTCACTGTGGTTAATTTTATCCTGATCTGAGTTTTTATTAAGCACAACAGCTTTATGTACAGAGATTGGGTTTTTTTAGTAAAAAAAAACCCACTGTTTAATTGCCTGCTCTTCTAAGGGATTGTGTGGTGGCTTGTATGCTCTCCTATGTGTTCATTCTCTTTTGCATTACACTTGGCCATTTCTACCTCTATGACTCTCCAGGATTTTAAAATTTTTATTGAAATACAATTGATATACAATACTATATTAGTTTCAGGTGTGCAACATAGAAATTACATAGATTACAAAGTGCTCACCATGATGTATAGTCACCATCTGTCACCATATATTATTACAATATTATTGATCATATTTCCTCTGCTGTACTTTTCATCCCTATGACATACTTATTTTATAACCGGAAGTCTACCTCTTAAGCCCCTCCACCCACCTCCCCTCTGGCAACCACCAATTTGGTTGTCCCTTCTATCCATGAGTCTGTTTCTGCTTCTGTTGTTGTTTCTTTGTTCATTTGTGTTATTTTTTTAGATTCTACGTGTAAGTGAAATCATACGGTATTTATCTTTCTCTGACTTAGTTCACTTAGCATAATAACCTAGAGTCTATCCATGTTGCCACAAATGGCAAGATTTTATTCTTTTTATGATTAACATTCCACTGCAATATATATACCATCTTCTTTATCCATTCATCTATTGATTGACACTTAACATTGCTAAGGATGTTTATCTTTTCAGATTACTGTTTTTATTTTCTTTGAGTAAACATTCAGAAGTGGAATTACTGGGTCATATTGTGTTTCTATTTTTGATATTTTGAGGAACCTCCATACTGTCTGCAACAATTTACATTTCTACCAGCAGTATACCAGGGTTCCCTTTTCTCCGCATCCTTGGCAAACTCTTGTTATTTCTTATCTTTTTGAATCTAGCCTTTCTGGTAGGTATATAGCGATATCTCACTGTGGTTTTGATATTCTTTTCCCTGATGATGAATGCTGTTGAGCAGATTTTCATTAGTCTGTTGGCCATCTGTATGTCATTTTAGAAAAATAGCTGTTCAAGTCCTCTGCCCATTTTTTGATCCGATTTGTTTTTGTGTGTGTGTGTATGTGTGCGTATCACATCTTTATCCATTCGTCTACCGATAGACACTTAGGTTGCTTCCAAATCTTAGCTGCTGTAAATAACGCTACAGTAGTGGCGCCTGGGTGTCTCAGTCGGTTGAGCATCCAACTTCGGCTTGGGTCCTGATCTTGCAGTCTGTGAATTCAAGCCTCACATCGGGCTCACTGCTATCAGTGTGGAGCCTGCTTCAGATCCCCTGTCTCCACCCGCCCCCCCCCCCCCCGCCTTCTCTCTCTACCCCTCCCTCTCTCTCTCTCAAAAAGAAATAAACATTAAAAAAATAATGCTGCAATAAATACAGGAGTGCATATACCTTTTCAAATTAACATTTTCACTTTCTTTGGGTAAGCATCCGTGAATTACTGGGCCATATGATACTTCTATTTTTAATTTTTTGAGGAACCTCTCTACTGTTTCCCACAGTGGCCGCACCAATTTACATTTCCATCAACAGTACACCAGGGTTCCTTTTTCTCCACATCTTCTCCAACCAAAACTTGTCGTTTCTTGTGTTTTTGATTTTAGGCATTCTGACAGGTGTGAGGTGATTATCTCCTAGTGGTTGTGATTTGCATTTCCCTGATGATGACTGATGTTGAGCATCTTTTCACATGTCTGTTGGCCATCTGTATGTTTTCTTTGGGAAAATGCCTATTCGAGTTCTCTGCCGTTTTTTTTTTTTTTTTTTTTTTTTACCAGATTGTGTGTGTGTGTGTGTGTGTGTGTGTGTGTGTGTTGAGTTGTATGCATTCTTTATATATTTTGGATATTAACTCTTAATTGGATATACCTTTTGCAAATATTTTCTTTCGTTCAGTAAGGTTGCCTTTTCATTTTGTTGCTGGTTTCCTTCATTGCACAAAAGCTCTTTAGTTTGATAATAGTCTCATTTATTTTTGCTTTTGTTTCCCTTGCATGAGGAGACAGATCCAGATTAGTGCCTATGTTTTCTTTGAGGAGTTTTATGATTTCAAGTTTTACATTCAGGTCCTTAATCCATTTTGAGTTTATGTTTGTGTATGGTGTAAGAAAGTGGTCCACTTTCATTCTTTTGCTTGTAGCTGTCCAATTTTCCCAGCATCATGTGTTGAAAAGACGATCTTTTCCATACTGTATTCTTGCCTCCTTTGTCATAGATTAATTGACCATATAAGCATAGGTGTATTTCTGGGTTTTCCATTCTTTTGTATTGATCTATGTGTCTGTTTCTGTGCCAGTATCATACCATTTTGATTACTATAGCTTTGTAGTATATCTTGAAATCTGACATTGTGATACCTCCAACTTTGTTTTTCTTTCTCAAAATTGCTTTGGGTATTCAGGGTCTTTTATGGTTCCATATAAATTTTAGGATTACTTATTCTAGTTCTGTAAAAAATACCACTGGTATTTTGATAGGGATTGCACTGAATCTGTAGATTGCTTTGGGTAGTATGAACATTTTTAACAATATGAATTCTTCTAGTCCATGAGCATAGGATATCTTTCTACTTCCTTATGTTTTCATTTTCTTTCATCAGTGTCCTATAGTTTTCATAGTATAGGTCTTTCACCTACTTGGTTAAATTTATTCCGGGGCATTTTATTCTTCTTGGTGCAATTACAAATGGGATTTTTTTTTCTTAATTTTTCTTGCTGCTACTTTGTTATTAGTGTACAGAAATGCAAGGGATTTCTTATATTTTGTATCCTGTGACTTTACTGAATTCCTTTATTTTCATAGTTTTCTGATGGACTCATTAGGGTTTTCTGTATATAATGTCATCTGCAGATAGTGACAATTTTACTTCTTCCTTACCAATTTGGAGTGCCTTTTATTTCTTGTGTGATTGCTGCAGCTCAGATTTCCAATACTATGTTGGAAAAGGTGGTGAGAGTGGACATCCTTGTCTTGTTCCTGATCTCAGAAGAAATGCTTTCAGTTTTGTACCACTGAATATGATGTTAGCTGTAGATTTTTCATATAAGGCTTTTATTATGTTGAGGGAGGTTCCCTCTAAACTTTTTTGTTGAGAGTTTTTGTCATGAATGGATGCTGGGATTTTGTCAAAGCTTTTTCTGCATCTATTGAGATGCATATGATTTTAGTCTTCATTTCATTAATGTGTTGTCTTGATACAACAACTTGATTTATTTTATTTGTGGGTATTGAACCTGTCTCACACCCTGGAATAAATCCCACTTGACTGTGGTGGGTGACCTTTATAATGTATTGCTGAATTAGAATTGCTAATAGTTTGTTGAGAATTTTTGCATCTATATTCATCAGGGATATTGGCCTGTAATTTTCTTTGCTTGTAGTGGGTTTCCCCCCCACACCCCAATTTTGGTATAAAGGTAATGCTGCCCTCATAGAATGAATTTGGAAGTTTTCCTTCCTCTTTGTGTTTTGGAATAGTTTGAGAAAGGTAGGTTTCTAGGAATTTATTCATTTCTTCTAGGTTGTCCAATTTGTTGGCATATAATTTTTCAGAGTAGTCTCTTTTGATCCTTTATACTTCTGTGCTGTCAATTCTACCTTGTCTCTTAATTCTAATTTAAGTCTTCTCTCTCTCTCTCTCTCTCTCTTTCCTTGATGGGTCTGGCTAAAGGTTTATCAATATTGTTTAGCTTTTCAAAGAACCAGCTCTTAGTTTCATTAATGTTTCCTATGATTTTTTTTAGCCTCTATTTCACTTATTTTTGCTCTGGTCTTTATTATTTCCTTCTAACTTTGGGCTTTGTTTCTTCTTTTATTTTCTTGTTCCTTTAGGTATTGGTTAGATTATTTATTTGAGATGTTTCTCTTTTATTGAAGTAGCCCTGCATTGATATAAACTTCCCCCTTAGAACTGCTTTTACTGCAACCCAGAGACTTTGACCCATTGTGTTTCCATTTTCATTTGTTTCTAGGTATTTTTTTTTTTAAGTATGCTTGGTATGATTTCAATTCTTGTATACTTATGAAGGGCTGTTTTGTGACCCAGTATGTGATCTATCTTGGAGAATGTTCCATGTGCACTCGAGAAGAAAGTATATTCTGTTGCTTTGGGATGCAGAGTTCTAAATATATCTGTCAAGTCCATCTGGTCCAATGTATCTTTCAGGGCCCTTGTTTCTTTATTGACTGTGTGTCTAGATGATCTATCCATTTCTGTAAGTGGAGTGTTAAAGTCCCCTGCAATTATCACATTCTTATCAATAAGGTTGCTTATGTTTGTGAGTAATTGTTTTATATATTTGGGGGCTCCGGTATTCGGTGCATAGACATTTATAATTGTTAGCTCTTCCTGATGGATAGACCCTGTGATTATTATATAATGCCCTTCTTCATCTCTTGTTACAGCCTTTAATTTAAAGTCTAGTTTGCCTGATAGAAGTATGGCTACTCCAGCTTTCTTTTGACTTCCAGTGGCATGATAAATAGTTCTCCATCCCCTCACTCTCAATCTGAAGGTGTCCTCAGGTCTAAAATGAGTCTCTTGTAGACAGAAAATAGATGGGTCTTGTTTTTTTATCCATTCTGATACCCTATGTCTTTTGGTTGGTGCATTTAGTCCATTTACGTTCAGTGTTATGATAGAAAGATATGGTGTAGAGTCATTGTGATGTCCGTAGTTTCATGCTTGTAGCAATGTCTCTGGTACTTTGTCTCACAGGATCCCCCTTAGGATCTCTTGTAGGGCTGGTTTAGTGGTGACGAATTCCTTCAGTTTTTGTTTGTTTGGGAAGACCTTTATCTCTCCTTCTATTCTAAATGACAGACTTGCTAGATAAAAGATTCTCGGCTGCATATTTTTTCTGTTCAACACATTGAAGATCTCCTGCCATTCCTTTCTGGCCTGCCAAGTTTCAGTAGAGAGATCGGTCACGAGTCTTATAGGTCTCCCTTTATATGTTGGAGCACGTTTATCTCTAGCTGCTTTCAGAATTTTCTCTTTATCCTTGTATTTTGCCAGTTTCACTATGATATGTCGTGCAGAAGATCGATTCAAGTTACGTCTGAAGGGAGTTCTCTGTGCCTCTTGGATTTCAGTGCCTTTTTCCTTCCCCAGATCCGGGAAGTTCTCAGCTATTATTTCTTCAAGTACACCTTCAGCACCTTTCCCTCTCTCTTCCTCCTCTGGAATACTAATTATGCATATATTATTTCTCTTTAGTGCATCACTTAGTTCTCTAATTTTCCCCTCATACTCCTGGATTTTTTTATCTCTTTTTCTCAGCTTCTTCTTTTTCCATAATTTTATCTTCTAGTTCACCTATTCTCTCCTCTGCCTCTTCAATCCCAGCCATAGTTGTCTCCATTTTATTTTACAGTTCATTGATAGCATTTTTTAGCTCCTCCTGGCTGTTCCTTAGTCCCTTGATCTTTGTAGCAAGAGAGTCTCTGCTGTCCTTTATACTGTTTTCAAGCCCAGCGATTAATTTTATGACTATTATACTAAATTCACTTTCTGTTACATTGTTTAAATCGTTTTTGATCAGTTCGTTAGTGTTATTTCCTGGATGTTTTTCTGAGGGGAATTCTTCGGTTTTGTCCTTTTGGGTAGTCCCTGGAGTGGTGGGGAACTGCGGGGCACTTCCCCTGTGCTGTCTTGAATAACTTGCGTTGGTGGGCGGGGCCACAGTCACACCTGATGTCTGCCCCCAGCCCACCGCTGGGGCCACAGTCAGACTGGTGTGTGCCTTCTCTTCCCCTCTCCTAGGGGCAGGATTCACTGTGGGGTGGCGTGGCCCATCTGGGCTGCTTGCACACTGCCAGGCTTGTGGTGCTGGGGATCTGGCGTATTAGCTGGGGTGGATCCGCAAGGTGCACAGGGGTGGGAGGGGCAGGCTCAGCTCACTCTTCCTTTGGAGATCCGCTTCAGGAGGGCCCTGCGGCACCGGGAGGGAGTCAGACCCCCCGGAGGGATGGATCCGCAGAAGCACAGCGTTGGGTGTTTGCGCAGTGCAAGCATGTTCCCTGGCAGGAACTGGTTCCCTTTGGGATTTTGGCTGGGGGATGGTCAAGGGAGATGGCGCTGGCGAGCGCCTTTGTTCCCCACCAAGCTGAGCTCTGTCGTCCGGGGCTCAACAACTCTCCCTCCCGTTGTCCTCCAGCCCTCCCGTTCTCCGAGCAGAGCTGTTAGCTTATAACCTTCCAGATGTCAAGTCCCGCTTACTGTCAGAACACACTCTGTCCGGCCCCTCCGCTTTTGCCAGCCGGACTCGGGGGCTCTGCTTGGCCGGCAGGCCGCCCCTCTGCCCCGGCTCCCTCCCGCCAGTCCGTGGAGCGCGCACCGTGCCTCGCTGCCCTTCCTACCCTCTTCTGTGGGCCTCTCATCTGCGCTTGGCTCCGGAGACTCCATTTTGCTAGTCTTCTGGCGGTTTTCTGGGTTATTTAGGCAGGTGTAGGTGGAATCTAAGTGATCAGCAGGATGCGCGGTGAGCCCAGCATCCTCCTACGCCGCCATCTTCCCAGGATTCCCTCTAGGTATATATTTTTTTTAATTTCCTCTTTGATTTCTTCAGTGACCATTGGTTGTTTAATAGCATGTTGTTTAGCCTCCACATATTTATGTTTTTTTCCAGTTTTCTTGCGATTGATTTCTAGTTTCATCCCATCGTGATTAGAAAAGATGCTTGATATAATTACAGTCTTCTTAAATTTTTTGATACTTGTTTAATGGCCTAATGTAATCTATCCTGGAGAATGTTTATAGCACTGCAGTTCATGGCTTCAGGGGTGGGTTTTCTGTGGTTTCTGTCTCTCTTCCATCTCTCCTGCCATTCTCTTTGTGGTCCCTCTATCCTTTGTTGTACAGATGTTCAGTCAGCCCTCAGTTCTTCAGAATAGATTGCTCTATAGGTAGGTGTAGATTTGGTATGCCCTTGGGAGGAGGTAAGTTCAGGGTCTAACCATGACACCATCTTGGACATATCTTGCCTGTGTAGATGTTATTTATATAGGTTTTAGGGATAAAATAAAGAAACTGCTCTTTCCCTCCATCCTGCTACTCCTAAGAGGACTGCATCTCAGCTATAATTCTTTTCCTCATACATGTTTTTGGATGACTATCCTTTAAACATTAGGCTCTCAAATATAAATGACTGATATAATTAGAAAAATAATTAGAAAGACTTGCAAATTAATCCACATGTCATCTGCATTGAAATATCTCTGGATCCTTTCCCTTAGCTTTTTAATGAAATAGTTTACTCTTGAACATTGGAAGCATGCTAACAAGTTCAGCTGTTTGTTGGGTTCTTGTCCCCCAATGCCACATTAATCATTTTTATAAAACAATGAACCAGTGGGAAGCATGTGAACTTTTTCTTTTGGACTCTGATTACTTGAATTTCTTTTTTTCCCCACAATTCATCACTGTTTGTAATTTATTATTTCACCTGCCAAGCTGCTTTTCCCATATCTATGTGAATATTTCTGTATTTGAAGTTGAAGTTTAAACACTGAAAACCTCCAGGTTTTCCTTCTGAAAAAGCTGAAGTTTTGTTTGGTTGTTTTGCCTTAAATTGTGAGTGCCTCTTCAGCTTTCTTTGAATGATTACATTTTTAGTTTTCTAAATTTTCATCTTGTTTTTTTTTTCCCCTAACTGAAGGATTTTCTTTTACTTTGCCATGATTTTTTAACCTATCTTATTTTATTTTGTGTTTATATATGTGTTTGTGTGGTTATTTTTTTAATCAGGTTGACACATGTACATACTTTAAGGTAGGGTGTCTTAACCTCAACACTATTGACATTTTGGACTGCATAATTCTTAGCTGTTGGGGATGTCCTGTGGATTATAGGATGGTTACCAGCATCCCTGGCCTCTACCCACTAGATTCCAGTAGCACTGCCCTTCTCTACCCTGCCCCAATATGACAGCCAAAAATGTCTCCAAGCATTGTCAAATCTCTCCCTTGAAGGGCACAAAATTCTCCCTAGTTGAGAACCACTGATTTAGAGAGTCAAATATAATTTTACAAGGCTTCTGATGGGAAAAAAATGGCAATCCCTCTGCCCCTTATCTCTTTTTTCTCTCCTATTTTTCAGGTTGTCTTTTTGCTCTACTTTCTGCGAGATTTCTTTGACATTATTTTACAATGTTCCCTTCATGATTTAATTTTCAAGAGCTTGTTTTTGTTCTCTAAATATGTTTTATACTATCCTCCCTTGTTTCATAGCTGAAACATCTTCTCTTATCGTTCTGAGGATATAAATTAGTATTTTTACAGTCTTCTTTGCCCAGCATAGTCTTTTTCCTACAGTTTGTGTTTTTCTGTTTTGATCTCTATTCCCAGCATGTCTGGAGAATGGGCTGTCTCTTCCTATTTAAGAATTGAAGACCAAAAGGCTAATTGGAAGCCCCAAAGACATTGATAGAGCTGGTCAACTACAAGTTTTACTGAAGAGTGATCTGGCTAAGTTAGTTCTTTACTGACCAGACCTCTGATATCGATATCTTAGGTCTTCTTTGTCTAGTCTCATTCCCCTGAGAAGATTGTTTCAGTTTCCTGCCTGAAGATGAAGGTCTGACTGTAGCTTTCATGAAGCCACATGGAAAAGGAAACGTGAAGGGTCTCATATCTATTTCACATACTTTAATTGAATTGCCCTGTTTGTAGGATTGTACCGTTGTCTCTCAACTCTGGAGTTCCCTGGTGCAGATACCTCAGTTTTGCCTCTGTTGTTGGAGTGGAAAAAAGGATATTCACCCAACTGTAGACAATAGAGAGGAGATTGGGGGATTCCTAAACTGATTTGCAACCAGTCCTCCTTATTTCACCCCTCCCTTTCACCTCCACTTTTGGAGGTACCAGGTGCTGCCAATTCTTGAGCCTTCTAGAAGTGTGTTATAAAACACAGGGGTTCTTGGCTTTCCCTGCTGCTGGCTTAGGATACAGCCTTTTCAGATCAGCTAAGTCATTTAAAACTTACACATCTGCTTTCTAGCCTCTGAAGGTTTATGGCTATTGTCTTTCTCATTCTCTCCATTTTTTTTAATTTATTTTTTTTATTTTTTGGCCTTAAAAAAAAATCTACTTACTATCATTT